>NC_052509.1:37592150-38192150 GCF_014356525.2 Nilaparvata lugens | reverse complement strand
GTTGGGATCGATTTAGTATGTTATTTTGAGCACAAAATCACAAAAATTAAACGGCGCTCACTATTGTTTTTTAAATAAACTAAGTTCAAAGTAGCACAATTTTACATGCATTTAACCTATGAGTAGCAGCCATTTTGATTATTGAAATCATCAAATTATGATATTCCTAATCTGAGTTTTCCTAACCCAAAGCTTTTCCTAACCTAACCTAAGCTTTTCCTAACCTAAAGCTTTTCCTAACCTACAGCTTTTCCTAACCTTAGCTACTTATGGTTGCTACTTATAGGTTAAATGCATGTAAAGTTCTGCTACTTTGAACATAGTTTATTTTAAAAACAGTAGTGAGCGTCGTTAAATTTTTGTGCTCAAAATAACATACTAAATTGATCCCAACCAAAAATTTGATGACAGGTATGTTGGCACTGGACGTGCACTTTAGCCCAAATAAATAGGAAACGTTTGAAGTGATAGTTAACAGTTCAGACCTGACACATTTCCAAATCTTTACAATTGAGAAAATCTGGTGTGGCGCACAAATACCTATTATTACTTCAGGCAATACCTACTATTACTTCAGGCCCCACTCTAATATTAATGACATCATAACATGTAGATTGATTCTTCCTAGATCATAGTACCTAGTTTCTACTAGCTCATCAATAACTTTTGTTACTGTATCAATTTTTAATTGAATTGAATACTATCTAAATTTCAGATTAGATACATTTGTATTTTATTAAATAGAAATTTTATTGAAATAAAAACACTTTATTCCACAAATGCAATAATTTATCCATACTTTCAGCTTTATATACATAGGTCTACTCGATTCATTGATAGAGCTATTAATAAATTCATCTCAACCAAAAATACGTAATAATAGCCTGTATCAGAATCGAAGGAGAGGTAAAAAAAAATAAACCAAATTAGATGTAACTCTATTTTAAGAAAGAGTCACAACTGATCTCTAATAAACTATGACGTCATCACATGTAGATCGATGATCTACTGGCGGTAAGCAAGCAAAATAAGACTGCTGATGCTTGTTATAACATCTGATATGGTAATCAACAAAATTGGAATTACAAATTCTTCAAAGAACTTCAATTCTACAAAACAACAGTTTACATGAAGTGTAGAAGAACAGTGTAAATATAAAGTGTGAGTGGAAAATTTAATTAAAGTGTGAAAGAACATTGTAAATAAAATATGAAATAACAGTAGTGTAATTAGAGTGTAGAATAACAGTGTAAATAAAGTGTGTGAAAGAACTTTTGAATTAATAAATTAAGAAGTAAATGCAAAGTGTTGGAACTGTCCATGACATCATAATATTAAAGGTTTTACCTAACTGAGAAACAGTATCCTGATGGGTTTCTTTGTACCACAGATTTATTGTGATCAAGTTTGTGGGAGGGTGGGAGCCTTTTTCTTAAAAAAGAGTTACATCAAATTTGGTTTATCTTTGATTCACTTCTTCGATTATGATACAGGCTACGATAAAGTATTTTTGGTTGAGATGAATTTATCAATAGCTCTATCACTGAATCGAGTAGGCCTATGTCTATCAAGCTGAAAGTATGGATAAATTATTTCACTTGTGGAATAAAGTGTTTTTATTTCAATAGAATTTCTATTCATTCAATACAAATGTCTTCAATCTGAAATTTAGATAGTATTCCATCCAATAAAAAATCGATACAGTAACAAAAGTTACATTGATAAGCTAGTAGAAACTACTATGATCTAGTAAGAATTAATCTACATGTTATAACGTCATTAATTAGTTGTGGGGCCTGAAGTAATAGAAGGTATTGCCTGAAGTAATAGTAGGTATTGGGCGCACTCACACAACTTTCCTTGCCGTTATGAAAATTGATCAACTGACGCTATCCAAAGCCAGCTGGTGTCGCTGGTGACAGAACAATAACGCTGGAGACACATGAAGTCTGCTATCTCTTCATAGTGAATCTATATAAATGTAAAACGAAATGGCACTCACTCATTCACTGACTGACTGACTCACTCACTCACTCACTCGCAGAACTAAAAATCTCCCGGACCAAAACGTTCAAATTTGGTAGGTATGTTCAGTTGGCCAGAGGCGCACTAAGAAATCTTTTGGCAATATTTTAACTCTAAGGGTTGTTTTTAAGGGTTTAAAGTTTGTCTTTTAGTATGTATATTCTTCTTCTCCCAATCTCTTATTATAATTGAAATGTTTTTATATTTTAAAAGGTTCATTATATTTTAAGCGAGCCTGCTGATCTTATTCTTGGACGATCCAGTCGCGGTCCAGGGGGCGTAGCCCCCTGGCTAGACGGATATGGTGAGCGAAGCGAGCCTGACGGCTAGTGATTTAATAGAATTAACACTTGCCAAAGTTTGCAAATTGAATAATCTTATTTTCTCGAACTTCGAGCTTATTTTCAATTTTAGGTGGAAATGATAGTGAACATTAATATGTAGAGAATTTATGCTCAATCTTTTCCACTTGAAATTTCTTGTTTAAATTGTATCTGAAGCCTGATAATATTGGGAATCTAAAATCAAACTTTGCATAGATGGGGCGGAGCTCCTGACATTTTTACAGATATGGGACTTGTGGCAGTTGATAGAGCTTATCAATGACCTTTTTAGGCATGAATTTTATCAAAATCGTTGGAGCCGTTTGACAAAATTTTAGCCGCCATCTTGAATTGCATTTGGTCGAAATTGTTCGTGTCGGATCTTTATATTGTAAGGATCTTAAGTTCCAAATTTCAAGTCATTCCGTTAATTGGGAGATGAGATATCGTGTACACAGACGCACATACACTCACACACACACACATACAGACCAATACCCAAAAACCACTTTTTTGGACTCAGGGGACCTTGAAACGTATAGAAATTTAAAAATTGGGGTACCTTAATTTTTTCGGAAAGCAATACTTTCCTTACCTATGGTAATAGGGCAAGGAAAGTAATTAATGGAGCATCTGTCATCTCATTGTATGTCCTCGAGGTATTAACCCTGGCTAAAAAGACAAGCCCGACCCGGAGAGGTGAGCGACACGAGTACAACACAAGAAACAGCAACAGCATAGACCACAGGCTCAAGAAGTACAGTGATTCACCGGCATACTCAGGAGCCCGCCTCTTCAACTTGTAACCAAAAGAATTAAAAGAAATTTAAGACCAATTTTGGCATCTTCGCACAAAAGCTCAAGAAATATCAAGTTGCAAGACCATACTACACGACAAGAGAGTTTACTGATGACCACACATACCAATATAGAATACCAGTATAGAATACTCTATAGACCTGATGACGACCCCAATAGAGGAGATTAAAACTTTTGACGATTCCCTGATCCTAGGACCATGAGGAAGACACCGGAAGTAATAAGTAATAGTGGAAGTAATCTCAAACTCAATCTATCGATAAATTCTCATCAACACCCATCAATGGATTCAAATAAATGCATAATTATTAGAATTTTTTTTCTGCACAGGTCTCCATTAGCTAAAAATATTTTTTCAAGTTTTAAATTATTTTAAACTCATTATTCAAACAAATTATTAATTTATCTAAAATTCACCTAGAAAATTATTGACGCAAAATTTGTCTTATAGGTTTAATTTTAGAACAAACGTTAATATTAAAAAAAAAAATTAATTTTTGAAGGCGATACAAGTATCAAAATATCCCTACATTACTTAATATTATTTTTATCAACGCTCGCAAACTTTATTATGAATATGGAAAAGCATAAGTAAACAAAATATTTTATAAAGTCATTTGAAAATCATTTTATAATATTTGTAATACTTTGGTTTGGACAATCGCCTGCTGTTGCATCCCAATATTGTAACGTTTGTAACTTCATACTGAATTAATAAATTCTATTATATTGTAATCAATTACTATGTAAGCACGTTTCGAAAAATGATGTTCATTCTCAGTGCTTTTAACTAATAAATATATGGTAAGAACAGTAATTGATACATCCAGTAGTTGGTGATTATAATCAGGTTGTGACTTACTTCAAGTATTTTCCTCTAGGGATCCGGACCCCTGCTCACCAGCCATTAATTCATTCATTTGTGAATGCTGCTCTACCATCGGATCGTCCAAAATCAGAAGTGACCTCAGCGCGATCGCACCAAATGAAATTGGTGAACAGATTTTTCGTTTTCATGTTAAAACCTCTAATGTGCACACGCCGATCCTCGAAGACTCTTTTAACCCCGAATTGATCAAGTAGTTCTGAGTGATGAGTATAATATTATTTCTGTGTTATGATTAACGAAATATGGGTAATAAAATCCTTTAAATAAAACACAAGATTTTTGAAAATGGATAGTTTAATTTCTAATAATCTATCCAAATCAAATTAATATGTCATAATATAATAATTTTCCTTGAAATCTTGTTCAATTATTATTGCAGAGCAAGAAACTCAAAGTATTTATAAAACATCTTAAAAATTGAAGAAATGTCAGTGGTCGTTTATAACAACAGCAAAACAGCATCAACAATAGTTCCAGCGAACATTAAAATCAATTTTTCCTCTACCTACTGTCTGAAGAGCCTACTTTACTCCCTGAAACATAATACTAAAGTGTCACTTTTTCGCTCTCGGGAGGAAAAACAGAGAAACTCCCTAGAGCGTAAAAGTGACTCCATTTAAATAGCATGGGAAGCATCTCTATTTTTAAAACTTTCATTTGAAATAGGTTAGAAGGTCTAAGCTCAGATGAGGAAGCACTTAGAGTAGTCATTAAACCAACTAAATTTTAAGTAGTCATTACCTCAACCAAACATTTGATCAATATATGAAATATATGTTTCATGCTAAAATTATTACAAACTTCATATCAGTATACTATAAAAATGTATAAATATTTTTTTATATTCCATGTTATTCAGAATACCAACCAACGAATATTCTTCATTAACTAATCAAATTTGAAACGGGAACTTCATCATAGTGTTGTAGTCGAGTCGGCGGCCATTGTTGTTACAAGATAGCGCTGTCGGCGGTAAACTGTGTGATTACAAGCCAGCTGTTTAATTTTTAAGTTATGTTGTAACACATTTTACTGGTCACGAAAGTTTTCAAAAATTATTTTATTTGCAGTTTTTAAAAAAATGTAGGTGGAGGAAAAATGTTGTGTACATCACGAGTAAAAAATGTTTTTTCTCCCTCAGGAAAATTGTTGCCCTCGGCTTCGCCTCGGGCTTCAAACTTTTCCCTCAGGGAAAAGTACAAACTGTACTTTTCACTCTAGATATACAAATAACTATTATAAAACTAAACGCAATAATTTACATCTATAATTCATTCTTGATGAATAGTAAGAAGATTATATATATATATATCAAATTATTGATAACCAGTTCTTTTTGTAATACAAAACACTATCATTTTAATAGGAAGTGGATGTTTTCAGTATGTATTCAAACAAGCAATCATTTAGCATTACAACTTCCAGAAAAGTTCCAAAGGCCTAAGGCTATAACGGTTCCAATTCTAATTTATAGGACAGTCCAAATGTAGCTAGGTTTCACATTTTTTCAAACATTCAGTATGAATGAGTTTAAACTGAAATTATTGATAGATTTTTGAAAATGGATAGTTTAATTTCTAATAATCTATCCAAATCAAATTAATATGTCATAATATAATAATTTTCCTTGAAATCTTGTTCAATTATTGCAGAGCAAGAAACTCAAAGTATTTATAAAACATCTTAAAAATTAAAGAAATGTCAGTGGCCGTTTATAACAACAGCAAAAGAGCATCAAAAATAGTTCCAGCGAACATTAAAAACAATTTTATAAAACTAAACGCAATAATTTACACCTATAATTCATGCTTGATGAATACTAAGAAGATTATATATATATATAAAATTATTGATAATCAGTTCTTTTTGTAACACAAAAACACTATAATTTTAATAGGAAGTGGATGTTTTCAGTATGTATTCAAACAAGCAATCATTTAGCAATACAACTTCCAGAGAAGTTCCAAAGGCCTAAGGCTATAACGGGTCCAATTCTAATTTATACGACAGTCCAAATGTAGCTAGGTTTCACATTTTTTCAAACATTCAGTATGAATGAGTTTAAACATAAATATTATTGATAGCATTAGTTTTTTGATGTACACTGACAGCTCTAGTTAGACCTAGTATGGCGGCATTTATCAATGTATGACCATGTAGTGAGCCTTGCAGTGAACTATGAACTCGGAGACTGGGTCGTTCTCTCCATCTCCTCGCATGGTTCCGGTGATCTCTTCGTTCTCCACAATCGGCAGAAACAGCTGCACAAATTCAGGAGTATAAGGTGGAGCAATTGCTTCTAGTACCTGAAGAATATTACAAATGAAAATGGTTATTAATGCGATTAGATACTCCAGGGTTATCAGGGCTGTCTAGGGTTATTTTCATTTTAAGAAAATTGAAATATAGTTTAAATAATGAGGTATTACTGTACTACATACAGTAATTTGGTTTCTTCCATGTTCATCTGTGATTCGGTGTTCGAGTATGGGGTAACTCTAGCACGACGAAAAAAGTTTTTATTTTGTAGAACAGAGATGTGAGAATACTCTGTAATATAGATAATGATGTATCATGTACAATTTAATTCCCAAGACTAAACAGTGGCATGTCTCTTTATTTATCATAATTTATAAGTGAGAAATAATATAAATAAGTTTATGATGAATGACAATGTGCATACATATATAAGACTAGACACAGATATTACTTAATAACCTAATGTAAGGCTCACTACGAGAGTAATCGTTCCTATTACTTTCCTAGCTCCGCGCTTTTGCCAAATCGTATTTAGTAGATATTATCATGGAGAAACAATAGCATAAATAGATATCCCATGGTATAGGGCGTTTATGTCGCAACTTTTACTGTTATCTCAAGCCGATTACTATCGATTATTGTCGATTTTTACTGTTTTGACCGGGTAAGAGTGTATGAACGGCACAATATGAGAGAATACCAGCATCATAAAGCTTCACGGGAAAGAACTACATGGACTATCGGCTTGAGATAACAGTAAAAGTTGCAACATAAACGCCCTATACCATGGGATATCTACTTGGGCTATTGTTTCTCTATGATATTGTATACAAATTTGACTGCTAAATGATCAAAATTAAAGCTATTACCTCGGTGACGAAATATCTTATTAGAGATATGTCAGTGTCGCCTCGATCCCAGCACTGCTTGATGTATTTCACTACAGGAACAACACAGCCTCTGCTCAGAAGGTTCACCATACGATCCAGCAGCATTTTTCGCATTTCAAGCTGCAGCAGATAAATAATACAAAAATTATTTGTAAAGTCAGATTCAATAGAGAATTTATCTTGTGCTGTATACGGGTTTTCGGTTCATAGAGAGGTCCCAAAATTTAACGTTTAATTTTTAATACTTCAGTGCTTTCTTTGTAAAATCAACTGCAAAACCACATTTTTTTCAATGATTTATTAGTTTAGAAGAGATAAAAATCGGGCTTTGAGTTGCACTAATTTGATATTAGAAAAAACTATCAGCATAATTTGATCTTGAAATTTTAGCGACTGATTTTCTTCAAACGAACCTCTACTGCTTACTGCTGTACTGCTTACCTCTACTGCTCTACTATCGTATTCTGCATCAATCAATAAGTCTAATCTAATTGTAAGCATTTTTTAATTATCTAGCATTCAACTCTTGTCATCATTCTCACAGCTTCAATCAATTATTTATTTATCAATATTTTGATGAAAACAACATTCTATCAAAAAGTAACGCTATCCTTCTAGCTCTGCAACGTTGCCAAATCGTGTTTTAACTATGTAGAAATATAATTAATTAACATATTTAATCTCAAGCATAAAAATGTATTATTTAATTATTGAAAAATATATTTTAACGCATAAGATATAATCGATTATTTTAAACAAGAATGAAAAAATATTTTAACGCATAAGATATAATCGATTATTTTAAACAAGAATGAATTGCCCGCTATCAGTGCTATCCTCTAAAGAAGGCAGTGAAAATCGGCACATGTTGTCCTATCTTTCTCCACTGCCATTATAACGTGGGCCCCACTACATACATTGTCAATACCATTGAGTTATTAAACCAATTTAGATACTAGTTTTGGTTGTTACACCCTTATCAATCTCTTGTTTCGATAAATCGGTGGTAGTTCTAATTGACTAAGCAGGTGAAAGTGTGACTTACCTGAACCAGAATCTCCAGCTCGTCCTGCTTGGATTCGAAGAGGTTGATGAAGAGCTGGAGGACCCTGTGATGGAGGAGGTGGTGGCAGGTGACAACCTCGTCGAGCACGGCCAAGTGGATGGGAGTGTGTTCGGTGCACAGCTTAAAGTAGCTCGGCTCAGTCACCGTGCACTCCACCCATCGCACCACGCCCACTGACACCACTGGGTACCTGTGCAAGTCACAATCGGTCAGCTACAAGTGGGACACTACCTATTTTTGATTGAAATAGTCACTACAGAAACGTCACATGAGTTAACACTTTTTTGTGGTCACTAGGAAGTTGGGAATCAGGTTCCATTATTCAGTATACGGTAACTACATGAATAATGTTGTCATATATACCAGAACATTTCAATAACATTGTTAAATGAAATCATAAAATAAAGCAGATCCACTATCCACTTACTATTTACAAATCAGCTTTTTAAAGCAAGAAATTCACAGGAAATTGCATAGCCTTAGACATGTTATAATATACATTCATTCACCTCTAAAAATAACATTCAAAAAAATAAATTCTTTGTAAGCCTCGAGCACGGGAGCCGTATACTACGGATTTTCACTGTATATTTTTTTAGGTTAGAAACTTAAAGTCCGCGACTTTGACTATAAGCCAACTAATAAAATTTAGTGGTTGTAGTAAATAGAGACCATTGAAGAGCTAGAATAATGGCTTTTATTGACTAAAATAAACTGAGATAAAATAACAAACTTTCTGATGATTTAGAATAATTCAAACAACTGATTTATGACATATGATTATCATATTATTCTTCCCTCCCAGTAGTGGAACTTACCGGGGCCAATCTACGAATGTTGACAGAAACTTGTCTTCCATCAGAAAGTCTTACTTGAGGGACATGAGGGTTCAAATGAATAATTTTTACCTTTTCAACTTCAGGATCATGCTTACTGCGTCTTACAAAGGTCTTCATCCATGCCTCCTTGGCGTTGATCAGCCAGGATGGCAAGTTTGTCATAGATGTGGGATTACGAGGATGAATGAACATTCGCTCGTGAGGTGTGCAATTGATGGTCGTGCAGAGAAGCAAGCGAATGCTGCTTAGTGATTCTAAGAGTACCTTTTCCCAGTGAGAAGTATCCATGTTCCTGGACCGTAGGGCTAAACGGATTGTCTTCCAAATTATTCCATTGTAGCGTTCCACTTGTCCATTACCTTGAGGGTTGTAAGGTATTGTGGAACTGGTAGCTACACCCTTGGACATTAAGTAATCTTTGACATATTTTGATAGAAAACTGGTCCCTCTATCAGTGTGTATGTATGAAGGATAGCCGTATGTGGTGAATAAATCATTGAGATTTTGAATTACTGTTTCTGATGACATGTCTCGACAGGGATAGGCAAAGGGAAATCTCGAATATTCATCCACAATAGTGAGGATGTACTTATTTCTAGTTGATGATGACAAACTTTCTGATGATTTAGAATAATTCAAACAACTGTTTTATGACATATGATTATCATATCAGTGGTATTGACAAGATCATTGGTTGAGTTCAAAGCCACTGATCGGTGAGTGAACGTGGCTCTGAACGAAGTACTGTTTTGTCGTTGAAAGATGCATAGACTCACATGCAGCGCTAGATTATTTGGAATTGGAATCGGCCATTAAGGGGACAGCCTGGAAGATTATTACATACTAAAGATCTTGAAGATTTTTGTGATTATAATATTATAAAAAAATATATATTATATAATATCTCGCGCCAAAATACCTCAATGGAACCTTTAATTTCATTGGGAAGGCATAGATATTGTGCGTTTATACCTCTTCAAGGTCTTTGGTCTAACTGATAAGAAAAAAATACGTCATATCCGGTTCGTTCACTGATCAGTTAATCGTACTTTTCCAACGATGGAAAAGAACGTAAATAGAGGAGCTGAACGTAAACAGACATGGCTGAATACTAGGTTGTTTACAAATAATGGACTCCATTATAATGTACTTGGGAGCAGAGAAATGTATGATTACATAAATTCAATAACATTTAAAATATTTTACAAAGCATTTCCAATCACCTGATGGTTTTCCATTTTAATTGATTACAATGAAATAGGTTAAATTCTAGTTTTGTTTACAAAATATGATCAACAGAGGAAACATCTGTCAGTCATGACTCATGAGCAACCGTTCAGCCACAGAATACACACAAAATGGAAGGTATCAATCTAACCAAGATTGAGTGCACCAAGACCACGACACATGACTGCATCATCTTGTTAGAAATTAAAACTACTGCTGTATTACAATGCTACACTTTCTTTCAAGATGGCGGATCATGGCGTCAGGATACTAGCCGACTTTCCATTCTGTGGTTCATCTGTGATCAGATTTTTTACTGAACGTAAAAAAACCCGATGGAATTGATCAGTGGCTTTGAACTCAACCATTGTCTTAGGCCAGTATGCAAATACTCGGATTAAGCGGGAAAATGCCAGCTGTTCGTTTAAACCCCTTATGAAACACATTATGATAAATGCAAGCATATCTAATGATATCTATGTAATAGTGTGATATTGAGAGGGTATTATTGTAGTTGTTTTTGTGTTTCTTATATTGTTTTTCAGGTTTTTGAACTGGAATGAACTTTGATTTTACTGTTTGTTGAACCCTGCGGTTTTAGTGTGAGAATTGACTCTGTCTTGTTTCAATTTGCTAACTTGTTGCTTAGTTGTCAAAATTAAAGCAATTTTCGTGCATTTTCCAAGTGCAGTTTCAATTTCATGTCGAAAAAGCCACTGTATTTGAAAATTGTATGAGCATTGACCTTTTTGCAGCTTTGGCTTTTCCACTGGAATTTATGCTCAATGCTCGTGGAGGGGGAACAATTTTCAGTGAAAATGCGACAGTTCGTATTGAGACGTGAACGGAAAAACATGTAACGGTTTGCGAGCCTCGGTCCTCTGAATGGACCCATTTCCCATTCAGAGGGACAAATTGTTATGTTTTCAGTTATCAGTAATTTTTATCTAGTTGAATAGGAAACCAAATTTAATAGAGTTAGTGGGAGTAGAATCAGGAAATTATTTGTGCGTGTGAGTTCCAGTATAGTGAGTTTTCTTAATCTTATGTGTGTGATTCTGAAGAGTCGAAATTTTAATTTTAAAAATGGTGAGTGCCAAACATTTGTTGTTTTCGTATTATAGCTCAAAATTTAGTAACATAGAATGACCGAGGCCCAAATTTAAATGCAGCAAGTTAGCAGGTTCCCAAAAAGTGTAGATTGGTTTTGAATATATTTTTTTTTGTGAATCAATTGCTGAATCACTTTGTTCTGTTTGAAAATTCGACATGTTACCTGACTCTTATTGATTCGTTCTATTTACTTAGAGTTCAATAAACCTGAAGTTAAATTTTACTAGTATTTTTCATTGAAGTTCCTGACTCGTAGTTGCTAGCTGCTAGAATAGGTGACAATTAATTAATGATGATAATCTGTGCATTTGAATGAACGTATCCACTAAAAGCTCCCAACCAATCAAGGATTCAAATAGAGATTTGATAGCATAATTTTGGTAAATATTATAGAAGAGAAGAAACAACCCCCCCCCTCCGTTTACATTGGTGCGCAGCGGTGGTATAGACTGCAAGAATGTCTATCAAACCACATGTATTCTTATATATTTCATATTTTAGAAGATTAACTAAATAGAGACAAATATGTCACCGGTTACAGAAATGATGTCAGGAGTGGTGTAGGGTTAAAAATACCATCACCGATTACATAATGGTGTCAGGTGTGGGGTAGGGTTAAAAATACCTCCACCGCTTACATCTACAAGTGCTGTGGTTAGCCGTCAACGTTGATGGTGCATATGGCCCTTATTGTATCTTGTCACCCATCCTTTCAATCTGTATTCGGAGCGTATATTTGGAGAGGCACTGGAAGATCAAGATGAAGGAATATCAGTGAATGGCAAAAGATTGAACAACATACGGTATGCAGATGACACTATTGTGTTTGCTGACTCCATTGAAGGTCTGCAACAGTTGATGGCAGAGTGGTGGAAAAGAGTTCGCAATATGGTTTAGAAATCAACACTAATAAGACAAAGCTCATGTTAATAAGCAAGGAGAATGTAGGTGGAGTACAATTGTTTATTAATCAAAATGCAATAGGAAGAGTCTCACACTATAACTACCTGGGTACCATCATCAATAAGAAATGGAATAACACACAAGAAAAAAGATGCCGCATAGAAAAAGCAAGAGTTGTCTTCAATAAATTGAGTAAGGTGTACAAGAGTCACGACCTTACTCTATTAACTAAATTGAGACTATTGCGTTGCTATGTGTTCTCCGTTCTGTTGTATGGGGTAGAAGCATGGACCCTCACAAAAGAAACAATGGTAAAGATTGAAGCTTTTGAACTCTGGTTGTACAGAAGAATGCTGAAAATATCCTGGACGCAAAAAGTTACTAATCAAGAGGTTCTCAGGAGAATGAATAAAGAACCGGAGCACCTGAATACCATTGAAAGTAGAAAACTCCAATACCTCGGCCACATTATGAGGAATAGCTCAAGATACAGACTTCTGCAAGAGATCCTTCAAGGAAAAATCAACGGAAAAAGGGGACCTGGCAGAAGGAGAATTTCATGGCTGGCAAATCTGAGGCTATGGTTTCACCAGTCATCTGCAGAGCTGTTCCGTAGCGCCATCGACAAAATCAGGATGGCCATTATGATCGCCAACATCCGAAACGGAGCAGGCACGTGAAGAAGAAGAAGACGGCCCTTATTCTTTCAACTATAATAAGACACACACAGAACTTTTAAAATTCGTAAATAAATGAATACATAATTATTTTAAGATGACTCAAGACATGAAGTGAAAAAGTAAAGACTACTCTACACGTAGAAATCGACCTACGGTCTGACCGGTCTCACGTGTCACGTGTGCACCAAACGATGAGACAAATATATAATAACACATTTCACATTTTCGGGCTCCGGTCCAGCTTATTGCCGGCTGTCATATATACCAGACTGAAGACCGATTTCAAGGCTAAATATAATTTGCTATTATAGGCTATTTCTGTGTTATCTCATGATTTGGTCCACCTTTATTGGAGACCAGCATGATTTAGAGATCAGCCTTCAGTCAGGCCGACCGGCCGAGGAGCCTTCTAAAACTAAGAAAAAATAAAATAATAGAGAAAACAAATTAGAAGAAGAATAGAACATCATCCACCAATAACGAAGCAAATGGTAAAGTTGGCTTAAATATCGATACGAACACTAGGAAAAATTTCCAACTTGAAAATTGAAATGGTTAAAATCCAAGGATAATGTTGTAAAATAGTATGATGCCATTGAAAAATGTATACCGTATGGAAAGTTTGTATGTTTTTAACTCTAGAAAACTCATCTATAGATGAGTGAAATGGACAGTTTCAAAGAGTGATTATAGAGTTTCTAACAGTACAAAACAGTCCACAAATGAATCAAATGTTGAGAATTTATAATTTACAATATTATAAATATCCAGTTTACTCAACAATTTTTTATGAAATATTCAAGTGAATTGTCTGATAATATAACAAGTTCTTTAATCAAATGTGGGAGACGCAATTATGATTTCATGTTTTCTTATTTAACTTTTAACTGAAGAAAATTTTGAATTTTATCAACTATAAATTGTTTGGGATTATTAATTAATATTCTATTTTGTGCGAATAACTATCAAAACTAGCTTTTTTTGAAGGGATATTGCATATATTTGATCAGAAGATTCAATTGAAATAACGCATTTATAAGTTTTAGAACTAGTGATTTACAAGTTAGATTAGATGTGCATATAAGGCCATGCACCAATCCAATTTGTTTGCCATACTTTAATTTGAAAAATTTTACAATGCATTTAAATGGAATTTCAATTCATTTAAAATGTGAGAAATGTTTTATTTTATTATTAGATAGATAAAGTACAGGTATAATCAAGGTGTTAACAGTTCCCAAAGGGATTTATGGGCTAGGAAATCTACTTGAGTTATATTGAGTTTTTCAAGTAATATTCCTGTCACAAGCACATCATCAATCCATAAGTAAAAAGAAGACTGAGCCTTACGGTACAGTAGAATGACAACATCAATTGAATACAGGACTGCATATCCTTTACAATAGTTAGGAAAATATCGTTTTGAATAAAGTTTGGGTGAAATTCTCCACTTGGATCGGTAAGTCCGTTTCACAGAAGGATGCAAGTTGAGACTGCACACCACCAGACGTTGGGTACCAAATTTTGATAATCTCACGTCCATAAAGTCGAATAGGTTCTTGGTATTAACCATTACATCGTCATCCGTTTTCAACACGTATTTTAGAGATGGTGGACGGTAGTAAGTGATCCATTTTAAGCCCATTACATTCTTGTAGGTCAAATTCTCGTAGGAATCTATAAATCTCCCTTGTACTATGTCCTGGAATAGTAAGTTTTCATTCTCTAACTGAGTTTGGCACTCCTCATTAGTTAGTCCAACAAGAAAAATAACTTTTATGTGTTCTCCCCATGAATTTCTGATCATTATTCGTTGATTTACATGGTTTGGTGAAGAATGAACCATAGCCAACAAAAATATGTCACTGGAATTCAATTTTGTAGCAGCATCGTTGATTAGAAAATCAAAATCCATCAGATCAATCAACTGATTTCGGTCGCCAATTTCACTGACAGATCCCATGTAATAGGTTGAGTTTAAATCCAACTCATTCATTGGATGATAATAAGAGCCCACCATTGGTGCGTCAAGGTAATGCCACTCTCTCTCAGCCAATAATGAGTAGATTATTTGCCAAGATTTTCCAAGAAACCATAAGGATATCACACATAGAGCAAAATTTTGCTTGTACCTCTTTGGAATAGCAAACCCTGTGGAAAAATATAAATTCAGTTGTTAAAGGATAGTTCATCAAAAATCTTTTACGATTCTTTTCACTTTCAATGAATATTGATGTTCATAACTTGAACCAAATTTTTCATGAATATATCGATAGTTATTTTAATACTTATTATATAGTCCATGCAATGAATGCTCGAAAAAGGTTATAGAGGGAAAAGTTTGAAAGACAATTCTTGACCCCGCAGTTCTATTTTGTGTAGTGAGGAGGTAAACATATAAAAAGCCCCCTCCCTACCCCCTGTGCAAAGGGGGTGAGGGTGGTTCAAAGGTTTAAGTTTATGTGTTCTCGTATATAAATAAATAACTATGCATTATACGAGCTTGATCAAAGCTTACATAATTTTCTACAATATTCATCCCACAACTTTTTCCATATCTTCTATAGATTTCGAGATATCCGCTCTTGAATGTGTGACATTTTTAAAAACACACGTTTGCCACCAATGTCTGCTATTTTTGCTCTTGTAACTTTTAAAAAATTGATGGGAATATGGATCAAAAAATCGATGCTAATTATGAGCTTACAGAGCATTGAATTTTCTATAATTTGATGTATAATTTTCCACTTTTACGCTTTCCCCTACGATTGTTGCAGCAGATTTAGTGTTAAGTGTGAAGTCAGCAGCTTTGCAACAATAGACCAATTGACAAAATAATTTAAAGGGAGTGTTTTGAACACAATTTTTGACTTTGCAGCTTTGAACTGACTAGCTAGAAGGGAAACATGAATTAAAAGTCCTTACCCGGTTAATAAATAAATAATTGCGGGTTCGAGAAATATCAAACCTATTTTCTTGCTGGAGATTATCAAATCTTATAAAAATAACTAGCCGTCAGGCTCGCTTCGCTCGCCATATCCGTCTAGCCAGGGGGCTCCGCCCCCTGGACCCCCGACTGGATCGTCATAAAATGATATCAGCAGGCTCGCTTCGCTCGCCTGCATTTTTCATTTGAGCATTTTTATCATATGTTAGGACAATCCAGTCGGGGGTCCAGACTAAACGTCTGGCTAAACGGATATGGCGAGCGAAGCGAGCCTGACGGCTAGTAATATATATTCCCAGGATTGAAGTAGCAGTGCCCAATCAATTTTTCCGCGATAAATGCATTTAAATCTTCAACTTGGTGCCAACCTAACAAAGTCAACTCAACTTAATGCCAACCTGACAAAATTATTAATTTAGTTGCCAGTTAACAACTGTTTCGAAGAGGTACTCTATCTAGATTATAGTTCTATAGTAACATATGATATGGAAATTTCAATTAAAATTAAGTGATTGGAAGAAGAAGAATATAAATGCTAAAAGACGATCTTTGAACCCTTAAAAACAACCCTTAGAGTTAAAATATTGCCAAAAGATTCCTTAGTGCGCCTCTAAAGGGCCAACTGAATATACCTACCAAATTTGAACGTTTTTGGTCCGGTAGATTTTTAGTTATGCGAGTGAGTGAGTGAGTGAGTGAGTGAGTGAGTGAGTCAGTCAGTCAGTCAGTCAGTGAGTGAGTGCCATTTCGCATTTATATATATAGATACACATAATAGCTAAAGTCCAGGTCCACAGCTGTTATACCTGTCATCAAATGTTTGGTTGAGATCGATTTAGTATGTTATTTTCATTACAAAAACACATAAATTGAACGGCGGGCACTCATCATATATACTAAAAAAAAATTTAGTAGTACCTACTAACCTCACTTTGTTCAAGACTTTTCACACACCTCTAATTACGCACACTTCTTTTCACACACCTATGGACCTAGAATTACGCCGGTTAGGGATCAGGTTGAGTTATGTTTGAAGGTGAAAGGTAGGTTAAGGGGTTTTGTAATCAAAATAACATAATAAATCAATCCCAACAAAAAAATTGATGACAGGTATTATGGCACTGGAACAAGAGTTACGCCATAATAATAAATAATTACATTTTACAACACCAATATTTTACACAAGTGCAAAGCACGGGTTATATGCTAGTAAAACAAATTGAAAAAAAAAATTGTTTGCCATATTATGTTCTGCAAATACTTTGAAATTAATTACAATGTAATACATGGTTGAACTTGTATTAAACTCCTCAATCAATATAATAATTATGTAGGTCTAAATGCTGGAATCCGTGGCTTATATATACTTGGAGCCCACAAATAATCTTATTTTATAACCTCTCTCACATAAAATAAAAATATAAAGTGTAACTGCACTCCTTAGACAATTTTTAGATTGACATTTTGGAAGTTGAAATAATAATTATAATAGCTTATATATATTTATAATAATTATGAGCTGATGTATTTTTGATAATAAGTTGAAATAATTATAATAGCTTATATATATTTATAATAATATTATGAGCTGATGTATTTTTGATAGTATCTCATTTGAAAGATGATTTTTTTTTTGTTTGAAACCAACTTTTTTTTTGCAGTTTATAAGTTAAAAATTAATTTAATTTATAAAATTTATACAAAAGCAAATTGGCCAAGCTTTAGCCGGTGTGCTCCCCCTGTTATCTCAGTTATTATTGAAGATATCGACTCAATTTTTTTTTTAATGAAAGAGGAAGACAAAACAAAGCGCGCTAGCATATTTTTATACTATTTGATTCAATTTTAATATTAGAAATAGCTGTTTCAATACTAACCTTATTTTTAAGAAAGGACGATTCTAAATTATAATAATTTGTATCAACTATTATTAAAGATATTATGGGACTCAATTTTTTTAATGAAAGAAGAAGAAAAAATACGTGTCAGTAACTGAATAACAATTCTAATCAATGAAATTTAATGTTATTAATATTAACAGCACATTTTGAATTTTGTCCAACCTATTAATAATCCTATCATGTTTTTACTAGCACCATAGAGTTGTAGAGTTATAGAGTTGCTGCTCTATTCTCTAAAGGTCACAAACTTGAAGCATGCTAAATAGAGTTGGCATCGGTTTTTGAAATTGCTCGATAAGAAAGATTCCGATTTCAACTTGTTCGATTAATGATTCAAGAGTTCAATATTTATTTTATTGTTTTACAAACTTCAATTTGATATATTTAAATTATAATTTGATTTACATTTTTTCCCATAATTGGAATACTTTTTTTGAAAAAATTGTTAACCCCAATGGGTACTAAATTTGTGAAGTCTCATTTAGGTATTAATAATTAAAGTTTATTTATTTATTCAATCATTCAGAATTTTACAACTAACAGAAAAGTACCACAGGCTAACTTATGCTTAAAACGGTTCCAGTTATTTTCACTATCTTCGATTATTTAAAAAAAAATCCAATTTTGGGAAAAAAATCATTTTGAATTAGAACTTAAATGTATCAAATTTGAAAAAAATTATTCTAATTTCATCAAAGAGCTAACCATTACTGCTGACCACATTTTCTCCTGTATTTAATGCTATTGATGAAGTTGATAGGAAATCTGGAAAATATCAAAAATGTGCTGGTTGTTTGCCTGAAAAATGTTGAGAATTTTTTTAAATGGAGCTAACCATTACTGCTGACCACATTTTCTCCTGTATCTAACGATATTGATGAAACCCTACCTACCAAAGTTTGATGTGACTATCAAACCTTAAGTGATGAAGACTGAGGGTTGCTCAGTCTTTATCTGGTAAGGCTTTGTTATATTAGGTTGGAAAATGCTTGGTTAGAGGGGAGCTCAATGATTGGGCTGGACTGCATTTGTTAGTTTGAGTTGGACTTTGTTGGGTTGGGGATAATAAAAAAATCAGGTTACAAAGGTTTGGGTTGAAAAAGGTTAGGTTAGGAGAGTTTTGGTTAGGGGAGGTTAGGTTGGAAAGATTTTGCATAGAAGGATTTGGTTAGGAAGTCTTAGCATAGAAACACTTAGGTTGAGAAAATCTTAGGTTGGGAAAATCTTAGGTTAGGAGAAACTTAGGTTAGGAAACTGTTGGGTTGGGAGAAAATTAGGTTAGAAAAAGCTTTGGTTAGGGAAAGCTTTGGTTTGTGAAAGCTTAGGTTAGGAAAAGCTTTGGTTGGGGAAAGCTTCGATTAGGAAATGCTTAGGTTAAAAAAAGCACAAGTTAGGAAAAGCTTAGGTTGGAGAAAATCTAAGGTTAGGGAAAGCCTATGTTGGGAAAATCTAAGGTTAGGGAAAGCCTATGTTAGGAAAAGATAAGGTTAGGAAAAGCTCAGGTTAGGAGAAGCTAAGGTTAGGAAAAGCTTTGGTTAGGAAAAGCTTAGGTTGAGAAAAGCTTGGGTGAGGAATAAGCTTTGGTTGGGAAAAGCTTTGGTTAGGGAAGTTTAGGTTAGGAGAAGCTAAGGTTGGGAGAATCTAAGGTTGAGTAAAGCTTAGGTTAGGAAAAGCTTTGGTTGGTGAAAGCTTAGGTGAGGAAAAGCTTTTAGTTAGGAGAAACTTGGGTTAGGTGAAGCTAAGGTTAGGAAAAGCTTAGGTTAGGAAAAGCTTAGGTTGGGAAAAGCATGGGTTAGGAAAAGCTTTGGTTAGGAAAAGTTAAAATTATGGAAAGCTTAGGTTAGGAGAAGCTTAGGTTAGGAGAATCTAAGGTTAGGTAAAGCTTAGGTTAGAAAAAGCTTTGGTTAGTGAAAGCTCAGGTTAGGAAAAGCTTTAGGTTAGGAAAAGCTTTGATTAGGGAAAGCTTTGGTTAGTGAAAGCTTAGGTTATGAAAAGCTTTGAGTTAGGAGAAACTTAGGTTAGGATAAGCTTGGGTTAGGAGAAACTTAGGTTAAGAAACTGTTGGGTTAGGAAAAGATTAGGTTAGAGAAAGCTTAGGTTAGGAAAAGCTTTTGTTAGGGAAAGCTTTGGTTTGTAGAAGCTTAGGTTGGGAAAAGCTTTGGTTAGGGAAAAAGCTTTGGTTAGTGAAGGCTTAGTTGAGGAAAACCTTTAAGTTAGGAGAAACTTAGGTTAGGAGAAGCTAAGGTTAGGAAAAGCTTAGGTTGGGAAAAGCTCAGGTTGGGAAAAGCTTTGGTTGGGAAAAGTTAAGGTTAGTTAAAGCTTGGGTTAGGTAAAACTTAGGTTAGGAGAAGCTAACGTTAGGTAAAGCTTAGGTTAGGAAAAGCTTGGGTTAGGGAAAGCTTTGGTTAGTGAAAGCTTAGGTTAGGAAAAGCTTTAGGTTAGGGAAAGCTTTGAGTTGGGAGAAACTGAGGTTAGGAGAAGCAAAGGTTAGGAGAAGCTAAGGTTAGGTAAAGCTTATGTTAGGAAAAGCTTTGGTTAGGGAAAGCTTTGGTTAGTGAAAGCTCAGGTTAGGAAAAGCTTTATGTTAGGAAAAACTCAAGTTAGGTGAAGCTAATTTTAGGAAAAGCTTAGGTTAGGAAAAACTCAGATTAGAAAAAGCTTAGTTTAGGAGAGATTTGGTCTTGGCCCAGGCTCAGTAAGCTTTGGTCATACTTGTTCAGGTTAGTAAATATTTGACTTGATTTAAGAGTTCTGTTGTGTATTTTTGAAAGAATAAGAACTCTCAGTAGAATTATTTCAATGATCTTTATTGAACACTTTATATTGTTAAATCGAATACGATACAGAATAGAAAATACTAGAACAGGTGAACAGCGCCTTATGAATGTCTTTGTCTTTGTGTTTCAAACTCAATGCCTGTCTGATCTTTTTGAATGTTGTAGTGTAGAAATGTACAATAGATAATAATTTATATTATAATGCATATGTTTGTAATATTCATATCATATTCATTTATAATAAATGTTGTTGGTAATAAATTGAATCAGTGTTTTCTTCATTTCTGTGCAATATTTTATGTTGACTACTCTGTATAGGCGGTAGTTCAAATATATATATAACAAGTTCATTCAATTAAAATTTATCATTGTCATAAAAAAATGTGATCAAAAGTAAAGGTTTGTACATTGTTCACCACTTCTTCAACTCCTAGTTCTTAACATTAAAGTTCTTTCCATACTCCAAGAGTCTCTACTTTTGAAAAATCTCTTTATCTTAACTCTTGAATCTAACTTCAGTCTAACTTCAGAAATTCAAACTGTTTTTTTTAATGTTTTAATTAGTTTTTCAAAATAAAATTCATAGAAGCAACACCTATTTTCCTTCTTCTTTCATAAAAAAAATTGAGTTGATACCTTCAAAAATAGTTGAGATTATAATATATTTAGAATCATCCTTTCTTCAAAATAAGGTTAGTTTTGAAACAGCTATTTCTAATATTAAAATCTAACTAAATTGTATAAAAATAGGCTAGCGCGCTTTGTTTTGTCTTCCTCTTTCATTTAAAAAAAATTTGAGTCGATATCTTCAATAATAACTGAGATAACAGGGGGAGCACACCGGCTAGAGCTTAGCCAGCAAATTAAAAATTAAATTTACAAAATTATTTTTTAAATGTTGTTTGAGAGAAAAATTATGTAGAGTCTAAATTCAATATAAACTAAGCAATTTGTATACTAACCTCCAAAAGGTTGAGACTCATCTGTCTTAATCATTGTAAGTCTCCACAATCTTTTTGATAAAAATACTTTTTTGGGTCAAAATGGAATTTAAAATAATTAGCAATTTTTAAGTAATGAACCCGTTTTATAAGTATAACTAGTTAGCCTGGTTATACTCATTTAAAATATTGAGTTAAATGGAAGGCGAAATGAACTGTTTTCATTTATCAAGTTTTGTAAAACAGCTGAACCATACAAAAGTGAGTAAAAACATACGCCATACAAAAGTGAGCAACTAAACAGTGGAAAAGAGATAAGAGATGAATATTGATAACAGGAAATGGGATTTTCCAATTTTTGTAAACGAAAAAATATCAGATAAGATGCAGTAATACGTCTCTCATATCCATTCAATATTTTCTAGAAAAGTAAGCTTACAACAAGATGGTATCAGAATGAATCATGGCTATAGTGAGGTTCACGTTATAATGGCAGTGGAGAAACATAGGAGACCAGTGTTGCCGATTCTCTGCCTTGCCACTGCCTTCTATAATAGTTAGTACTAGTATAATCTGGTGTGATATAAACTGTTCACTCTTGTTTAAAATAATCAATTATATTCTATTAGTTGAAAAAATATACTCTTCAATGTTTAAATAATAAACATTCATTATTGATATAAAATATTTATAAAATATTTTGTTAATCATTAATATTTTTACATTGTAAAAACGATCTGGCAACACTGCAAAGCTGGAAAAGGATAGCGCATTGTGGCTATTGTTGAGTTCGGTCAATCGCTGACTATAAGTGGCTGCTGAAAACATTGTGGGTTATTGGCGGGTGAAAACATTTATTGAAACACTATGCTTTCACATTGAGTTCTAGTACAGCGCTATAGGTATAGTTTTGATTCTTGAGATCAGTGAAGCTAACTGTGTAAGTACCATACTGGTTTACCTATACCGAGTGATTCAAAAAGGACTTAACAACTTTGAAAATTCATATAAATCTTATTAAACAAGGTACAGAGCTGGTTTTGGTGTTGTTTTAAAGTAAATTACTCCAAGTTTTGACTCGCGTAGTCCGCTAGTGCCTGGTCGCGCAGCACAGGCGCTAGCGGCAATTATGTCAAAGATGGCTGCCTTCACTGGACCCGAGCGTGCTAGCTGTGTGTATTGGTTTGAAAGTCGGCATAGTGTACCTTGTTGCAATTTTTTTAATATTACAAATCGATGAGGATCTAATCAGGATCCGAGAACGAAATTTTTTCTTTATGCAAGATGGCGCACCATTACACTATCTGACTGACGTCCGGGATTTTCCGCTTTGGCCGCTTTCCAAATCAGTGTATTGGCAGTAATGCGCCAATTGCATGGCCCCCTCGTTCCCCAGACTAACACCACTGGATTTTTTCTTGTGAGGTTTCATGAAAAATATGGTGTATGAACCTCCTTTGCCAGCCACTCTACCTGAACAGAGCAAGGATTTGCACTGCTATTGAGCAAGTTGCACCTGAAATGCTAGTGCGAGTCTGGGAAGAAATCGACTATCTATGGGATGTCTGCAGGATAACCAACGGAAGTCATATAGAAAGACTTTAGTTTAAGGTAAAAGAACTTGAAGTGTTTTCCTTTAAAATAACACCAAAACCAGCTCTGTACCTTGTTTAATAAGACTTATATGCATTTTCAAAGTTGTAAAGTCCTTTTTGAATCACACGGTACTTTTGTATTTCTATTTAAAGTTTGTTTTATTCCAGTTGTAAAAAAATTATAAGTATTTTATGCATAGTTTGTATTATTCTAGTTTTTTTCCTATAATAAACTGATTAAATTCAGGTTATTCGTTCTGAAATATCCGGTATTATAAGTTTATATATTTTCAAGTTGTACACGAGGAGTAAATGAGAAAGAATAACCGCCCCAAAATATGATTACATGTTGGAATGATGTCGTCCACTGCGAGACTGCCTACCTGTAACTGTTGAAGGGTTCCATTGTTCGAAAGGGGAGGGAACACGCGATAAATGTGAAGACGTACAATACAATACTATGTATTGACAATAATGACTGGACTGATTAACTTGAAATTCTGCTTTAAGATTCTGAATTTCCAAAGGATGGTTATAGGCATATTTTCATTTTTAATGATCAATTAATTTTAAATATTCAATAATTAATAACATTTTCTTCAATTTGTAATTCAAACTCTACCTAATGATAAAAACCAAACATGCCCCTAATCCGAGTACATTAGTGGAGCAAATTGCAAAAGCAAAGGGAGCATTTGGGCAGTCCGGTCCACAGGATGTCAAATAACCAAAAGATAACTAGGCCTAAATAATACAAGTGAATAAAAACAAATGGTAGCTCGTCAGACTTATGAATGAAAGGTTGCGGGTTCTGGTCTAGAAATATTTTTTTTACTGAAAATTTTTATCTTCAACTTCAATGAAGAAAATCCACGTAATTTTAACAGAATAATAAATAGTTACTCTATTTTTAAATAATTTTTCTATTGTTGTCTAGTAAAATTCACAAGATAATACTTTTAATTGTATCATGGGAATAAAAAATCTGGTGTGGCGCACTCACACAACTTGCCGTTATAAAAATTGATCACCTGACGCTAGTGTTCACGCGCATCTCAAGTCTACTATTCAAAGATCTAAGCCAGCTGGTAATAGGACAATAACGCTGGAGACACACGAGGTCTGCTAACTCTTCATTGTGAATCTATATTATATAAAATCGAAATGGCACTCACTCACTGACTGACTGACTCACTCGCAGAACTAAAAATCGACCGGACCAAAAACGTTCAAATTTGGTAGGTATTTTCAGTTGGCCCTTTAGAGGCGCACTAAGAAATCTTTTGGCGATATTTTAACTCTAAGGGTGGTTTTTAAGGGTTTGAAGTTCGTTTTTTAGCATGTATATTCTTCTTATTCCAATATCTTACAATTATAATTGAAATGTCCATACCATATGTTAATATAGAACTATAATCTAGAGAGAGTAACTCTTCGAAACAGTTGTTCTTGTAACTAAATTAAAAATTTTGTCAGTTTGGCATTAAGTTGAGTTGACTTTGTTAGGTTGGCACCAAGTTGAAGATTGAAATGCATTTATCCAGGACCTCCTAAATACCAATTTATCCAGTTAGCCAAAATTAGCGTTTCCCAGCTTCTCTGCTTTTTCAATAATTGATAGGAATATATTTAAAAAATTCAGTACACAGGTTTAGCTGAGGTGGAAGAATTTTGTTCGCCAAAGATACGCCGATATAGTAACAGGTATTTTTCGAGATCAAATTGACATAATACGTTCAAATAAGGTACAGAGGTCCCGCTGAGGTCTACATGCAGGCGAGCGAAGCGAGCCCGCTGATCTCATTTTCGGACGATCCAGTCGGGGGTCCAGGGGGCGGAGCCCCCTGTCTAGACGGAAATGGCGAGCGAAGCGAGAAAACATGAAAAGTCTACTATTCAAAGATCTAAGCCAGCTGGTAATAGGACAATAACGCTGAAGACACACGAGGTCTGCTAACTCTTTATTGTGAATGTTTTACTAGAATCAACACTTGCCAACAGTTTGCGATTGAATAATCACATTTTCACGAATATCGAGCTTATTTTCAATTTTAGGTGGAAATGTTACTGTACATTAATTGTAGAGATTTTCATGCTCAATCTTTTACACTTGAAATTTTTCGTTTAAATTGTATCTGAAGCCTGATAATTGAAAATCTAAAATCAAACTTTGCATAGATGGGGCAAAGCTCCTGAAATTTTCACAGATATGGGACTTGTGGCAGTTTATAGAGCTTATCAATGACTGTTTTGGGTATGAGTTTGATCAAAATCGTTGGTGCCGTTTTTGAGAAAATCGCGAAAAAACCTGTTTTTGAAATAATTTTCGCCATTTTAGTCGCCATCTTGAATCGCATTTGATCGAAATTGTTCGTGTCGAATCCTTATAGTATACAGACACAAATACAGACCACTACCCAAAAACCACTTTTTGGACTCAGGGGACCTTGAAACGTATAGAAATTTAGAAATTGGGGTACCTTAATTTTTACTTTCCTTGCCCTACTACCATATGTAAGGAAAGTATTGATTTCCAAAAAAAATTAAGGTACCCCAATTTCAAGTTTTCTACACGTTTCAAGGTCCCCTGAGTCCAAAAACATGATTTTTGGGTGTTGGTCTCTGTGTGTCTCTGTATGTCTGTGAACACGATAACTCCATTCCTAATTGACCGATTGACTTGAAATTTTGAACTTAAGGTCCTTATACCATGAGGACCCGACAATAAGAAATTCAATAAAATTAAATTCAAGATGGCGGAAAAAATGGCGGATAATTACTAAAAAACCATGTTTTTCACGATTTTCTCAAAAACTGCTCTAACGATTTTCTTCAAATTTATAGCATGGATAGCTATTTATAAGCCCTATCAACTGACATGAGTCTCATTTCTGGGGAAATTGCAGGAGCTCCATAATATTCTTGAGAAAAATGGCGGATAATTTCTAAAAAAACATGTTTTTCACGGTTTTCTCGAAAACGGCACTAACGATTTATTTCAAATTCGTACCCTCTATACTTATTTATCAGCTCTATCAACTGGCATGAGTCGTTTTTCTGGGAAACTGATGGAGTCCACCCCATCCTTGAGAAATGGACTTTGTAAACTCCCTCTCGTGCATGAGGTAGTTAGGTAGAGCAGTTTATAAAAAGAACACAATAGTCATAGTCGAGATATTTCATCTGTAGGACAGCTGTTTTGACGACTTTTAAAAACTCATCGAATTTCACAATAATTATTTACACAAAGAAAAAAGTACTCTGAAAACAATTATTATATATACACACTAGCAGGGTACCCGTGTTTCGCTACGGGAATTGAATGATCAGATTATTTTTGTAAAATATTTATAACCTGAATTCTACCAAAGCCGTTATAATCTTTTTTGAGATCCATCATACAAACAAAAATTGCTTGCTGAATATAACTTGAATAATAAATTAATATAGTCTCGTCACTGTCATAGTATTTTGTATCCGAGAAGGTGCTCTCCCTTGATGAAAATGTTATTATATATAGGACCGTTTCAAGTTTCATTCAAATACATTTCTATAATACTTAGTTACCCAAAAATCGTTGTCAATAAGTGTGATGATTAGTTGCGTTGCTATCACCTTAGTTTGAACAACATATTCAACTCTGTTGAAATAAACATTCAACTGCGTATTTTAAAAAGCAATCAAAAGTTAGCGATGCCTTATGGTGTCACCCAGTTGCTCTTATGCACTCATCTTGACATCAGGGAATATTTTTATTGAATCATGCAATGTTTTCAAATTATATTGCTAAATGTTATAACCACAGCTGTTAATTTTCTCTCTTCCTCTCTTTAGTTTTCAACAAACGATGGAAATTTATGTTTCAATAAGCTGCCACTTGGATGATAAATTTTTCCTCTCAAGTTATCTCAGAGATGAGACTCAGCTCAAATTTTTGTGTATCACGGACCTACTATTTGCTAGGAGCATCTTATGATCTGCCCTCTATCGGTAACAAATAAAGAAATTAGGCCACAGCTTGGCATAAAAATTATTGAGTCTAATCATTTGAATTGTTGGAAGTGCTCTGTAGAATAGTAGACTAATTGCAACGAATTTTGTGGAATATTGGGCGGGGCTTAAGAGTCGACCTCGACTTTATCAATTGGCAATTATTATCTCGTTGACAGTTATCAAATTAGCAGTGATCATGTTATTTTTGCTTTTGCTTGATGCAATTAAAAATAGAATTCCAAATTAAGTTTATTTGGAATTGGTTGACTCTGGTATCCATGGATCTCTTGCTTACTCTGGAATTCCTGGCATAGCCTATCGCTTAAGCTGGTTTACACCGAAGTTATTGACAAAATGTTTATAACTTAATCCTTATGGATTCTATTGGATTGAACGGAACTTGACTAACACATATGTTCATCAAATTTTTACATTTTGTTAATAACTTTGGTGTAAACGCAGCTTTACTCTTAGTTTCACTTATTCAAAAGTCTAAAAGCAGCCAATCCACTGATTCTTTCTTCCATGGAAATCCATTTATATATAAGAGTCCATATAAATATAATAATAAGAATCCATAATAAATATAATAAATAAGAGTCCATTCATAATGATTAGTCTAACATTTAATGTGACTGCTTTCTCATGTCCTAAACTTTACTACCATAAATATTAAAGTGGGAATTTCTAAGTGGACTTTTTAATGTTAATTTGAATAATTCTGAATGGAGTTTATTCAATCACTTTGATTATTGACTACTATTATAATGGTTTCTTTCTTTAATCTTAGCTTGAAACCAAAAGCTTAGGGATGAAAATTTGAAAGTAAATTAACATGTAACTTAATTTAATTTCTATCTAAATTGAGAACTTTAGTATTTACTTGTGATTCATAATTATAAATATCAATAGGTTTGTCTTGTGTCATGTAATGACATCAATATCGGGGACCGAGCTTCGCTCTGGAGTACAAAAGCATAAAAAATTTATTACGAAAGAAGAAATTATAATATCATTCATAGTTCATACAGGAATGTTCTATCACAGTAAATTGAGATTAATTCCCAGAGGAATGCAAAAATTTCCCTCACAAAGGCCCGGTTGCACAAAAGCCGGTTGAATTTTAATCCTGATTAATTTCACGTGAACCAAATCAGTGAAGACCATTTCAAAAAGATGGATCTACTGGAATTTATAAGGATTGAAGATAATCCGGCTTTTTTGCAACCAGCACTGAGTACCTGATTGAATGATTACAAAAGTTCAACAGCTGAGTCATAATTTTGACACAGTCCCACACACATGAACTCGCTCACTCACTACCATCATCAACAGACAACGAAATAATTATTATCAGCTGTTTTTCCAAGGATGAATAATAATTATCCTTTTAATGTCCTTCAGCGAGTTTTCCCAGGGATGAGACCTAGTGCAATCGAATTTTTATATTATAAACCTACTATGTTTTGAACTTCGTGAGAATCGTTAGAGCCGTTTTCAAGATCCGGTGAAATACAAACATCTAAATATCTTAACATCCAAACATCTAAACATATAAACAGAAATAGTATGGGATGAACGGAAATAGGACCAGCTGATGGAATATTATGCTTTTTTCAATATAGTTTTTAGCTGATTTTGGAACATGGAAATATCAGGTCCAGTAGCTCAAAAGCCTGTTCAATTTCAATCATGATTAAATTCCATGAGAACTAAGCAGAGCAGAGGTTTTTTCAATAGAAGGCTTCTCTGATTGGTTCTCGTGGTATTCAGTCCGGATTAGGAATTAACAGACAGGACAACTGGCTCTCTCTAGGCCATGGCTGCGTAGAAACATAGAGCAACAGAGGAACCAATACAACATAAGCTGAAGAAATTAGTCGCATTTCTTTCACCTCACAATAAATTTCAATTCAACTACCATATTATGTTTCAAGAGATCGATTTTAAATTTATTTTGCTATCATCCGGTCACTTTCTGTACCTATTCTTCCAGATGTTCCATGAATACTGCAATGTTTTAAAATAAGATCAGCTATTATAATCTTTTTCACTTGCTCACACTTTCTTTCTCACGTTTTCAACAGAGTATGGAAACTTTTTTTGATCAGCTGCTACTTGATAGATTAATAATACTTTCTGAAAGAGCTTCTTCAGCGACTTTTCCCAGAGTTGAGACCTGTTCCAAAATATTTTTTTATCGCAAACGTACTCTATTCCTGATTTAATAAAAAAATGTTAGAGGCGTTTTCGAGATCCGTCAGACATACATACATACATATCCGCAAACACAGAAATTGTTCGCTTAGTATAATTGGCTTCAATGATTATGATTTCATTTAATGAGAGCTTATTTCACACAATAATAACAACGGGTATAAAAAGCGGAAATGTCAAACATAATTGAAATCGTAACTAATAACAGCTGGCATAAAAAGATAAAATGGCAATCATAATTTTGAAATCGAAACAGTATCTATCATCTTATCTCCATCTGATCTAATGTAAACAAATTATAGTAAGATTCACATCATTGTGTTAGCATTATTTGAATGGGGAGCATTGATGCTATTAATGAGGTATACTGACAGTTTCAAGTGAATATCAACGAACTGTTATGCATATTCTCCAATATTTTTATTGAAAGCTACCTTCTATTTTCTTTGGTAACACAACTAATGTTTGGGAATAATTGATTCATGGGAAAAGCACCTTACTTCTATGAAAGATATTTTTACATTAGGAAAAGCAACAACAGCTATTTGGCCGTTTTAATAAATAACCCCTTTCTTCCGTCAAGTTAAATTCTGGCCGAATTTCCTCATTCTTTGCACACAGATTCCACAACGGACACTTTCTGAAGTTTCAAAAATACCCTCCATTCATCGTACTGAATAATTAAAATTTCATCAAAATTGTTTAAGCTGTTCACGCGATCTGTCAGATATACAAACAAAATTAGTCTTGATAGAATAGGATCAATTGATAGAACTCCCGTCATAAAAGTTTGTTTATGAAACATAAAAATTATCTATACACCCAGGAATAGAAATAAAAATATTCATTCTTATTTATATCCTAATATTCATAAATCTAATGATACTTTTTAAAATTATTCAACACGACATGTTTCGGCTATAAATAATGTCATTATCAAGTGATTTGAAAATAAATAATATAATATTCTCAGGAATAGCTCTGATTGAAGTAGCAGTGCCCAATCAATTTTTCCGCGATAAATAATGCATTATTTTAATCTTCAATTGGTGCCAAACTAACAAAGTTAACTCAACTTAATGCCACCCTGACAAAATTATTAATTTGGTTACCAGTTAACAACTGTTTCGAAGTGGTACTCTCTTTAGATTATAGTTCTATATTAACATTATGGTATGGACATTTCAATTATAATTAAGAGATTGGAAAAAGAAGAATATACATGCTAAAAGACGAACTTTAAACCCTTAAAAACCACCCTTAGAGTTAAAATATTGCCAAAAGATTTCTTAGTGAGCACCTAGGACTTATAAGGGAGCTATATTTCAAGTTTTGTTGCAATCCGTCCAGTAGTTTTCCAGAAATCGTGATCAGTGAGTCAGTGAGATAAGAATTTTATAAGAATAGAAGAAGATATACAGTAGTCTGATCGTAGTTTCAAATATGTTGCCGCCAATCGTCATTCTGTTATTCCCCTAAATTATTCTCGTTTAAGAATGAGGTTTGTAGTTTAATGAGCAAGGAAAGTTGTGTGAGTGTACCACACCAGATTTTTTCGGAAAGCAATACTTTCCTTACCTATGGTAATAGGGCAAGGAAAGTAAAAACTATAATTCAATCTATTTATGTCTTTCACAAACTGTGTTGTTTACAGTCGGAGCAACTCAAAACTTTTTCACAAAATGAGAAAATTCAACAGCTTTGATCTCTGCTTTTAATGTGATACACGAACACCAAGATATACACTATTATAAAATCAGATTCGATTAGTGAAAGAAAAAAAAAACATTAAACAGCACAAACTCAATTATTGAATACTTGAAGATTATTTTGAATCCAACCTGTCACTCGTGCAAGTGGAGTTAATAATAATTATTATTGACGGTAAAACATGCATGTCATGTTTACATATACATACATACACATGTTCATCATCCGTGAGAGGATTCCAACATAAAATAAACAACCAATAACAATAAATAAATCACTGGAAAATTTCAAATATTATGATGATAGAAAAATAATTTAACCTCAAATAGAGCAGCGAAGAATAAACAACAAAAATTGGAGACGAAAACCTAACCTCAAAAATTTTGTTCGAAGCGTTCCGCTGTGGTCACAGCTGTGATGACACAACCATGTAAGACGAATGTGTAGCATGCATATTAAACCGTTAGTGGCCAGTCTTATAGTATTTCAAACATAGGGTTGCACAGTCGACAGATTTTGGAGTGTTTATCATGCATGTTCAACCGTTAGAGGCCAGCCTTATAGTCTTTCAAATATGGAAAAAAGAATTATATGACTGGCTAGTTCTAAGGCCATATTATTGCTTAAGTGAATTTACCGACAATTGAACTCTAAAACATATTGGATGTATTAATTTACTGCATGATTTTTGTTTATTGTATGTTTTAGGACTACTCTGTGATTAATATCAACGTATTGACGTTTGCTTATAACTTGATTGTTCCATGGCAATACAATGTTATTTATTTATAGGATCGCATAGTGGAGTGTTTATCATGCATGTTCAACCGTTAGAGGCCAGCCTTATAGTATTTCAAACATAAGGTCGCACAGTGGACTGATTTTCGAGTGTAGCAGAGTTCAGAACAAGAAAGGTTAAAGTGGACAAGATGACATTGGACGGACCTTATACAGTGATAGAGCGCCGACAGCTCGGCAATGAGTTCGGAGGAGCCCTTGATGGTGGTGCAGATGGTGTGCACCTTCTCGACAGCCTGCACAGTGACCTTCAGCTCGTCCTTGTTGATGTTGCGGCCCAGCTCGCTGACCGAGGCAGCGTAGGCCAGCAGGTAGATGTACTTGGACTTGTGCTCGGGGTTCAGCTTGACGCCTGGCTTAAACAGCGAGTCAACCAGCAGCTCCAGCAGTTGTGGCGTGCGAATCAGGTCAATGGGAGGTGGCTCCATCGCGTTGTAGTTTCGATACAACACCTACAAACCATACCACCTCTTCTCTTCACATCATTCATTTATTTATTGCATTAAAACCATAACAATAATGCATGTAGAACTAATTAGTTTAATCGAATTTGAATTAAACATTGTAATTTGTCCCCCATTACTGAAATGTAAATCAATAGTTTAACATGATACAACTTCTAAAAAATTACTACAGGCTTCAGCCCAAAACAGTTCCAATTCTAATTTATAAATTTCATTTTACAATTACAACATCAAAGTAATGATTGGGAGAAAATCAACAGGATAAAGCAAAAACTGTTGATCTCTCCCAATTTTTTATAAAAATAATCTGAATAAGGTTTTGTAAACTCTTCTTATAATAATCACAAAAATTTACATTTCAAATATACATTAAAGTGAACATTTTGTATCTGAGTTGATCAGAAAGACGAAACAATGATAACTTACACTTAAAAATGCATTAATAATATATACGACAGTCCAAATGTAGCTAGGTTGTGTGTTATGTTAAATGTAAGGGAGAAGGAAGAACAAGAGGAACAGAATCTTATTCTGTTTAAAAATAAGTTTCCTCCTTCCTTTTTCACCCATTACTCCCAATCAAATTCAAATTATTTTCATCACTCAATAAAGAACAAAAGTACATTAATACATCTGATATGAATAGAATCCTTGCTTGAATGATTTGTTCTTGTGTGGAGGGAAGTAGACTTACAGCTGAATAGTACTCTAATCGCTAAAGAAAATAAAGAGAGCTTAATATAATAATTATATACTGAGAAAAAAAAATTCAACAATTATAAGTAAGAACATGAATAAGTAAATAAGTAAATGAAGACGAATGAAAGACGAAATAAATGTGCCAAATAATAATAGCAGCATTCAAGTTGAACAGAGAGAAACATAAAGAAAAAAGAAGAGTGTATTGTATTACAAGATGAGAGAAGAGAACTCATCCTTCTTGTTCTTCACCTCTAGGTCATTTGTTAGTAATTTGGTATGAGATTTGTTTATCTTGATAATCTATGCGATTTATTTTTCTCATAAATTGATAAATCTATTCAACATCAGTTAATTCTTCTATAGTGAGGTTAAGTTATAATATTAGTGAAAAAGATAGGACTTGTATATGACTTGTTATAATAGGCCTATAGTCCAGTCAAATGGTAATTTTTCAGGACAACAGCCCTGAAAGAATTTTTCTCGTCGGCTTCATATGTAATTTGGGGCGCTGAATTCGAACCTGAAATTTGCTGACACGCCAGAGTGCGGCTTTACCCCTAAAAACCCCCAAAAAACCACAAATTTTGGACCTTTTTCAATATTTCCATTTTATTTCGAAAATCTCGTGTTTTTCGAAAAAAGCATTCACTACAAAATTATAGACAGTAAATTTCCAATGATTTGAGAGGACGCGTAGGATTCTACGATTTGTGGTTTTGGAGCTACAGATTTTGAAAAAAGGGGTATTTTTCAAGGTTTTTTGAAAATTCTGGAAACTCACTACTTTCACTCTATACAACTTATACAACATGGAGTGTTATAGAGTAATGATGAAAAATCACATATCATTTAAAAGGACGAAATTAATTTTGAACAAGTAAGTTATGATCGTGTTTTATCATGTTCATTAGCTGAGAATAAAGACAATATTATGATTTTACTCCGGGCGTCATACAACCTATAGTATTGAAAAAATACATAGATCATGTCATGTACGAGGGTAGGCTGATAAGTAAGACACACATGCTTGTAGAGCACAAACCCAATAACCCTCAGAAGCGAGCCTGGTGGCATGTGCAAGTTTTATTTATTCTCTACACGGCTGCGTAGTTTGAAGGCGTTTCTTTCATCCAGTTTGGTTTAGTCAGGGAAAGAATACATAACACCAGAACATTCTTCCAATAGCCAAACCAAACTTGATGAACACAACGCCTTCAAACTACATAGCCGTTTAGAGGATCAATAGAACTTCCACATGCCATCAGGCTCGATTCTGGGGGTTATTTGGCTTCTGCTCTACAAGCATGTGTGCATTATGTATCAGCCTACCCTCGTATGATATAAGTTTCAATTTAAACTGTCCAGTAGACTAATCAATTGGGAACATAAGACTTTCCATTCAACCAATTCTGACAGTTCTAAGAAAATTCTACCATTTAAAAAAAAACTAACGGTGTTTAAAAGAAGGTGTACTGACGGAAATATCGGCAGGATTGAGCGAGTTGCGGGCCATCATGCTGAGCAGCGCCTGACAGGCGTGCGGGTACTTGGCGGCGCCGTTGAGCGCCATGGTGATGGGTGTGACGTCATGCCGACTGCGCTGGGCGCATCGTGTGATCTCCTGCGCCAGCCGCTTCATGCAGGAGCCGCCCTTCGGCTCCAGCGACAGCACCTGCAGCAGCACCAGGCCGAACACGTACGTGTGCTGTCCGTGACACACCATCTTCTGTTCATGCAACAACCAAAAGGAAGTCAAAGTGTAACATTTTACTGATAAAACTTGAATGTGAATAGGAAATAACATTGGCAATACTGCAATGCAGAACATTTTAAAGGATCTCTCTCCAATAAAAGCCATACGAATAAATAAATTTGCCAATTCAACCAAACTCACAATCTCTGGATAGCAGCGCTTATTTCATAACTGCCAGCCAGTCTACACATGCAAATAAATGAGCAATTGAATTTGTTCAAATGCTAAGGAATATTAAATTATTATTAAATCTCGTTCTAAATTAAATGCTGTCAACCGGAAAACCTCTGCTATTGCAAATATTGAAAACTGACCAATTTTTTGATAGTATCTAACGAACTTCCTTCCAGCTGTTCACCAAGTTGTCAATATATTTGCAGTAGTATTAGTAATATTTTCAGAACCAGTCAATACACACTGTCAGTAATATTTGAAGTAGCAGAAGTCTTCGGGGTGGTTAAAAGAATTTAATTGGGAACTTCGTTTAATAATTATTTCATATTCATTAGCAATTTCTTATTCATTTTCATCTATATAAACTTCAATTTAAATATTGCAATTTGATTCTAATATAAGTTTCAATATGAATTCAAACCTATGTGGTTCTCCCCAATATTAACTCAATAAATTGGAAGAGACATTCTCAATATCATAAGAAGTCAATAACCTCTGGATTATTTCATTCAAATCAAGACTTGCGTTTCTATTTTTTTAGAAAAAGTTTAGTTAGAAAAACTACAAATATTATTTCAAACATCTAAAGAATATCATTGAGTTTCTAAGATAGAATCTATTCATTGTGTTGAGATGATTGATAACAGCCTGACCTTCGTCATGGCATATTCTATTCTTCAATGTTGTTTTCCATCACGAACTGCTTATTATTAAATCACTTTTTGCTTTTGGAAAAACGAATAGCAGTCAAATATTTTACAATAAATGAATAAATCACTCACTGGACAACGAGATCTTTCGGCAGTTCCGCCATCTTCTTGGTTGTACTCATAGACAAGTAGAAGGATAGGATGGCAATTTTTAGTGTGCTGTTGGTGTCTATTGGATTAGTGTCTGTTGGTGCTGTTGGTGTCTATTGGTGTCTATTGGGTTTGTTGTGGCTAAGAAGGTAATCAAAGAGGATGTGGGATTTGAAGTTGGTTTGTTCATTTAATATACATTGTCTATTGCTTTTAAATTGGGTGTATATTTCAAATTGTTCTATTGTGTCTAATTCTGGTCCTTTGTTTTTTATGTGTATGATTTGTAGATCAGTATTTATGTTTGTGTGTTTGTGATTTTCTTGAATTAGGTGGTCGGCGAATGCAGATTCTGTTGTTGTTTTTAGTCCCTGAATAGTTCCTTAGTTCCTTGTATCTTTGATTGAAAGAACGGCCTGTCTGTCCGATATAGAATTTATCACATTCAGAGCATTTTAGCTTGTATACTCCTGGGAGTTTGAGTTTTTTGTTGTCTTGATTTTTTTCTCTTTTATTGATTTGCTTCCACTTCCAAACGACGAAATTATCCGCTGTTTTTCCAAGGATGGATAACTATTGTCCTTCAGCGAGTTTTCCCAGGGATGAGACCTAGTGCAATCGATTTTTTATATCATAGACCTAAAATGTTCCAAATATCGTGGAAATCGTTTGAGCCATTTTCGAGATCCGTTGGACATACATAAATATATATAGAAATTGCTCGCTTGATATAATAGGTTGATTAATATAATGCGATTGATTGAAAATTGTTATTAATTAGGCGATGCGAACACTGACCGCACACTCATCAATACTTTGCTGCCAGTCGTCAGTGCACTGAAGGAATCCGGAAATGGCCGTCTTGAGCACCCTTGAGAACACCTCGATCTGCTGAGCAGCCGTCGATATGCTGGTGATTTCGCCCTGGAATCCGGCGTCGGAGATCAGTTTGATGGTGAAGTTCAGCATGAGGCAGTCGGGATACTCCTCAGCCAGTCTGTAGATCAGCGACCGCCATGTTGGATGTTCGATCATCTCCGTCAGCCAGGCGGGCGTCTCTCCTTCCTCGCTGAAAATTGTGTCGGCTTTTTTCGGATCAAACGTTTTGAGGATCATGTCCTTGAGATGGTTTTCTACCATCGCTTGCACGTCTGCTACTTTCACACCTGAACAATAGATTGCCCCAATTAATTAATCATTTTCAATTTCAATAATTAAATTTTCATTCAATCGGATGACAATAGCTACTTACTGTTATTACAACACTGAGTTCATTGGATATTTTTATAATGCTATAAGTTTGATGAAACCGTCAAAACAACTTGTTTATTATATTACCGTAATACGAAACTAGTGACGTTCTATTAAAACATTCGTTTACTAGAGGTTGATTATAGTGGACCGAAGATATTGAATAAAGAAACTACATATTAGAATTGGAACCATTTTGGGTATGAGCCTGCAGTACTGAAAGTTGTGTAATTCTGGATTACTTAAATAAATATTTTCTGTGTAATTCCGAATAAATAATTATCCAATTCGTTTTTATTTAAAAAAAAACTATTAAATAATATCGGTTGTATACCATTGAGTGTGACGAAAAAATATTTATATAATAATTATGGTGGATTAATTATCTATTAATTATTGTGGCAGAGTGAGTCGATATTTAATAAAAATATTATTTATCTTTGAACCACTCGTATACTAGTGGAACGAGAAATTAGTTTTGGTTGTTGCCCCATTATTATCATCATCAATCTTTAGTGAACTTTACCGTATTTATTATGTGACATGGGTAGTATTTGATTACTTATTTATTGATTGTTTTTTTCGTGTTTTAGATTTAAGATTTTTTTCAGGAGAAAAGACTCTGATATTAGAATAATAATTTCCGTAGTTGGACTTTAGTGAGAAAATATATAATTTAGTGAGTAAGTAGTATTTTTGCAGCGACAATAAGATTCTGCTAACTTATGTCTAAACGACTCTGGGAACCAGCAAATTCAGGGATATTTGCTAGTTCTCACGGATGAGGCGGCTCCACGAGGCAAGGACAAGGCGGATGTTTGGTAGCCTGTAGATATTTTCACAGAGGAATACTGCAGACCTGGCAAGTACTCGCTTGCCGAATCTCGTGAGAACCGACTCTTCCAATAGCAGCAGTTAGGCCTTCTGGCACACTGACGTGGAGAGGGGGAAGTTTTCCGGACGGAAAACCTCCAATCGTTAAACAACCGAGGTATCGAGCGGATAAAAATCCAAACCGTATTGCAAAAACTTAAGTTATTTTTCCGGCATTATGATATACGTGAGTGTCCTGTGGTTTGGGATTACGGTGGGAGTGATAGCTGTGGGTAAGTGCCAAAATTTCTAGCTCCTTATAAAACATTTTCACCCGGCCGAGACCCTAATTAATAAAATCATTGTTGTAGTAAATTTCTAGTTACCAGAATCTTATTGGAAGGTAGTTTTTGTAGGAATAATATTTGGATAAAATGTACTGCATATTTCATTCTTTAAATTTCAAGTAATTGACATAGCCTAATAAATGAGAAATTCTTTAGGTAATACAATGTTGTTGTCTATCCAGTTCCCATGACTCCCTTGAAGTAGTAATAAGATATCTTCAACCCCCATCAAGGGCGGTTACAAAACTGGTGGCGTGCGGTGGGATAGACTGCAAAAATGTCTATCGAACCAGTTCGGAGTCATGGGACAGAAAATTCACTGTTAGAAACGAGAAAATAATAGAAAATTTGAATTGAAAAATAGATTTAATTGAGAAAGTGAATGTTGATTACTTTATTATAATCAGATCTTAGATGGAAATAGAATTGTTAGATTAATAGAAATAAGATTTTTCAGAGAAACCATTCAAAATTTAAGATTTCAAGTCAACCCTTCAAGATGAATGAAGTACAACCTGATCTACCAGTTCAGAATGTAGATAGATCAGAAATAGAGTGTTTACAAGAGCAATTGAGACAACTTAGGGCACAATCGGAACGTGAACACTTAGAAAAAGCTAGATTACAGCAAGAGTTAGACACTGTTAATGCTTCAAACAGTCAACAGGTTCGACCAACAACCTTTGTACGTAAGGATTTAGGTTTACAATCACTTGTAAGAACATTTTCAGGTGAAGAAGGTGGACAAAAAGTAGAGGAGTTTATTCAAAATTTAAAATTTGTAGCACAGTCTGGTAATTGGTCTAATAACGATAAAAAGCTCATATGTAAATTAAAAACATCTGGGGCTGCGTCTGTCTGTTTGAACACTCATCCCGAATTATTATCCGAGGGAGCAACTTTTGTCAAGTATGAAAAAGTTCTTCTAGAAAGATTCAAAGAGTTACGAGAACCTGAAAGTCATTTATTCGCGTTGAGTGCGATTGAACAACACCGGAATGAGCCAATACGCGCGTATGCGGATCGCTGTCGAGAATTAGGCTTAAAGGCAATACCAATCCCCAACGATCATCCTGCAGAAGCTAAATACGCTCGCCTCCAACTAGATAGAACGGTTTTGACAGCTTTCATTCGAAGATTATTTGGTTCCGCGTCCATAACCCTACAAGTTCATCCCCCAAAAACCTTGGAAGAGGCGGTAGTCGTAGCCGCAGCAAATCAAGACAACGTGTTCGCTCTTTCATTTAAGAAGGATCAGAATGTGAAATCATAAGGATATTTTAAGAGCAATCCAAATACACAGTTCAGACAGTCTGATAAGAAGGGACCTTGCTTTGCATGTGGTAGGATGGGTCACTTTGCTAGGGAATGTACCAACACGGGAACAGACCATTCCCCAAATCAGCAGAGAAATTTTTCTGAGTCACAACCGCGTAAATTCTACAATAAATTTGTGAGATACTGTTTTGTTTGTGGAGAATCGTCTCATACAGCGTATAATTGCGCTAAACGCGCTGCTCCTGTGAAAAATGAAAACATTAGTGCCCAAAAACCACAGCACTCGGAAAACTAAGATTGGCTGGGAGTCGCCCAACTACTCAGCCTAATCATGGAGAGGGGCATTGCAATATAGTTCCAAGAGTATCAACTCGCGGTAGAGGAAGTCACGTTACCATCGAGATTGAAGGTCAGTGCAAAACATTTTCAGTTGACACCGGCGCGCAGATATCTATTTTGAAAGAGGCTATTTCAGGTGTAAAACTAATAGAGGAGAAAGCTGTTGCTAAGGGTGTGACCGGCATGAATTTAGCAGTGATAGGAGCACAAGTTTTACAAATAAATGTCTTAAAGTTCAAGTTTGAACATAGATTTCTTATCGCCAATGTTGAGATTAAAGAGGATGGTTTGCTTGGTTGGGATTTGTTATCCAAATTGTACGCAGTTATCGATGTAGGTAATAATTCAATAACATTTGGAGGTGAGAAAATAGGTGAAGTTCAAAATGAGTCATACAATAATATTGAAACGTCATATTTTTGTGATTGTGTTAGTGAAAATGAAAGTAGGAAAACTATAAGCTGTAATGCCCCGTCCGACCCCACCCATCCACTCCATGACTGGAGGAGGTCTGAGTTCAAAGATCGCGGAATGCCAAGAAAGACCCATTGTTTAAATGATCAAGTGAGACCGGCTACAGTATATACCGCACAAAGCACTTTTATCCCTGCTCATTCTGAAATTTTGATCGATGTTACTCTGAGAGATGTAATCAAGGAAGGGCTTATATTCATTGAACCCCCATTAGATCCACTGCCTGGAATAAGGGTTGCTCGTAGTGTTCAGCATGTCAACAATTCAATCTCATTTGTTAAAGTTATAAACCTTAATCCGTATCCAGTACAGCTTTTAAAAAATAAATGTATGGGTATTGCAGAGCCTGTGAGGTTTACTGAACCCTCTTTACAGATAGCATCTGTATCAATGGATGAAAATAATTCAAAATTAGAAAAACAAATTGATGAGACTTTATCACATCTAAAGACTGAAGAAGCTGCGTTAATAAGTAAAGTATTAAAGCGCTATATCACAACATTTGAAGAGCCAGGATTAGAGGGATGTAATGTACCCGTTGAACATCATATCCCCACATTTGAAGAATGACCGATTGCGAAAAGACCCTATAGAGTACCTTACCACATGCGCCCAGTAGTGGAAGAGCATATAGCCGAAATGCTGAATAAAGGTATAATTGTACCGTCAAACAGTCCTTGGAGTGCACCGATTGTACTTGTAAGAAAGAAAACAACCGATGGAAGCCTCAAATATAGTTTCTGTTCAGATTTCAGGCTTTTAAATTCAGTTACTAAAGCAAATGCATATCCATTACCGCTTATAAATGAGACACTTGAAGGACTAGGCAATAGTAAATATTTCTCAACTTTGGATTTGCAAAGTGGGTACCACCAAATAAAAATAGCAGAAGAGGACCAAGAAAAGACTGCTTTCACAACCGTCGGTGGGCATTTTGAGTATAAGAGAATGGCTTTTGGATTGACAGGTGCCCCTCATACATTCCAAAAATTGATGGACTCCCTCCTGGCCGAAATTTTAGGAACAGAGTGTTTTGTTTATTTAGACGATGTAATAGTTCACAGTCAAACAATCAACCAACATGCAGAACGTCTAGCTCACGTGTTAGCGATATTCGAGAATGCTAATTTGAAAGTAAATCTCGAAAATTACAATTTTGTGAAAAGTTGTGTTCGTTATCTGGTTCACCTGGTGACATCGGCGGTTAAACAATACCCTGAGCCGAAGAACGTGCGAGAAGTCAGGAGTTGGCTTTGTTTGGCTATTATCGACGTTTTATCGATGGATTTGCCTTAATAGCTCAACCCCTAACACAATTAACAAAGAAAGGAGGAGACTTTGTATGGGGGCCACAACAGATGGAATCATTCGAAAAATTGAAGAAATTATTGTGTTCGGAGAATGTTCTTATATTCCCTGACTTTAATCGCGAATTTATTGTTGCAACAGACGCGTCGAGCACATCGATTGGCGCGATACTTTCACAGCAAACGGATAACGGAGAGAGGCCTGTAGCATTCGCCAGTCGACAATTGAATGACGCCGAGAAAAATTATAGTACTACAGAACGTGAGCTGCTGGCTGTTATGTATGCAACAAAACAGTTTCGATGCTATCTTTTAGGAAGGAAGTTCACGCTAGTCACCGACCATGCAGCTCTGAAATGGATGCTAAGTCTGCGCGACCCTTCATCCAGACTAACCAGGTGGGCTCTGAGATTGGCTGAGTTTCAGTACGACGTGGTTCATAAGCCGGGTAAAAGACACTCCAATGCAGATGCTCTCAGTCGCGCCGTAAATGGAGTACAAATAGAAGGATTATGTATAAGATTGTGTTGCAGCCGAACAGCTGCATGATGATTGGTGCAATAAATTGTTGGAATCAAATTTGGGTCAAATAGAGAATGGATTAGTATGGTGGACCAACATAAACGACGATCCGTCTCACTGGAAATTAGCTGTCCCTAAAACACTAAGAACAACTGTGTTGAAACTGAATCACAGCACCCCTTGGGCGGGACACTCAGGACAAGAGAGAACCACTAGTCGTGTGAAACAGAGATACTATTGGCCCGCACTAGGAGAAGATGTGAGAAAGTTTGTAGCAGAATGTCATGAATGTGCTCGTCGAAAAACTCCCGTGTCTTTGAAAGCCCCTGTCCAACCCGCTGAAGAGCCGAGTTATCCTTTTGACCTTGTATCGATGGACGTAGTCGGCCCACTTCCAACAACAAGGAATGGAAACAAATACTATGTTAGTTTTATCGATCATTTTACGCGTTATGCGGAGGTCATTCCCATCGTCAATCAAACAGCCGAAACAATAGCTAAAGTCTTCATCACCAACATTATAACTCGACACGGTGTACCCAACCGTCTACTGAGTGATCAAGGCCGAAACTTTTTATCCAGCTTATTTGTGGAAACTTGTAAAATGCTGGGTATTGACAAAATCAGAACGACAGCGTATCATCCGGAATGTAATGGTAGAATTGAGCGATTACATCGTACCCTGAACGAGTCCATAGCACATTTCGTAAAAAGAGGCGGTACTGATTGGGACACCTGGTTGCCATATGCCCTGATAGCATACAGATCCACACCTCATGCATCTATCGGTCATTCTCCTCATTTCATGCTATATGGACGAGAAATAGTACTTCCAGGATCGTGTGTCATACCAGATGAGGTTCGCGGAAAAACTACTGAGTTTCATCTGAAAGAGTTGAAGGAAAGATTCTCAGAAGCATACAAAATAGCAAATGAACGATCTATGCAAGCGGCGCAAAAACGAATGAAGCAAGCCAATCTCAGTAGAAAACTTCGGAGTTTTGAGGAAGGAGATTTAGTGTATCTGTTAGAGCCAGCTGTTAAACCAGGAAACTCAGCGAAATTCCACCTTCCTTGGGAGGTTTGTTAGTAAGAAGCTATCCGATGTAATTTATATGATAAATTTATCGGATGGAAAAAGAGTAATAGTACATATTAATAGGATGAAACCATGTTATAAGAAAATGGAGGTTTTTGAACAAGAAAATGAACCGTTGTCAGATAAAGACATAGCTGGGAATGATGAGGATCTCGATCATAGGAGGAATGAGGAGTTCATCGATTATCGTGCACCCAAGGATGAGGATGACGAACTTGTTGAAGCCGAAGAGATTGAACGAGAAGAGGTGGTAGAAAATATTGAAGAAAATGTCGAGGAGGAAGAAGAAGAAAATCTCGCTAGCCCCGTGTTGGATGAGAGAGAAGACCCACTCTACCCTCCAGGTCCTTATTTCACTAGAAGTCAAGCTAGGAGTAATGCTTTCGATGGACGTAGAAATTTGCATTAGAAGTTCAAACTAATTATGTTATGACAGCTTGATAATTATTGGACAGTTGGATCGAGTAGACTGTTCTTATTATTGCGGAGTCAGGATAATTAGTAAACAAAAAAATGCCCCGAGTAAGGCGTTAAACTGCTCATCATCATAATGAAATAGATTTCAGAAATGAACTATTGATTTGAATTGATAAAACATGAAAGGAAATTGTCTGCAGCGAGACTCTAAACTGCTTTAATTTAAGAATTCAGCTAGCTGAATGTGAAGAAAAGTGAAATGGAGAAAGAGTGATCTGAGTAATTGAGTATAAGAGAAATATCAGTGGAATAATTGTGTGATAATTATGTGTTATTTTATAAATGAGTTGAATGAGAGTGATGAAATAACCTTTAGGCATTGGCCAGATGATGAATTAGAATAGAATTATGTAGTTATATTATATTAGATGAATGAAAAGATTTTCGACAAGGACGGAAGATCAGCCTTCAAAAGAGATAGAGAGAGAAGTAAAACGTTGCTACTTGCCGCGAGACAATGCAATCCTTCGTCATCAGAAAAACATCTGTGACGAACTTATAGGATGAATGACAATGGACTTTGGATTTACAGAAATTGTATGGAAAGACTCTACCTACCACAACTATTGACAAAGAAGAAGAATAGAAAGAAGAAAATAATATAAACAGTAGTAACCCAGATTGTAAACAAAGTTGACCCGGTGAAGGGTGATGACCGTTCTACGTTATTGTTATGATTCAGCCCAGTATGATGAAGATGAAGCTATTAACTGTATAATCGATGAGATGTTAAAAAGCAGATGTGTACAAAAATTAGACTATTGTTCTTGTAAAATAGTTTGAATGAATTATGAGTAAGATGCTTTGATACTATTGTTTGATACTGTAAGAAGAAAAATATTGACGTTATTTACTTGATTGAATGGAATTTATTATAGATGATAGTTAATAGATAATTATGTGTTCTTATTGTTAATTAGGTGCAGAAGTACTTGAGAGAAATTTTTATAGAACTTAAGTATTGGAGTTGAAAATGATATTGCTATTACATAAAGGTTGAATAGGACTTTGGAAATGAATTAGGCTATTAGTACTTAAATATAGATTTTGTTTGAAATGATAATTATTCTAGGATTGAGCTTATATTGGAGTTTGAGTTTATATTTGAGTTTAATTGGATAAATGATTAGGTATAGATTTGTTAATGTTAGATCAGTAAAAATTGTGAAGGGCTCGGTCGGTTATCCTTTCCCCCAGAGAGCTAGAAACGAACAATTATCTGGGACTGGCACTTCCCGTGTCTGTGTGATAACTGTGACTGTTGAGATAGAACTTTACTGACTGTTACACCAGACTTTTAGGTGAGGGTAAAAAGTGTACCAGACCACTCACTACACTACCAGTGCGAGACTAAAGCAGCCATTCTTCAGTGCGTTATGAGCTGAGTCATCTTTTGCTACTCATCTTCCAGGATCGAAACCGCTACGCTACCTTCTCTTCCGAGATGCTACAGAGATGTGAGCCGGGGACAATCACTCTGTGCCCGATCAGCCACAGACATCGTGTCTCAGCTTTCTACTCTTCGGCGAACACCAGAGTTACAAGGAAACGACAACGAGCATATAAGAGCGATAACAAGGAGGCCAACTCTCCCCTGGACCGATCGGCGTAGATGAGATAGCTATCTCCAATCTCATGTATGCTGTGCAGCAGACTAAGAAGCTGCAACCGACGTCGGCCGAGGACAACACCATGAAGTTCATCTGTGGAGGACTGACTTTTTCTGGGGCTGTTGGGAGCCTACTGCTTGTACGAGAGGTGCTACTTCCAGGTGTGTGGTCGCACGCCAACTTCACTACTACGATGGAAGCGCGTGCTCTGTCCAGCACGCCCGGAACCGGCAACAGTACCTGTAGTAGCCAAGCCGCTCAACTCAGCGCCCCCAACTGCGATTCCACCAGCAAGCAACTCCATCCCTTTGGTCGACACCGCTCAACCAGTGCAGTACAGCAAAGTGTTATTGTGGCAAGTGTGAAGTGAAAAGCAATCAAAAGTATGAAGTGAGAAGCAATCGGGAGGGATAGTCACCCTTTTGCGAAGAAGGGGGTAGTGTGACATGGGTAGTATTTGATTACTTATTTATTGATTGTTTTTTTTCGTGTTTTAGATTTAAGATTTTTTTCAGGAGAAAAGACTCTGATATTAGAATAATAATTTCCGTAGTTGGACTTTAGTGAGAAAATATATAATTTAGTGAGTAAGTAGTATTTTTGCAGCGACAATAAGATTCTGCTAACTTATGTCTAAACGACTCTGGGAACCAGCAAATTCAGGGATATTTGCTAGTTCTCACGGATGAGGCGGCTCCATGAGGCAAGGACAAGGCGGATGTTTGGTAGCCTGTAGATATTTTCACAGAGGAATACTGCAGACCTGGCAAGTACCCGCTTGCCGAATCTCGTGAGAACCGACTCTTCCAATAGCAGCAGTTAGGCCTTCTGGCACACTGACGTGGAGAGGGGGAAGTTTTCCGGACGGAAAACCTCCAATCGTTAAACAACCGAGGTATCGAGCGGATAAAAATCCAAACCGTATTGCAAAAACTTAAGTTATTTTTCCGGCATTATGATATACGTGAGTGTCCTGTGGTTTGGGATTACGGTGGGAGTGATAGCTGTGGGTAAGTGCCAAAATTTCTAGCTCCTTATAAAACATTTTCACCCGGCCGAGACCCTAATTAATAAAATCATTGTTGTAGTAAATTTCTAGTTACCAGAATCTTATTGGAAGGTAGTTTTTGTAGGAATAATATTTGGATAAAATGTACTGCATATTTCATTCTTTAAATTTCAAGTAATTGACATAGCCTAATAAATGAGAAATTCTTTAGGTAATACAATGTTGTTGTCTATCCAGTTCCAATGACTCCCTTGAAGTAGTAATAAGATATCTTCAACCCCCATCAAGGGCGGTTACAATTACATTGGAGTTCATAAGCAATAAATAATCATTTATCCATTTTAAATTGAAAGACTTGAAGTAAAAAGTGTAACTTGTTTATGAAAAACCCTCATTTGACAGTAAATTCTACTCACCACCAAGAATTAACCATTCGGCAACCAGATTAGCCATCTGTGCTACAGCTTTGTAGTTGTCAGACAGCAGTTCTATAACCTGTTCTGGGTTTCCTCCAGCTTGGAAATATCTGGAAAAAGATCATAACAATTATTAGAACAAGACTTAATAATATTTAAATGAATAATAGAATACTCTTTAAATTATATTTATGGGAACGTGATAATTAATGGGTTGAATATTAGATTTTATATTTTTTCGGAGAATATGATCATCAATTCAAGGGACTATCATGCTTAGTCCTTCTCTTGCTATTAGTTAATAATCCAATGTATAGAATCAAATTTCGTCTTTTCTAAAAGTAATAAAATATTGTAAATTGTGGATACGATGGGGCACTCCGCCCCCCCCATCATCAATGTATCTTGATGACAATCTTTTCATGCTGTTATAATATCCTGTTCTCCATAGTAAACATTTGCTAATTAGTCCAGGCAATGAATGCTCAAAAAAGGGTATGGAAGAAAAAGTTTGAAAGACAATTTTTGACCCCGCAGTTCTTTTTAGGGTAGTAAGGAGGTAAACATACCAAAAGTCCCCACATCCTTAGCACAGAGGTTAGAAAACAGAACTGCTGGCTTAAAAATTGCCTTCCAAACTTTTCCCTCTATAACCCTTCATTGACTGGACTAAATAAACATAATAAAGCATTTGCTTTTCAAGACTTTTACAGGGACTATTAAATGAGTTTTCTTTTACACATACAAAGCATGTTTGATACTAGATAACAAGCAAATTAATATATTTCTTACAATAAAATGAATTATTCAATGATACGCGCCATTAAAACCAGATCACCAAAGTCTAGTCTTGTTTTCAAGAAAATTAGTGTCGGACTTGGCAATTAGCACATTTCGAAACATATAAAATATAGATATATATAAAAACGAAAAAAGCATTAATAATTTTTCCAAATCAATTCAATTCAAGTTTTGATAAAATTGCAATTATCAAGAAAACCGCATTACTTTTTCAATTGAGAGAAGATTCCAGGCTCCATAATGTAATCGGGTGTACTAAATTTTTCCAAACATTCCTTCAAAACTTCTTGGGGATTTTCCATACTTTCCTCCCCTCCATCGGACTGAAAAAAATAGATGAATGTAATAAACAGGCAATTAATTCATTATCAAATCAACATGATTAAAATAATCTATATGAATGATAACTGAAACCATAGCCTACTACAGTAAATATTTTTGCACAGTAGCTCGATGTGCTTCCCCCAGGATAGATTCAGCTAAGGGAAAAACATTTTGTTAATTGTATACCACTTACTCTTTGCAGTGAGATATACACTATATAATAGTAGTATTGTTGCCTGAAGCTCGGCATCACAGTGGGTGGGTGAAAATCCCAGTAAAATCCTTAGTGATCGAATTGTACATCATAATTATAGTCAGATAGACCCGGCCCATCATGAAATGTCAGATGTGAAAAGTATGAATAGAGCTTAAGAAACAACAAGAATATAAAAATGTAGTCCTTCCTCAACACAGACTGAAATAATTCAGCTGCTCGTCAACAGATGCAGATTTTGCCTGTTTAACCTGCTGCCAGGCAGCCTCAAGGACATGCCAGATCATGTGGTATTTGCTTTGCTAGGGACCTAAAAAAATACTCAACAGTCAATTCGTATTACACATTATTAGAACCAGCTAGCCAGGTTAGCCTAGACGACTAAGACGTTGCACCCTTCAGTCTTCAGTCTGCGAGCGCTACCATGTCGTGGGTTCGAATCCCGACGGAAGGCATGGACTTTGATCATATCATCAAATCACGCACACACTCTCCATTACCCAAGCACAAGCTAAAAGCTCATGTAGGTATCATCCGAATTGAAAAATAATACATATAGACATAGGACGTGACCCTTATCGATAAGGAAGAAATTTGTCGACTCAGCCATCAGCCTGATGGGAGGAAAACTACAAGTAACAATTAAGTACCTACATAAGTATTCACAGTGGATAAAGTTCTTTTCATTTGTGAAAAATGAATATATAATTACTAAATAGCTACGCTGACGAACAGTGATTATGACCAAAGAGTATAAAATTAAGGAATGAAGAATTAGAAAAAGAGAGAGAAGACAAGCAGAATTTGTAAGCGAGTTAACTTCTAACAAATATAGGCCAAGGAAATTACCTTGCATTCAGTAGTTTGAGCAGAAAAATTGAGCCTCATACGTCGATATGGAAGAAAAAGTTACTGTAGTTCCAGTTTTTTTTATAACTAGTTTAATTTTTCTACTAATTGCAGAGTCTGTGAAGAAGTGGTCCGGGGTAAGGTTTATTATTTTAGTACTTATCAACTGCCTAACTTGAACATTGATTACTATTATGTAATATATCTGTAGTGGGTCTCAAATTATCATTATTGACAATATTGAGTTTGAAGTGCGAGGAAAATGGGATTCATATTTTATGAAGTATTCAATAACGTTTTTTATATTATATGATCGAAGTATTGTCGTTACCTAAAAGTTACTAAAAACCATTTAGGTGGATACTATCTCGGTTTTAGAACAATTTTATCATCAGTTTTTTCGCTACGATCATAATTCACCAATATTAAAGTTGAAAGACGAAAGTTTTCTTCTAACTTTTCTTGCATTAGACTTTTCTATTTAGTTGTTTTTATACATTCAACATTGATATCTTGCTTAGGAAGTTGGGCAGATACGGGTTTCCAGGCAGAGCATGGGGCATGGTTGCTGATTACCTCAGAGGCAGACAGCAGGTTGTATCCATCATGGGTGCTACCTCTTGTAAGGCATGTGTACCACATGGAGTACCCCAGGGCTCGGTGCTTGGATCATTGTTATTCTTGATAATGATTAAAACCCTGCATCTGAACAACTCCTGCCTGCTTTATGCCGACGACACCACCATCATGGGACAGGGCAAGGAACCCAGGCAGCCAAGCAGACGCCCATGACATTTTCGAAGAAGCCAAGAGTTGGTTCTGCGCAAATAAGTGAGAGGGAATTGAATGAGAGCAAAAATCAGGAGATATTATATTGCCAGATAATATATTTTTCCAGATCAGCCGATGTTAGTGCAGCTCCTTTCTCTTCACTTGGATTCAGCGTGGACACCAAATTGTCTTGGGAGCCTCACATTGTTGGAGTTTGCAAAAAGCTGTCACGAGTAATCTGTTTACTTCTTAAAATGAGAGGACTTCTGAGTGCCCAACGACTGTTGATGCTGTTTCACACGGTGTTCAACTGTCACATCCAGTATAGAATACTAGTGTGGGACATTCGACTCAATCAAAGGACATTCTCCTACTCCAAAAGGAAGCACTCCATGTGATGACGTTTAGCAAGTTTGATGCTCATTGCCAGCCCATATTCTAACGGTTGGGCATTCATACTGTGTACGGACTGTACATATTAGCATCACTACTCCTTGTCAAAAAACACTTGTCTCAGTTTTCAAGAAGAGAGGAAGTGCACACTCATGACACTTGAGGGAGAATCAACTTGGATGTGCCACGCCGTCGTTTGCCTAGGGTCAAGGATTGTTCTTCAGTGCTGGTAATCAGGATGTTCAACTGCCTGCCTGCCACACTCAGTGAGAGGGCGCTCACCTTATTCAGAAACACCCTATCAAGGTGTTCAAGCTCATTGGGAGGAGCTTCTATTGTTTAGAAGATTTTTTATTATGACTTTGCTGGTCTGTGATGACGCCATCGATATGTGAATTGTTTTTAAATATTTTACTTAATATAGGGGAAGCCTAGTCTTTGATCATGATATTGGATATTTTTGGATTGACTGACAACTGCTTTCGTCTTATTTTGCCCCTTTTAGATTGAATTGTAGGCTACCTTAAAAGATTCAAGTTGAATCGAAAAGTCAAACATGTTCAAAATTAATAGAATTAATTGAATTAATAGAACTTGAAGAAGGGTCTGTATTGGTTTAGTGGATTCAAGTTTCTGTTCTTGACTTCAAGTTTGCAAAATACATCAATCTTATACAAATATCGAATTCAAATAAGCTTGACTAATGTAAACGCCCCATAAGGAGTTGCTCCTTAAAGGTGCTTGTATGTCAAAGAGGTGTGGGGGAAGATGTGGGTTAATAAGAAAACAAACAGACTCAAATTCGTTGTCTCTTATCAGGAAGCGTATGACTAGAAGGTGTGGGTATGGGTGATTAGACAGCTACTGAAAAGCTGCTTTTAAAAATCAAAATGTTTGATATTGCTGGATGACTACTCAAGACTATTCCCTCATTGCCACATTCAAGGACACTTCACTCACACACACACACCCGCACCCACTGACTTACACTCAAGACACTGCCCTGGATGCGACAGTCACACTAATTATTACAGCCATTGTCTCTAGTCTGTGCTCTGGAGTGTCAGGGAAAAATGTATCGAGATTTAAATTTCTAGTTAGGTGATACAGACATTTTCTTCATACCTTCACCCATTTCTTTCCCCGCATCTTCCCCCTTAGCTATACGCCCAACTTGACTCAGGTTAATAGGGAATCAATGACATCTTTGATAGAAGTTGGCCAAATTTCCAAGACGTTGTTAAATGGTCGTTTACAGACAATATTGGATCCATATGACTGTGTAACAATGTCTTTTTATATTTACAAATTATATTATATTTTTATATGATTCAATTTGGAAGAAATTTTCTATTGAGAAAAATGGACAATATTGGATCCATATGACTGTGTAATGGTGTCTTTTTATATTTACAGATTATATTATACTTTTATATGATACAATTTAAAAGTAATTTTCTATTGATAAAAATGGGAGTATAAGTGTGAATACACGATTTGAAATATTACGTATTATGATATTATCTTACATCACCATCTGCCATTTCGGGATCCCAGCCCATTTCATCGTCATGATCGTCATCCATGACTGAGATCTGGAAAACACCCTTATCTGGAAATAAGATTAATGTTATATATTAGAAAATTCTACGATTTAAAAATGCATTTGTAAATTTAAAAGATTGTTAACAGGTAGCCTACTAGTCGTTTTAATAAATCCTAAAATATTGGAAAAATTTAACTAGACTCAAATATAATAAAAACCTATTTGAAAAACATAAATAAATTTTCACTTGCGTTACTATGAAAATTTTATTGAAATTAGGTATTTGTATCTAAAAGTCAAGACGGTAGCCATTGGCATTTGTTAGGTTAGGAAGTAATGAATTTGAAATATTTCTTAGAAAAATATTATATGTGAATTAGAACACATTATTGTAACAAAGTAATACTATCAAATATATTTTAGCTTGTTATTATTAGCTATTCAATAAACAATGTATAGTCTACATTGTAACAATAGTAGAGTTTGAAAACTTACCAAAAGGTTTACTTATCAATATAATTGATATTAATCGAAATAATTATGGAATATTCTTGTGAGTTTGAAAAAAATAAAATAACTAACTTAGATTACGAAACTGCAAATTAAGTAAGAAAATAAATAATTATTTTTACTTTGTTTACAAAAACTTTGTTTTGTGTTTTGTTTCACTTTTGTTTACCTACAGTCAGTGAACTCTATACTAACTGGAACGGGCTTTCCAATGCTAAGCTACAGCCAAAAGTGTGTAAGGCGGAGTGAGTGAGACAGGCCTACCGTGTGGGATCTCCTTCTCTCTCGTACTCATACATTTAAGCAGGTTGTTGCAGCTCTTGAGTACGATTTTTCATTTTTAAAGTTAAAAAAAGGATTTGAATGAGTATTAAGACTATCAGTATTAGATCACAATCTCTTCTCTTGAATATTGTGATGTATTTGTCGTAAAATTCGTAGAATTGAATAAAAATACGACCGAGAAATGGTGATGTATTGTGTTGCATTTGGATGCAAGAATGAGCATGTTATAGAAAATGAAATACCATTTCACAGGTAGGCCTAAGTCAAACATTTTTAGTCTATTAATCAATTTGAAGGAACCTTTTTGTTCTAAATACATTTCCAATACTTTTTTCTATATTGATCAGTTTATTTGACCAAAAATAAAACAACAAATTTGGTTATATATTCCTAGTATACGGTGATAGTTTCTTTGCTAATTGAAAATTTAGACCTACTTTATAGCATCTAAAATAAAAAACATGGTTGAAGAACAAATTAATCCTTATTCAAAAAAAAAATGATTAATAATTCTGTGTTATCATCAAGAGATGACATAATTTATTTTAGGTATCTACTTTTATTTTGAGAAATGATATTGCTATCAGCTGAATTGTGATTAATTTTTGAAACCTTTCCATTTCAAATGAATAATTGTTCAATTTACAATATTATAATAATTATTTAGCATATTTTACTGTTTGCTTATCATATGGTCATAATTATAATACAATAATTGTTAATAATAATATTAATTAATTAATAATAATTAATTAATTAATTATTAATATAAATGTTTCTTCATAGATTTCTTTGCATCATGTCTGTAACTCCCACACTCACATGATTTGAAATGTTATCAGAATACCTAGTATATTGCTATCATTACATATTCAATAATCCTGTGTTATTGAATCATCATGAGTCTACATAATTCATTTTATTTGCCTACTTTTATTGTATAAAATATGAGATTGTTATCAGCTGAATTGTAATTATTTTTGAAACCTTCTAATTTCAAATTGTTCATTTTACTCTGGTAATTATGTAGCATATTTTACTGTTTGCTTATCATAGTCATATAATATAATAAAATGTTTCTTCGTTATTTGCTTCATTTCTGAAACTCCCACTCTTATATGATTTGAAATTACACCAATGCACACCTACATAATATTCTACATTCATAGTCTGCTGTAAGTAGGCCTATATTATTAAATTGAGATATTTCCTTAAACAATAAATCATAAATCTTTCCTTTAACAATAACAATAAATCATATAATCCAAAAAACAATAGTATATTCTATCAAAATAAACATAAGACTGTGTTTATTAGTTTCAATTAAATACAGCCCTCCTTTGGACTGTGTATGAACAAAATTCGGGATTGGATTAATAAGGACTATGAGCCTGTTTTTTCATTCCCAATCATATCATGACAGTTTATATTTGTCCTTGTTAAATAAATAAAAATTAATAAATGATACGCTTCTCTGAAATCTGGCCCAAAGTTATTCCCTTGCTTGTGAAATGTTGACAATACTAAAACTACTGCAGTCACAAATGAAAAAAATCTTTTATTCATATTCAACCTATTTCATTATTTTTGCTCTCAAAAAGTTAACAATGAACTGCTTAATAGAGGAAAAATAACGCTTCCATGGAATAAGACAACAATATAGAAATAAAATAGAAATTGAAACTGTGCAATGCATTTTCCCATAAGAGCCAATGTGTTACAAAATGACGAATCCCACAGCAATGCGGGTAACCTATCTTTACCAGCTGCCTCACTTTCTTTGTGTTGCTAGTCCGGGATCCTACAAAAGTGGGTCGATACACATTTGAGACCGATGACAAACTGGGCAAACGACAAATGCGGTCAGCGACAGAGTGGGTCACATTCCTGAGGTGACCGCATTTGTCGTGTCAAGAGGCGACAAATGCGGTCGATTTTCATTCCTGCACCTCCCGACAAATGCGGTCAGCGACAGAGTGGGTCACATTCCTGAGCTGACCGCAATTGTCGTGTCATAAGGCGACAAATACGGTCAATTTTCATTTTTGCACCTCCCAACAAATGCGGTCAGCGACAGAGTGGGTCACATTCCTGAGGTGACCGCATTTGTCGTTTCATGAGGCGACAAATGCGGTCGGAAAAATGACCCACTTTAACGTCGACCCAGTTTGGCGCTATGCCGTCCATTCCAGTTAGAGAGTTCAGAGTTCAGCAAAGACCTTAAAGATGCATATCTCTTTAAGGTCTTTGGAGTTCAGTGCCTACAGTACTGACACCAGTGAACTCTAACTGGAACGGGCTGTCCAATGCTTAGCTACAACCAAAAGTGTGTAAGGCGGAGTGAGTGAGACAGGCTTACCGTGTGGGATTCCCTTCTCACTCGTACTCATACATTCAAGCAGGCTGTTGCAGCTCTTGAGTATGATTTTTCATTTTTAAAGTTTAAAAACGGATATGAATGAGTATTAGGGCTATTAGTATTAGATCACAACCTTTTCTCTTAAATATTGTGATGTATTTGTAGTGAAATGCGTAGAATTGAATAAAAATATTGCATTTGGATGCAAGAATGGGCATGTTAAAGGAAATGAAATACCATTTCACAGGTAAGTCAAACATTTTTATTCTGTTAATTGATTTGAAGAAATCTTTTTGTTTTACATACATTTCCAATACTTCTTTCTATATTGATCAGTTTATTTGACCAAAAATAAAACAACAAATTTGGTTATATTCCTAGTAAGTTATACCGTACTGTGATAGTTTCTATGTTTATTGAAAATTTCGGCCTATTTTATAGCATCTAGAATGAAAAACATAGTTGAAGAACAAATTAATCCTTATTCAAAAAAAGAATAAATAATATCTGATGCAGAAATTGTGAATGTTTCCCTACAAAGACTATCATTCATTCTATCACACATTCTATGTATGATGTAATTTATGGATATAAATTTGGTGTTAAGCATCAGCATATAATAAATATAGTATATTTATCATAATATTTGTATACAGTATATTATGTAGGTACAGTAGGCGTATCATACATTTTATGTATAATGTATTATATAAATTTAGTGTAAGTAGCAGCATATAATACTAATAGAATCTGATAGTATAATACTATAATCTAATAGAATCTATAAGTACGAAAAAATGAACATTTAATGAATTTTGTTTGTAATGAACACAGCTTTACAATAATGATTAATAATTCTGTGTTATCATCATGAGATGACATAATTTATTTTAGGTACCTACTTTTATTTTGAAAAATATGATATTGCTATCAGCTGAATTGTAATTAATTTTTGAAATCTTCCCATTTCAAATAAATTTAATAATCGTTCAATTTACAATTATAAAATAATTTTATGTGTATAATTATATGCTGATGACACCTCAATGCTGGATATCAGTGGTGACATGACTGACCTGGGCAGAAGGATGTGTGCTTCTGAGAGGGCTGTTGCAGACTGGTTTCGGGCAAATCTCTTCCTTCTCAATAGTGAGAAGACCCAGAGAATTGTGTTTGGCCTCAGGAATGGAGTACATTATGATTTCCCTCCAGTGAAGATCCTTGGCTTCACTCTGGACCGCAAGCTTTCCTGGGGCGGGCACATTCAGGTAGTCTGTGGCAGGTTGAGCAGGGTGCTGTTTTTGCTCATGAGCCTGAGAAGATGTGTACCAGAGGCCCATCTCCGCATGTGTTACTTTGCCTTCTTTCAGAGTGTGATGGCCTATGGCATCACCTTGTGGGGCGGTGCCTCTGAGGTAAAAGATGTACTGCTGGTGCAGAAGAAGGCCATCCGGATTTTTTGTGGAGCAGAATTTTTAGCACATTGTAAGCCTCTTTTTGTGAGTGAAAAGATTCTCACTGTATTCAATTTTTACATTTACAGGTCAGCTATAAAGGCATTCCACAGTGTCCGTACTTTGCCTACCAGGGGTGATGTGCATGATCATGGCACCAGAGGCAGGCTGAGGCTGGACCTGCCATATTGTAGATTGGGGAGGACCCAGAGCAGCCTCATCTACCAGCCAGCTAAAATTTTGAACAAGCTGCCAGTTTCAGCCAGGACTCTGCCAGAGACAGTCTTGAAGAGGAGACTGAGGGCTTTCCTTCAGGAGAACCCCTTCTATTCTATGAGGGAGTTCTATGATTGTGATCCTCAGACTGTAAGTAGATACTTCTTGCATTAGTCTTGCTGCCACTTCTGCTTGCTGCTTTTTGTGTTTGATGTGTATTTTTGTTCTTGACCTGTCTTATGACAGTTTTTTATGTTCTTGACTTGTTCACTTGTGGCCATACTTATGACTACGCCATGAACAGAAACTCATTATTATTATTATTATTATTATTATATGTGTATTATTGTTTATATAATTTATAATTATAAAATAATTATTATTTAGCATATTTTACTGTTTGCTTATCATATGGTCATAATTATAATACAATTGATATAATGTTTCTTCATAGATTTCTTTGCATCATTTCTGAAACTCCCACACTGATTTGAAATGTTATCAGAATACCTAGTATATTGCTATCATTACATAATTTAATAATCCTGTGTTATTGAATCATCATAATTTATTTTATTTACCTATTTTTATTGTGAAAAATATGAGATTGGACTATGAGCCTGTTTTTTTATTCCCAATCATTTCATGACAGTTTATATTTGTCCTTGTTAAATAAATAAAAATAAATAAATAATACGCTTCTCTTAAATCTGGCCCAAAGTCATTCCCATGCTTGTGAAAAGTTGACAATACTAAAACTACTGCAGTCACAAATAAAAAAATTCTTTTCTTTATTAATATTCAACCTATTTCATTATTTTTGCTCTCAAAAAGTTAACAATGAACTGCTTAATAAAGGAAAAATAATGCTTCCGTGGAATAAGACATACAATATAGAAATAAAATAGAAATTGAGACTGTGCAATGCATTCTCCCATAAGAGCAAATGCGTAACAAAATGAACGAATCCCACAGCAATGCGGGTTGCCTATCTTTACCAGCTGCCTCACTTTTTTTGTGTTGCTAGTCCATTCCAGTTAAATTAGAGTTCACTGATAGACACAGACGAAAATTAACCTCAATCAATCAATCAATCCGACGTCCGACGTAATTGAAATAATTTTTCATACTTTATAAATATTTGATAATTTTCACGTTTTTAGTAGAAAATTCAAATTTTTTGGAGGTGATTTATAGCTTCAATCATTCAATTTTGATAAATATAATTAACGTTCCTAAAAAATAATGTTATCTTGTTGGCGGTGGACAAAGTGTGTGTTTTCAAATTGTAAACAAGATCATCATTGTTGGAATGCAGAAAATTGATTTGTGTAAAATATTTATTTTCTGTAAAATTGTTAGTTTCAAAATGGTTTTTAAAACCTAGTAACCGGCTCATCATAATTAATTTTTATATTATTTGCTCATTTGTTGATAACTGGATAAAGAGCCAATATCAAGGTGTAACTTTTTAGGTTATGCTGGTTCATATTTCTGATTGAATTTCAATTATTTATTGCGTTTTATGAATAATCAAATAGCATAGATTTGTTGTAAATTAAACTGTTAAAATTAAGTAATAACTACGAAATACTACAATTGAACTAGACTAACTAAATTAGATTAAGTAACTTACCAAAGACTGCTTGACCATTTCAGAAAGTAGAATCTGTAACCTAGTAAAATACTTCATTAACTAATATCTACAAATATACCTACAATTTAATTATATCGAATTGAAAAATTTTGGTGTAATTTGAAAATTTTTTAAGAAAATAGAGGCATAATCTGTACCAAATACAGTTTTCAAAATGAAAAGATCCAAGCCTCCTACCTCCGTAAAATCTGAGCAGAATTGGGGTAAAATTTTGAAAGATCAGAATCTTCCTAAACCAGAGCAGAGAAGACTACCATTGAGCACCCCAAAACAAAAGACTCAGACAACTCCAAACAGAGCACACCCTCCACAAATGCTATCTCAAACAAAAAGTGTCCAACAGAGCAGAAATATCAGACCGATGACAAATAAACCAGTAACAAGAGATGCCAGAGATGTTAGAAAAACCAATTCAGGTCATTCTTTCGCAGTTAGTAAAAAGAAAGAATATTTATCTTCCAACTCAGATTTGTCAGTTGGTGGTGAATCCATAGAACTCGTTGAACGTGGTGTGCAATACTCTACAACCAACTTGGAGAATCTGGACCCTCTAACTATGGATGAAATTAATAATGGAGGAGAAAATGGATTAGCTTTTTTGAATCCTGTCAGAACTCTCAACTTTCTGATCAGAGAGTTAAGAGGAAAAATATCTGAGTCAAGTAAGTAGACCTTAATAATTCGGAACATTTCCATATTATTAACTTACTTATTAAAATTAGTTAATCAACAATGGAAATATTAAAATCTTGAAAGACTTTCTTGACTCGTTTTATTTGATCTGAAATAATTTAGTTTTTATTATTCCCAATAGCACTTTTTAATAAAATTTGTTTTATTGCAATACCTCAAGACTAATATGTCTGCCTTTTGTCTATGCCTATAGAAACATTCTATAGACAAAACTTATTAAAAAAAAAAAATAGAGAATAGTTTCATTAGACGATCTCTTTGTTTAAATCAAATTTTCCAAAGATAGAAATAACTTATATTGTGACAAAAGTTCAAGTAAAAAACTCATCTTTTAAAAGGTTTCACCTTTTTTTACAGCTCAAGATGAAAACTTGGCCAGAATTATCAGTGACATGGAAAATACCGCTGGGCGATTATCTAAAAGTAATGGCACTAAAGATACTTCCAATTCTTTAATAAGCAAGGAGGATTTGAAATTCTTCCTTAATATCCTGCAGCGAACTGAAAAGGTAATTTAATTCATTACATCTCACACTAATGCATTACCATCAAAGTTCATAAGAATTATTTTTCTTAGCATCTTTGATATCATGAATAAAAAATCTAGACTCTAAAATTAGTCAATATAAGAGTTCTTATTCTTAGTACCATAAAAAAGAAAAATTATTTCAAAGTCAACTTTCAGCCATAAATTAGAGCAATAATAAATACTTCTCTGGGATTAATTGTTTTACGTAATTTGAAAAATTTCTTCTCTATTGCGAATTATGCCCGCATTAGCTTTTTTTGTGCGTGGGTAATGGAAAGTGCGTTGGTGAATTGATGAGATTATCAAACGTCCATGCCATCGGCGGGATTCGAACCCACAAACCAGGCGGTGCTAGCAGACCGAAGTTTGTGACGCTCCTCACCACTGGACCAACCTGGCCGACACTTGTTGACACTAATACTGTTTAATCATTTCGACAATTATATAGGCGTATGGCTCTGAACCAAAGAATTCAGTTCTGTTGGGATTCCATCAACTGGAACTAATACTGTATTGCTATCAAAAAGTTGATCTCGGGTTGTCCAAACATAGAGAAATTAGAGTTGATAAATGAGTGTTTTTGACTTTTATTGTGAAATGACGCCATCGATCCCACAAGTGTGGGTAATGGATGAAGAATAAGATATAAGAGCAAAAGCATAACCTACTGTTTCTTTATTTTGCTTTATTTTATGGTGCCAAATTTGTCAAGACCTGCTGCATCCAATGAAATTTTTGTTATTCATTATGACTGTGTTCTCAATTTTATTCAATTATGTTTTTTTTATCAGGACATGGACATTGATAAGGGAAGTCAGGAACTGCAGAAGAAACTGGAAGAAGCTTGTAATAAACTAGAAGACATGTGCCGAGTGATGGAGAAAACTGCTATTACGAAGCAGAAAGAAGAAAAACAAAATTTATTGAGGTAAATGCATCAACTGTGATGATTACTGATAAGTAAATACTGATTCAGTTTATAAGTAAAATGAACATTTATACAGTAAATGTTTTATAAGTCAAGTAAGGTACTAGAAAATGCGTACAGAACCTTTTACTTTTACTTATTAAATATTGATGGGAATCAGTATTTGAGTTAAGCTAGATTAAGCTTTAAAAAGTGTTTCTAAAAAGTACACTTTATAGTTTATTTCAAGTAATAGCCCAGTCAATGAAGGTCAAAAAAGCAGTTTCGATCCGAAAATAAAATAAAAGCTGAATTTCCCAAAAAAGCAGTTTCGATCCGAAAATAAAATAAAAGCTGAATTTCCCACCATTGATAGAACCCTCCGAGAGGGTCATTCTCCCAAAAGTCCCAAGAAATCCCCTTGGAGCTTCCCCCCCCCCCAGCCACTTAAAACATGAAAAATGCAGGTAATCACGGTAAATCAATTATCTCTGTAACCATCGATCGGAAAACAGTTCTATTATACGTCATTCAATTCCCCTTAAATTATGGACTACAATATTAGTCCTATTCATTTTTTAATAAAATGATCAGTTTTCTTGATAAAATAATATATATGTAAAAATTTAGGGGGTTTGTGATTTGATTTTTTTGTTTTCTTCGATTAACTCCGAAACAACTAGTTTTAAAGGAAAATGAGCCAAATAATTCATGTAGCCACTGTTATTGCAAATCCATTGATGTATATTGTTATGTATTTGCGACTCGATTTGACGCTGTGGAAGGGGAAACAGTCGACGCGGAACGGCGCGGCTGACTCTTAGCCATAGTAAACAGCAAACTGGAAATCAATTATCTCTGTAACCATTAATCGGAAAAAATCTTTCATATGTCATTCGATTCGTTACATTATGGACTAAAATATTAGTCGTATTCATTTTCTCGATAAAACAAACAGTTTCCTTGATAAAATAATATATTATATGTAAAAATTTAGGGGTTTTTTCGATTTGATTTTTTTTTGTTTTCTCCGATTAACTTAATCAATAAAGTAATAAATTAAGAGTAATTTTAAAGAATGAGTCAAATAATATTAATGTAGCCACTTTCATTGCGAATCCATTGATGTATCATGTTATGTATTTGCGATTCGATTTGACGCTGTGGAAGGGGGGAAACAGCCGAAGCGGTACGGCGCGGCTGACTTCTTCACCATAGTAAACAGTAAAATAGTACTGCTTTCTAAGTAGCAACTTATTCACAATTTGCGCTCGAAACAATCAATTTTGTCTATTGTTTTGACCTGCGCTGAAACTAAATTTACACTTTTTAGTTATCTAAATTTTATATATTAAAATGTTTGAGATTTACCAATTAGATAACAGCAAATTTATTCAGCTTTCATTGCCAGTTCAGGAAATCAATATTTTTCTACGTGAATTAATTATAAAGCCATTATTACAATACGGTCGTCATCATCTTGCTCTCTATGTTTTGAATGAAATGTGATGATAAACTCATCATTTTGTTGTTATATATGTGCTTAATCATGCATTCTATGACAGAGATATTGTTTGCAACCGATAAGATATTCATACTTATACACAATATAATAAATGTATATATGTTTATGATCATAATTCTATGCTATAATTTATCATAAGTTATGAACGGCAAAAACTGAGATGAATCATAGATTACAATAATGTTAACACTGATAATTTCCTGAAAAATCATAGCGTGCAGTGTTTGCTGTTTTACACAGTTAATATTCTCCATCCAAGTTGATGATATACCTACAGTTAAGGAAAATATATATGACGGCTGAGGCATCAAAAAATTATACATTGGGCTTGTTGAGTTGAAACTTTCTATGATTCTCTCGGTAAAGTAGCTCATCTTCCGTTCTTACTAGTTGAATGTACATTATCTAAACAGTCCAATATGAAAATTCAGTAGATTCTAAAGATGAAAGCCATGCAATCATACAAATTAAGGAAGAGTAAGCACGCATAAAAAGTAGGGAAATCATGAAAGTGTTTTACATTCTGCCCTCGTAATCACAAGTTGATCAAGTAGGATAGAAAATATTGAATATTCAATATTGAAAACCAGATGTACGGTCCATTGGAGATGGAAAATTCGTAAATAATCATGAACCAAGTACAAAGTATCCTACCGTATAAGATGAATTGAAAGATGATTCATCATCTTCTATCATTTGTTAACACATCGATTCTTCAACTCCACTCGCATTAAGGGCCTTAATGAGAACTTTATAAATCGAAATGAAGCATGAGCAGAATCATACTGGAGTTACAAGGTTGGCAGAAGCTTTTCTTGATGTCGATTAATGGTGATTGATATTAATTTTGATTCGGGCACAAACGAATATATCAATTTCTATTTATATGTTGAAGCATTCAAATTAAATCTATTGAAGTATTGAACATTATTTCTCATGACTTGGCATTCATAGATCAAGTTGGGTGAAGTTATTTGAAAAATGTACCTGATAATCAATTTTATAGTTTTATACCATTCTAGTTCATTGTGATCGTTGAAGGGTTGAAGTGAGTTAGTTCAGGTGAATTCTATTACAAGTATTTTGTGGTTATAATGGGCTCTTCTTTATTTTCTATCGATGTTTTGCTACAGTAGAGAAAATTAATTTCGGTTTTACATTTTATAAGCTTTAAAGGTACGGTAATATGAATTGGATAAGTCCAGTATTAATTAATCGATGTTGTTTTTCATTGTATCGCTTTGTATCAATGTTACATGCACCACTGTTTGCAATTCATCACTATTCTCTCAAGAATTAGTTTGTTATGAATTTCATGATCTGACAATTCAAATTTAAATGCTATCTGGATAACGTTCACATTCCATTGGTCTTTAACAATAATTGTTACATTGAAGAGTCGAGCAATTTAATCCATTTGGAAGCAAAAGGAAATCTCAGTGCAATTTGAACAGTGGATAGTCACTTTGGGATTCAGTTACTCAATTCATTTCGGCTTGATACTATCATTTTTAATTTGAGTAGATCAGAAATATGCATTGCATATAATTTTTATATTTCATTTTGATTAATCTCTTATCTCAGTCTCGCTTTAATTCATAAACATGATAATCCTAAATTAGTTGATTACCTTAAGGATGTAGTTTACCTTAAGTTGAACAATGTACAATATAATCAATTTTCATTGAATTACTATTATGATAATCATTGGAATTTCTGCCTTTGATTGAGAAAAAGTCATTTTGAGAGCCTTGAAATTCGTACCTAGAAAAAGTTGCTTTATTACTAGAAATTTTGTTATTTGTAATATTTATTATAGGTACTGTACATTCATTTTTGTGATTATAGACATAAACTACTTTATTCTAAATCATGATAAGGATAAATAGGGAAATTGTGAGATGAGGATAATCCCATAGTTGAATTTAAATAGCATCAATTTGAATGCTCTGATAATAATGATTGTGAACGGAACTGGAATTCTGGCTTGGTATTGCCTCTTCATGTTCAGTGAGAATAGAAAGCTTCAGAATAATTTGTTCACACTGTATGTGATAATATTGGTAACATTTGTTAATATTTAAACCAAATGAGCAGAAAATTAATCAACTTTCAGCTTGAAAATTTTCAACTTATCAGGAATACAGTGTTATCATATAGTATCACAGGTAGGCCTACCCTTTTATTTTCTTTGCTCACATGATCTGATGATATTTATTCCATTCATTATCAAGTGTTTAAATTTTTTTCGCAAAATAAGGATAAGATGAAGGAGTTGGACACATACGGTAATATATCATCAAACTTCATTGAAAAACATAAATATCCGAAACAAGAGTTATCAAATAATATTGTGATACCTCTGACTCGTATTGACAAGGCACACTTCAAATTAATATAATAAATTCTGTGAGCGGACAACGAAATCCTGGTTTTTATCATCAGCGTGGTTAAATCGAGAAAATTATGATAATTTTGAGTATTGAAAAGTGAGAATCTAGATTCAGCGCATGTCAAAAAAATAGATAAAATTAATTGTTTCGAGCGCCATAGTGTAAATGAGATGCAATGTAGAAAGCATTACTATTCTGTTTACTATGGTGAAGGGAGTCAGCCACGTCGGCTGTTTCCCCTTCCATAGCGTCAAATTGAATCGCAAATGAATAGCAATATACATCAATGGATTTGCAATGGAAGTAGCTACATTAATTATCTGCCTCATTTTCTTTAAGATTACTTGCTTCGAAGTTAATCGGAGAAAACAAAAAAAAAATCAAATCGAAAAATCCCTAAATTTTTACATATATGCTATTTTATTAAGAAAACTGTTTGTTTTATCGAGAAAATGAATACAAATAGTATTGTAGTCCATTAAGTAACGAATCGAATGACGTATGATAGATTTTTTTTCGATCAATGGTTACAGAGATAATTGATTTCCTGTTCACTGTTTACTATGGCGAAGAGAGTCAGCGGCGCCGTACCGCGTCGGCTGTTTCCCCTTCCACGGCGTCAAATCGAATCGCAAATACATAACAATATACGTCAATGGGTTCGAAATGAGAGTGGCTACATTTATTATTTGGCTCATTTTTCTTTAAAATTACTTTCTTCGAAGTTAATCGAAGAAAACAGAAAAATCAAATCGCAAACTCCCTGAATTTTCATATATATATATTATTTTATCAAGAAAACTGTTAATTTTATTGAAAAAAAAAAATGAATATAAATAATATTGTAGTCCATAATGTAAGAAATCGAATGACGTATAATAGAACTGTTTCCGATCAATGGTTACAGAGATAATTGATTTTCCGTGATTACCTGCATTTTTCAACTTTGAGGGTGGTTAGGGGTGAAAGCTCCAGGGGGATTTCTTGGGACTTTTCGGAGAATGACCCTCTGGGAGGGTTCTATCGATGGTGAGAGATTCAGCTTTTATTTAATTTTCGGATCGAATAAACCTTTATTGACTGAGCTATAAATTCTTGTTGAGTATGTTTGTAGCTGTTTAAAAAGATACTCAATAAAATAGTGATGTATGGATGAGGGAACAACATGTTCCCAAACTTGAATGTTGGATTTTTCAACTGAGTGGCATTTATTGTTTCTGCATAAACTCTCTGCATTAAAATGCTATTCTAGTTAGAACCTATACTAGTTTAAGCTAATTCCAAAATTTTATTTATTTTAGTTTGTTATGCGTAGATCTTTATTTAGAGTACCGGTATAGCTAGTAGCGTTTAGTTGATCTGTATTGCTTATTCTGTAAAAATATTTATAGCTTGTGTAAAATAAGTTGAGACTTGGCCCTCCATCCGAAGAAATTACAGGGTTGACAAATCGTGTAAAATTGCAACTCTCTAAAATTTCCAATTCAACGTCAGAATTGGATGTAGAATATCATCCCCGATATCCTGGTAGTACTAAAAAAGTTTCAGGGTTAAAGGATTAAAAGGAAATTTAACTTTTATGATAAAATAGGAAACATCGCGAAGATTTGTTTTTATTTTAAATATCACTTCTCTCAGAATCATGGGGCGTCGTAATGCGTTATAATTTTATATCAAATTAACGGGGAGAATGTCTCCTTTCTTTTGGTGTCTGGATCATTTTCATCCGACATAAAGTTATTTTTTAATTAATGATTATGTTCGTCAATGTCGAGACATTTTGAGCAGAAAACGTAAAATTCTCGACATGCTAGAAACTTTTTTGTTTCAAAAGATAAGTATGTGGTGAAAGCGAGAAAGTTTGTCACAAATAATTGAAATTATTTTTCCAATAGTCAAAAGTAGTCGGAAGAGCGCCTCTACTATTTTGGCCTCTCAGGAGTTTCAAAGTAAAGGATAGCGGCTGAATGGTGTGCCACCATATGCTATCAATAGCTGGGATCAACAAAAACAAAAAAATACAGAACGATTGAAAAATTCAGCAACTGCAAGCCACATACATGATTATAAATAGTAAAAATCTGGTGTGGCGCACTCACACAACTTTCCTTGCCGTTATGAAAATTGATCACCTTACGCTAGTGTCTACTTACGCTTAAGTCTACTGTTCAAAGATTTGATCCAGCTGATGACAGGGCAATAACGCTGGAGACCCACGAGGTCTGCAATCTCTTCATAGTGAATCATTTAATAGAATCAACAGTTGCCAACAGTTTGCAATTGGATAATCACATTTTCTCGAATTTCGAGCTTATTCTCAATTTTAGGTGAAAATGTTACTGAACATTAATTGTAGAGATTCTCATGCTCAATCTATTCCACTCGAAATGTCCTGTTTAAATTGTATCTGAAGCCTGATAATTGAGAATCTAAAATCAAACTTTGCATAGATGGGGCGGAGCTCCTGAAATTTTTACAGATATGGGATTGGTGGCAGTTGATAGAAATTATCAATGACTATTTCAGGTATAACTTTAATCAAAATCGTTGGAGCCGTTTTCGAGAAAATCCCGAAAACCCCTGTTTTTACAACATTTTCGCCATTTTAGCCGCCATCTTGTATCGCATTTGATCGAAAATTGTTCGTGTCAGATCCTTATATTGTAAGGACCTTACGTTCCAAATTTCAAGTCATTCCGTTAATTGGGAGATGAGATATCGTGTACAAAGACGCACATACACTCATATACACACACACACACACACACACACACACACACACATATATATATATATATATTATATATATATATATATATATATATTATATATATATATATATATACAGACCAATACCCAAAAAACACTTTTTTGGACTCAGGGGACCTTGAAACGTATAGAAATTTGGGTACCTAATTTTTTTCGGAAAGCAATACTTTCCTTACCTATGGTAATAGGGCAAGGAAAGTAAAAATGACAACCTCGCCTCGAATAATCCAAGCAGTGTTTCATTGCAGCCCTTCTAGAGGCAATCAGCTGCTTGCGTTTGAAATAATTCAGTCAAATATCTAGTAAATTGCCAGCCTTCAGCATACAATTTGGTACACAATGCATACCATGCAGCCGCTCTCCTAACTTTAAAATTCCTTGGAGACCAATATACGATCTTCCAACTACTTTTGACTATTGGAAAAATAATTTCAATTATTTGTGAGAAACTTTCTCGCTTCCACCACCTACTTATCTTTTGAAACAAAAAGGTTTCTAGCATTTCGAAAATTTCATATTTTCTGCTCGAAATGTCTCGACATTGACGAACATAATCATTAATTAAAAAATAACTATAAGTCGGATAAAAATGATCCAGACATCAAAAGAAAGGAGACATTCTCCCCGCTATTTTGATATGAAATTATTATGCATTACGACGCCCTATGATTCTGAGAGAAGTAATATTCAAAAGAAAAACAAATCTTCGCGATGTTTCCGATTTAATCATAAAAGTAAAATTTCCTTTTAATCCTTCAACCCTGAAACTTTTTTGGGACTACTAGGATATCGGGGATGATATTCTACATCCAATTCTGACGTTTAATTGAAAATTTTAGAAAGTTGCAATTTTACACGATTTGGCAACCCTGTAATTTTTTCGGATGGAGGGCCAAGTCTCAACTTATTTTACACAAACTATAGGCCTCGATAGGCTGATCGGAACTGACCCCTTCACACAGATTTATAGTCTTTGTAGGGGTATTTCATCCATTTTTTTCTATTACAGCTATTAAAATTGTATTTATTTATCATAGTATATTATATTAGGTATGGGTATCGAAAGACAAAACATCGATGTTTTTTTCACCTTAACATCGATAAGTGAAAAACATCGAACGGTAAAGGTAAACATCGATGCATCACCGTACATTTTACGGATGATACTACGAAGACTATTATATCCTTATGGTGCGTACAGATATACGCGCCGCGAACATGAGCAATTCACTTTTAATCAGCTGACTATATCTGTATTTTTACAGAAACGAAGATTTTACAGAAAAGAAGATTGTTGTTGTGATATATCAACTGTACTATTCATAATTTCTGATTATGTGTAATGTTTGAATTGGAAGCAAATCAATAATAAAAAACATTTTTAAAATGAAGTAAAAGCTTGGCTTCTATTACAAAATTATGTGGAGAGTTTATTTTCAAGAGTAGAATAGATATGAATTTGCGGGTTTCATTGGATGAATGTCTTCTTTCTCTCTTGGAAATTGTGTGAAGATAATATTCAAGCTACATGAGTTATTTTCCTATAATGTTGATAATTTATTATGGACGGAAATTTATAAAATAAAATTTATGAGTCTGCTAATTGCTTGGAATGTGCATTGATTGTTGGTTATTCTTTCCAAATGAAGGGAAAGTAGATTAAAATAGTAATATACATGTATTATCTAAACTAAAATTCCTCACCCTGTGATATTATGCAAGTTCCGACTCGGCAAAATAATTCATTGCTTTTTTTTCTTAATTAAAAATATGATGGTGCCCCAAACAGGACTTTTAGTCCTCGGGGTACTTGAAATTATTTATTCTTCTTTTGATGTAAATGAGTTATTGTGATTTCTTCGTACAATGTGTAATTGTATTATTTTATTATCTTTATTTTTATAATGTGCAAGATTGTTGTTGTGATATATCAACTGTACTATTCATAATTTCTGATTATGTGTAATGTATAAATTGGAAGAATAAATGAATTTATTATTATTATATTATAAAAAGCTTGGCATCAGCTGATTAAAAGTGAATTGCTTATGTTCGCGGCGCGTATATCTGTACGCACCTTTAGAGTAACTCAGATAGTGAAATCAGTTTCCTTTTTTATGTACATTTTAAAGAAAGTGACAGAGCTGTTGAAAAGTAGTTAACAATAAAGGATTATTATTGATTAGCAGCAGCCAAACTGAAAGTTTATAAATTGTTTATAGTTGTAGGTAATCAGACTTGACGTTTAGCAACGGAGATTGATATTTAATCGAATATAAAAAAAATCCAATGTTCTAAAATATTGTTTAATAGATTTGAATATTTTTGTTTAGTATAAAATAAATTAAGACGGTATTCTTCTTTTGTCCAAATTTTGTGAAGAGAATGAAGTTGAACTAATAATATTACTTTTTTAATGGATGATAAGAATGATAAAATAATTTTGAATGAATAAATACTCAAAAGACATGTCAGAAACGATGGATGAATAGATTTTTATTAGTATAAAGTGGAAATGATATAATGTACAGTATATGATACTTTACACTTATTCTTCTAAAATAAAAATCTGGTGTGGCACACTCACACAACTTTCCTTGCCGTTATGAAAATTTATCACCTGACGCTAGTGTTCACGCGCATCTCAACTCTACTATTCAAAGATCCAAGACAGCTGGTGACAAGACAATAACACTGGAGACACACGAAGTCTGCTATCTCTTCATAGTGAATGATTCAATAGAATCCACAGTTGCCAACAGTTTGCAATTGAAATAATAACATTTTCTCGAATTTCGAGCTTATTTTAAATTGTAGATGAAAATGTTACTGAACATTAATTGTAGAGATTTTCATGCTTAATCTTCTCCACTTAGAATTTTTTGATTAAATTTTATCTGAAGCCTGATAATTGAAAATCTAAAATCAAACTTTGCATAGATGAGGCGAAGCTCTTGGAATTTTTAACGATATGAGACTTGTGGGAGTTGATAGAGCTTATCAATGACTATTTTAGGTATAAATTTGATCAAAATCGTTGGAGCCGTTTTTGAGAAAATCGCGAAAAACCCTGTTTTTGGCATTTTAGCCGCCATCTTTAATTGAATTTGATCGAAATTGTTCGTGTCGGTTCCTTATAGGGGAAGGACCTTAAGTTCCAAATTTCAAGTCATTCCGTTAATTGGGAGCTTATAGAACATTAAATTCTCTTCAATTTGATGTATAATTTCACACTTACGAATTTCCCTACACCTTTTGCAGCAGCTTTAGTGTTGAGTGTGAAATGTCCATTTTCACAACAATAGACCAATTGACAAAGGAATTTTGAGAGAATGTTTTAAACATAATTTTTGACTTTGCAGCTTTGTTGAGATTAGTTAGGTGGAGAACATATCAAAAGTCCCCATTCCTAACTCATGTGCTCAGGTGATGAAGGTGGTTTAAATATTGAATTTTCCAGCGTTATGCTTCCACGCTCATATCTTGAAAACAATGCGTTCAACCGACATAACTAACTATTTAAAAATGAAGCTTGATAAATTCTCTACACTTTTTGTTTAGTATAATTTTGTGATATTATAAACAGTTCTCGAGATATTCGGTCTTGAAGGTGTGTAATTGTTAAAATAACAGGTTTTTATCCAATGTTTTGCTCTTTCAGTGCTTATAACTCTCCAACAATGCACCATGTAAACTGATGCTCATCGTAGGTGTGTAGAGCATTGAATTCTATTTGAAATGATGTATTATTTCACTTTCCTTTCATTGTTATAGCAGCTACAATGTAGGGGGAGAAATTTTCATTGCTGCAACAATTGATCGTTTGACAATGACATCTGAAGGAGGTGTCTGTGACCCAGTTTTTGACTTTGCAGCTTAATTTGGACTAGTTAGTAGGTGAACATAGCGAAAGTGAGCCCCTCTGTTGAAGGTGTGGAACCGCTGAGTTGACACTTGTTGCAGCAATGAAACATTCACCCCCTACATTGAAGCTGCTATAACAATGAAAGGAAAACTTGTGAAAGTGAAATAATTACACCATTTCAAAGAGAATTCAATGCTCTACAAACCTACGATAAGCATCAGTTTACATGATGCATTGTTGGAGAGTTATAAGCACTGAAAGAACAAAACATTGGATGAAAACCTGTTATTTTAACAATTACACACCTTCAAGAGCGAATATCTCGAGAACTGTTGATAATATCACAAAATTATACTAAACAAAAAGTGTAGAGAATTTATCATGCTTCATTTTTAAATAGTTAGTTATGTCGGTTGAACGCATTGTTTTCAAGATATGAGCGTGGAAGCATAACGCTGAAAAATTCAATATTTAAACCACCTTCATCCCCTTAGCACATGAGTTAGGAATGGGGACTCTTGATATGTTCTCCTCCTAACTAGTCTCAACAAAGTTGCAAAGTCAAAAATTATGTTTAAAACATTCTCTCAAAATTCCTTTGTCAATTGGTCTATTGTTGTGAAAATGGACATTTCACACTCAACACTAAAGCTGCTGCAAAAGGTGTAGGGAAATTCGTAAGTGTAAAATTATACATCAAATTGAAGAGAATTTAATGTTCTATAAGCTCATAATCAACATGGATTTTTCCCATCGATTTTCAAAAAGTTATAAGAACAAAAATAGAAAAAAATTGGTGGCAAACGTGTTTTTTTCAAAAATGTCATACCTTCAAGAGCGGATATCTCGAAAACTAGAAGAGATATGAGAAAGTTGTCAAATGAATATTGTAGGAAATTATGTAAGCTTCAATTTGTTAAATGACAGTCTAGTCCTTAGGATACATAGTTTTAGTTTTATGCGAGAAACCAAAGAATGGTACCTTTAAACCACCCCTACCTCCTTAGCACAGTGGGTAGAGGTTGGGACTTTTGATATGTTTACCTCCTTACTACCTTAGCAGAACTGCGGGGTCAAAAATTGTCTTCCCAACTTTTCCCTCTATAATCTTTCCTTGACTGGACTATACAAGACACATAATTAACGATTGTTTATGATTTTATATGCTTTACTAGAATGAACTCTTGAGGAGAAACATTGAATGTTCAATCGACTTACTAGTTGCAATGGAATTACTAAACATGGCTTGTCTACTAATTTGTAAAAATTAAAAACGTATTTCATTTTTATATATATACGCTCATAAATTTTCAGATTTTGGGGAAAATTTGAAAGAGTAAGACGGGTGATTTGTAAGATTCATTTTTTGTCGCGTTTTCTTTTGTTCTAGAATGACAAGTTCAAATAAAGATCTACGAGACTGTTTTATGAAAATTTTAAATTTTTCCTCAAATCTTGCCATAAATTTGAAATTTTTCTTCTAATTCGCTGGCTTTTCAGCTTTATCGAAATGATGTTAAAAATGATCAAACTTGAATTATCTACATCAGATAAATACAGGTTAAGACTTCCCGAATAGGTATGATAATATCAACCCCACACACACAGATTCGTCTATGTGGGGAAAATATTCACAAATTTGTTTTTAGTAGGCTATATCTTGTATTGTGAATAATAAATTGAAATTGAAAATAATAATCAATATAGCCAATGTATTCGGTTTTCGAGCTCCCTCTACAATCAGAATAGAAAATGTAACTTTTTATGTTATAAAATAAATATTTTATTCAAAGTCTTACCAATTTGATGCATTTACTGACTTGCATATGGCAAAGGAAATTAATTCCAGGAAAAATTATCACGTTTAAAAAATATTATTTCTTCTTTGGGGGGGATGGTAGTATTTCTTCAAATCAAAGACGTTATCTATATCTACAAGGGCTGATACTGCGTCTTTCTGAGTAGTTTTTTAATTCTCGAACATTCATGAAGGCTGCCATGATAAGTAGTAATTCTTTATCAAGTCTGGTCCGAACAAACTTGAAAAACGTCAGTATTTACTTAAAACGTTCAGTAAAAGGAAATGTTATGTACCTAATTTTCAGTAAATACTTGAGAAATACGAGTATAGTAAATTAGTTGAGTTATCAGTATATACTGATCAGGTCAAGTAAATACTGAACAAGTGATAGGAATACAAAATATTGAAATTTTATTCACCTAAACACCTAAAAGTAAATACTTTTCTTGCACTTGAGCCAAGGAGTAACCTGAATAAGTTCTACAAAGGTTAGAGAAAAATAAATTGCAAACAATTCTAGATTATTATTGCCTTCTTATAGCTCCTGTACAATTTCTTAACATGTTTAAAAACTGTCCAGTCAACTATTTAATACATTTCAATGTAAGCTATTATTATTAATATTTTTTTCAAATCACAAAAATTATGTAATTTATTCAGTGAATTGGCCAAAACTAAGGAAAGCCTAGCTGCAGCTGAAAAAGAAATTAAGAGGCTGGGAAAACTTGACGCCGAATTGAAAGAAGAGAAGCAGAAAAATGAAGAGGTAAGAGACAGTTTCTTTAAAATAAAAAGCATCCATCGTAAATTTCTAGAATTGTTTTGAAAGAATAAGACGTTGATGTTGTCAATACCACTATATCTGATTTTTTGAGTAAATGTACTGTATTGTTTGTTTGAAAATTAATAAACTTCCATAACCATCAATTTATTTTAATGTCATTAATCCTTGCTTAATGTCAGAATCCTTTGCAAACAACTCACAAACTAACAAATGTATTACTCTATTGAGATAACCCATTCATCACCTGGAGTCATCAACAGAGCAGTATAGTCTTGTAATGAAATTTTACCGATATACATTCCAATAATTCATTGTACGTAATAAATCTTCGTTCAAATTCATATGCTGGTGTATAATATACTGTAGTTGTTTAGTTTGTTCTAAAGCTCTAGATTGATATACAGTACATTTCTTAAAATTACTTTGAATCTTAACAGTATCAAGCTAAAATAATTTTCTGGTACAATTTACATTCTCTTATCCTCCAGGCAAATATTCTTTGAAATTGCTAATTTTCTGATAAACTTTGTTTTTAATGTTATTATTTTCCATCGAAAATATCAATTTTGTAGGTCAAACGCAAGATTCATGACATGAAAGTCAAATTCTCCTCATTGAATACAGTACTGAACGAGCAACTACTGGAAGTTAAAGACGAGAACAAGAAATTGCAGAAAGAAGTGAAGTACTTGTTTCTTGAAAAAGAAAAGAATAGTGTGCTAATGAAGGTTAAGGACAAGGAAATTGACAAATTGAGAGCCAGCTTAGAGTGAGTAAATATTCCTATCACAGTATTACTTGGTTGGATTAGTATTGTAAAACATATAGATTGATTATTTGAATTGTGGCAGGCTTCTCAAGTTTATTAATGAAAGCGTTCAACAATATTTTTCTATCAATAAAAATAAAAATAGGTGATGAACTATACATTCTTTTTAGATCGCAACCATTATTCGCAAATAATTTTGTTGGGTTGCATGAATTATTTTAACAATAATGAATTAAAATATTCACCGTCCCTTCTCAGTTCTTGCTATCGCTTCTAATTCAAGTTATAAGATTTCTATTGACAAGTTCTTAGACATCTAATTACTAGTTTTAAACTGAATTATAAGACGGGGTTCAAACCGGCACAATATTTTCTCAGGCGATATCACCCGCGTGATATGCACAGACAAATACTTGAAATGTAAATGATGGCGATAAAAATGGTTCACACCGGCGCGATTTTAAGTTTCTCAGAACGAACAGGATAAATCGCGTCGAGTGCTGCTTGCCGTCGGTCCTAGTGATTTTGTCCTTGCGATTTTTTGAGGTTAATATAAACTGTTAGCATGCTCTATTAATAACATCCATGCTCCTCATTAAGCGAATGCTGACTTGAGTTCATACTTGTGACTGAAGTCGCAAACATGTTCAGAATTCAAAACTAATGACTCACTGCTCCCTCCACATTCCTAATTTTTATTGCTTGCTGTATGAACCCACGTGCGTTTTATCTTGTTGTCGATATTTCGTCGGCAACATATCGCCTGGGAAAATAACGCGCCGGTATGAACCCCGCTCAAGAAATTACAATGAAGGTTTAATTTTAATGAAAAGTTTGTATTCTCCAGTATTTGGAAAAACAAATATTTGGCTTTTTTATTTTACTGAATAGCAGGTCCTAGTCGATCCAGTGTAGTATTGTAGTTAAGTTATATGACTTTTATTTTCCAAGTTTTGATCATATTTCGTTGATATTAGAATGTGTAAGTGGTATTTGGGAAAATGCATAATTGATTTTTTGTATTGGTGTGACCTGCTGCAAGGTGAGATTATTCCCCAACCGTATTATCATACTCACTTTTACTATTTCAATGTTATGAAATAAACCTTCTCTATGATGAATTCAATACTACCGACACTTGAATAATAAAAATGAAATTTCTGTAACTACTCTCAACATCAATTCTCAAGTTTACTTTAATTACAGAACAATGGAGATTCGTTGATTTGAAGTAAATCCTTATGGAAACAATGATTTTACAGTAGGGTTATTGTGAATTAAGGGAATAAATGAGTTATCGATGATTTTATATGATGCATAATGAAGTCAAGAAACCTTAATTTCAGTATGAAGTGTAGAGCTCCACATTACGTGATATCAGTTTCACTATAGCATAGAAATTAGAAGTAATGCTTCTTGCTTTCTATGTTTTTCAGAGAAATCAAAACCCTGATCAAAAGCCAACTGAGGACTTTCCAACGCGAGGAAATGAATGACGTGTGCATAGCTGTTGACCAAAACAAGACCCTGAAACCGGTTGACATGCTCAACGATATTTCAGTGTTGACGTGGAGTGACGAGGGTTGCCTGGTGGCGGATCGCGCGAATCGTGACCTCAAGAAAGTGGCCAGGTGTTCTTCGCCCGTGACCAGCATCTCTCCAGCCGCCGAAGACGACGAATCCTGGCGGCGAATCAGCCATCTACATCCGGTCGACGTCAAAACCGACGGCATCAAGAAAAGTGTCAAAAACCTTTTCGAAGAGATGCGTAAACAGAGCAAATTGCGTTTGTCGCTGTCCACGCAAAACCTACCCACAACCGATGATAAGTGTGCTAACAATTGGATCAACTTACCTGTAGCCGATGATAAGTCTGCCAACAATTGGTTTGATAAGATCAACTTTGATATCAATTCTTCGAATATGCTTACACTCACGGACACTGAATCAAATTAGTAAAAATGTCTATGATAATAGCAGCCTTATATGTTGAAACAAATCTCTAATAATCTAATAACATTTTTGAACAAAATTGAAAGGTGAACGTATTAGCATGTGGCCTTACATAATGTGATATATAATCGTTGAACGTGAAATTTGTACCTGAAAATTTTATTGGTTATTATTTATGTATATTTTTGATAATTCTGATTAAAATTGTATGTTTGTAATAGAATGCTTTGATTTTTATTATAATTATATATAATATATAATATATAGCACATAACAGAATACACTTTAAAGTTTGTAATATAAATTAAAACAGGAGACACAATATAAATAGATTGAAAACACTTGAAAACTTACATTAGAAATGGGGAAAATTTTCGGAGACTGTGTCTCCTTTCTCAACCGAGAAGACTGCAGATTTGAATCCAACGGTCGTGTGACCACAGAGTATGCAAGGAGACTTAATTGTAGCAGCAGAGACCACAGATTACGCGGTGCAGACGGATGGAGAGAAAAAAGGATACAGAATCAGGGGACATTATGGGGTATTTAGGGGGCGGTTACAAACGGGATATTCAAGATTTGAGTGAGTTATGAATAAGGAAAGGTGTAGCTTATAAATTGATAGAAAAGAGGAGATTTAAAATTAGAAATCAAAAAAGAATTAGACTAAAATTGGAGAAAGGAATTGTAGAATTGAACTTGAATGGAATTTATTCTCCATTTTTATTGAACATTTAATATATATATATAAGTTATATAGCTGATTACTTATATAGTCAGCACTCCTCATTCCATTATTGTTGATGTAGCATAGTTGTAGTGGAAGGTAACATTGTATTTAGTAGTCAGTTCCAAGCTAGCGGCCATAGCGGATGGAGCTCTATCGCGAGATATAAAATTATTGTAATATGTGGTTAACAAATAAATTCATTTTTTAAAAAGACTATTTGATTAATCGCAATCTTAACTGGCGCAGTCGGTAGGACACTTCAAAAACGAGAATTTGGTTTTTCGGTTTTAACCGTTAATGAAGTGTTCATGAACTTACAAAAAAGTTGTATCAGTCACCTAACATCGGGACTTAAATAAGTGAACAATCATCAAAATAACTTCGTATCAAATTGAATAAGTTGGTGAACTATTATATTATTAAAATTCGTGAGTGTTATTTGCAAAATTATATTCCTACTCAGTCACCTAATATCGGGACAAGTGTGAAAAGTTATAAAATAAGTGAACAGTATAGTAAAGTGTTAACAATACCGTATTTCATCTACAAATTGAATCAAGAAAAAGCAACAGACTTTCAACTTCTAAGGACTACCACGGACTTCAACTTCTAAGGACTACTACGGACTTCAACTTCTAAGGACTACTACGGACTTCAACTTCTAAGGACTTCCATCTTTGGAGACTTTCAACCCGGGACTGTGACAAGATGAACTCGATTTTAGTATTGTGAGTAACAAACTTTTGTGATTTACAAACTTGGATAATATTAATTTTACTTACTATTTTCGTATTTCTTTTTCTTGTAATTTTATCTATAACTAAGGGCCATGAATTCCAACAATGATAAAGCAACCAATCCCCAAACTGTACCTACCCTTAAGAAAGAATTCTTGGACATGATCCCTGATTATTCAGGAGAGCCTACTATGCTAAATCGTTTTATTTCAATTTGTGACAAACTTGTAGCAAAATTTTACGTAACTGCCAATCCAGATGATTTCCAAAACGAATACTTGTATTCTACTATTCTTGCCCGTATTAAAAGCCCAGCCCTTCACATTGTTACAAGTTCTAACACTTATGCATGGCCTGACGTAAGAAAAGTTTTGATCAATAGTTACATGGACAAGAGAGATTGCTTTACTCTCAATCTTGAAATGGCTGAACTAAAACAAGAATCAGGTGAATCACCCTTTTCATTCTATGAACGAATCCAAAAACCTCTGAATTTACAGATCTCGTATTTCCGAAACAAACAACCTACAATATCAGAAGTCATGTGTCAGTATGTAAATGGATTAGCACTTAAGAGTATTGCTAAGAGGATTAAGAGAGCCTCTCGGGTCTCTCATGAGAACCAAAAATCCCAGTTCGTTGGACAGTGCTCTAAACAACGACTTTCAGTTCAAATTTGGTTTCTTTCAAGACCACTCTAATTTGAAAAAGCCTAACACTCAAATCCAACACAAAAGTAATCCCAGCTATCAAATGCAAAACTATCCTCAGAGACAACAGTTCTATCACACTCAAAATCAGAAAGGTCAATTCTTTCAAAACAAAAATCAACACATGAACAGACCTCAACAACATTTTCAAAACAATCAACCCAAACCACAGTATTTCAACACAAATTCAGCCAAGAGCTCAAAATCCAAACTACAACCAACCAAGACCCAAAAATTCGTATCAACCAACGCCAATGAGCATTTCCTCAATCAACAATCGTCCCCAAAAAAGACCAAGACTGTTTCAAATGACAGGTCGACCAATTGACGAAATGCAAAATGATGAGTTTGATAATAATTTCGGAGAAACCGCTCAGAAAGAATTATCAGACGAATTCAAACAGCTCTCCGTTGAAAACGAAAATGAAACGTATTTCCAGCCAGCCGAACAAACCGAATCAGAGTGTTTTTTATAGGATACGATCCTCGAAAGAAATTTTAAATTATGAACTTACAAGATGACAAAAATGAACTTCCCTACTTCATTGATCCTAAAACAAGATTTAGAGTTCTAATGGACACAGGAAGCACTAGGTCATTCGTGAATAACTTCATAGGTATGGAATGTTACAAAGAAAACTTGATAGAAGACCCTTTTGAAGTAGCAACAGCGCATGGTATTTCACAAGAGAAATACAGTACAAAGATTTATTTATTAGGGAATTCGAAACACACGTTCTATCTTTTTGATTTTCATAAAAACTTTGACCTTCTTCTCGGACTTGACAATATGAAAAAACTCAAAATAAATTTGGATTTTATTAATGACAGTATTGATTTCTATGGAATGAAACTACCTATTTATTATTTTAACGCTGAAGAAAATTATTCAAAAGTGAAGTCAACGAACCCTACCAAAAATCAAATGACACTAATAAAATCATTTCTGATACAAGCTAGAACTCAATCCATTATAGAAATTCCAATTGAAAATATGAATGAAGGTGAAGCTATAGTATCATACAAAAACATTTCCGGACTTGGAATTCCTCAGTGTCTAGTGAAAGTGAAAGAAAACAAAGCCTATTGTTCTATTTTGAACCCCACTACGTCAGACAAGAAATTTACCATTCACAAACCAATGTCAGTCGAATCGCTTGAAAACTATAATTGTATTAATCCAAGTGAGTTACGTAATCATAATGCATGCAATAATTTGAATCTACTCAATCACAAAACTAACAAAATCGATCTATCAAAAATTAGAACCAATCATATGAATGCCGAAGAAGAGCAAGCTATTCTACAGGTGATTAAAGATTACTCAGATATATTTCACATTGATGGAAATCCTTTGACTTTCACAAATGAAATAAAGCATATCATAAGAACCACCGACGAAATCCCGGTCTATACAAGAAGTTATCGCTACCCTGAAATCTATAGAACTGAAGTAAATCGACAGATTGATGAAATGTTGGAACAAAAAATAATTCAACCCTCCAATTCACCTTGGAATTCACCAATATGGGTCATTCCAAAGAAACAAGATGCTTCTGGTAAAAAGAGTTGTAATTGATTATCGCGGTTTGAATTCTAAGACTGTAGACGATAAATTCCCACTTCCTAATATAACGGATATTCTAGATAAATTAGGAAGAGCACAGTATTTCACTACCCTAGACTTATTCTATGGTTTCCATCAGATAGAAATGGATCCTATCAGTATTGAAAAAACTGCATTCTCTACAGACACGGGTCATTACGAATTTTTACGAATGCCCTTCGGTCTCAAAAACGGTCCACCCACTTTCCAAAAAGCTATGAATAGCATACTAAGAGGACTCCAAAATGAATTGTGTTTAGTATATTTAGATGACATTATTATTTATTCAACTAGTTTAGAAGAACACATTGATCGACTAAGACAAGTATTTGAAAGGTTAAGACAATCCAACTTCAAAGTACAACTTGATAAAACAGAATTTTTACGTAAAGAAGTTAGTTTTCTCGGACACTTAGTGACACCAAACGGAGTTAAACCAAATCCTGACAAAGTCGAAGCGATAAAAAGATATCCTATCCCTAAAACAACGGAAGAGATAAAAGGATTTCTTGGACTTCTAGGATACTATCGAAAATTCATTAACAACTTTGCTCATTTAACAAAACCTCTAATTAAATGTTTGAAAAGAAATGCTAAAATAGATATACAGGACCCAGAGTACATTAAGTGTTTTGAAACTTGTAAGAATATCCTTACTAACGAACCAATCCTTCAGTATCCTGATTTTGAAAAACAATTCAACCTTACAACAGATGCTAGCAATATAGCTATTGGGGCAGTTCTTAGTCAGAACAAAGACAGTGCTGATTTGCCTTGTGCATATGCAAGTAGAACCCTCAACAAAACTGAAATGAACTATTCAACTATTGAAAAAGAACTTTTAGCGATAGTTTGGGCTACCAAGTACTTCCGCCCCTATCTCTATGGTAGAAAATTCAAAATATTCACTGACCACAAATCCCTACAATGGTTATTTTCTATGAAAGAACCGAATTCAAAATTATTAAGATGGAGACTGAAATTAGAAGAATTTGATTATGACATATGTTATAAAAAAGGAACAGCAAATCAAAACGCAGATGCCTTTCCCGAATTCAGTTGAATAATAATAACACACACAACCATAACTCACCCAGATTATTCAGTGATATTGATGCGATTATAAATGAAGCCATTGAAAATGTAGTGAATATCATACCTAACGAGGATGCACAATCTATGATAGCTAACGTGGATGATAACGAAACGTTATTTCAAAGATTAGAAAATGAAGCTCCATTTAGAGGATTTGAAAACGAAACCCCTTTTCGAGGATTCGAAAACGAAACCCTTTTTCAAGGATTCGAAAATGATGAACCAGATTTCATAGGTCCTGCTGAAGATGAGTTCATAGAAAATAATTCTCATACGCAACATTCTAATTACGAAAGTAACACATCAGTAGAAATACCAGTTTCAGATGACCCAGTTAACTATGCTAAAAACCAAGTCATATTGAAGCTTTTGAGCAATAACCCAAAGAAAGTCACTATTCATAAAATATTTGATAGTAAAACAAGAATGATAGTAGAGATATCTGAGAATAATTTCGATAAAAATGTGATTGACTTCGTGAAAGAATATTTAGTGCCTAATGTTAGATATAGCTTGTATTTTGAAAATGAATTCTATGAAAGATTTGCTTCAGTGATTGCCAAAAATTTTAAATTTTCAAAACTCATACTTGTACGATGTAAAGTTAAAGTACTTGATGTAACACATGAAGATGACAGAATAGAAACTATTGATAATTATCATATTGGAAAAACGAATCACAGAGGTATACAAGAAACGTACGATAAGATAAGAAGAAAATACTATTGGCCCAACATGAAAAATTATATTCAAAATTTTATTAACAAATGTGAGATATGTCTCAAAACAAAGTACAAACGAAATCCACTTAATTTAGAAATGAACTTGACACCGACAGCTACAAGGCCGTTTCAAATCATTCACATGGACAGTATAACATTTGAGAAAAAGAAATTTCTCACGATCATTGATAGTTTTTCAAGATACGCACAATGCTATCCAATAACAAGTTGTAACAGTGTTGAGGTAGCAGACAAACTGCTTAGTTTCTTTTCCCACCATGGTATCCCTCAAACTATAGTTGCCGACAATGGATGTGAATGTCTTAGTAAAGGAATTGACAGAATTGCACAAAATCAAAATGCACTGGATAAGTACTCAACATCCGCCTTTAAATGGCTTAGCCGAACGTTTTCATTCTACGATAATTGAGCACATCAGAATATTCAATAATCGCGACGAGTTCAAAACAGAAACAATTGAAAGTAAAGTAAAGTACGCCGTAATTGCTTATAACAATAGCATTCACTCGGTAACAAAACTGACACCTTTGGAAGTTTTATACGGACACATAGAATCTAATCCCATTCTCGAAATTGACATTCAGAACAGATTTATTAACGAATATGTTAATAATCACAAAGAAAAAACTAAACGACTATTTGACCATATACAGGAAATAAACCGAAATAGAAAAGAACATGTCATCAACGAAAGGAACAAAGATCGAGAAGAACTACCAGAAATTCCAAAAGAAGTTTATGTGAGGAATGTACAAAAACAAAGTAAAACTAAAAATAAATTCAACAAAGAAACTCTCCTATCAGTGAATCGAGAACTTAAAACTGCCAAAATAAATCCCCGACATCATAACACTAGAGAGAAAACTCATTTATCCAAGATAAAAAGACCTAGAAAGTTTAAGAAACTGAACAAAGATCAAACTAATGAGAGAACTGAACAAGTAACAACCGATCCTAATTCAAATCCTGTTCTTCCAGGTTCCTCCTCTGCCTAATGAGTATGGCGAATCATTCTTCTAAAGCTGAAGAATTCAGGAATATAAGTAGTAATCTAGGAATAATTGCAGCAGATTTAGGCTCTGCAAAGTTAGAGATTTCAAAACACACTTTCATCCACTATTATGAACTAGAAAGTATTTTTGATCATGTTGATAATTTGAATATGTATTATGATAAGGTATTTGAAAATATTAGAAATAAGATTCCAATAATGGAAAATGTAGAATATATAACTGATAATGGTAGTAAAGCAAGAGACATAGTAAACTATTTGAAATTTATTAATCATACTAGGAATGTAATAGAAGATAAGTTAGATATCATAAGTGTGACTAATGATAAGATATCTAAGAGAGGACTACTGAATGGCATAGGAGCCGCAATAAAATTTATTACTGGAAATTTGGACTCGTATGATGGTGAAAGATACGATTATTTACTTGAACATTTGAAAACTAATCAAAACAGTTTGATCAAATATCAGCCCAATATTCATTGAGTTCAGAACTTATTGCTGTATTTAATCAGACGTTGAACATTGTTAATTATAATTTTAATGAGTTGGAGAATAAATTTAAATTTGTAAATGATAAACTTAGCGACTATGTAGAACTAGAGAAATTTAGAGATTTGCTGAACCAGTTGAATATTTTATATAACATTGTATTAAGTTTGATCCAAGACATTGAAAACTCTTTAACATTTTGCAAATTGAAAGTTTTACATCCTAGCATTATTTCAACTAAAGAATTGTTTTATCAGATAACCAAGATTGCTGGTTACTATCAGAATAAATTACCATTGAAACCTGAATTGAAAAATATGTGGGAATTCGAAAATTTGATAAATGTAAACTGTAAACTAACGTCTAAAGAAATCATTTACTTTTTGAACTTACCAATCGTAGATGAATCAAATTATAACTTATACAAGTTGTTTTCTGTACCTAGTATGTTTCAAAATGGATATGTAACTATTATTCCTAAGGTCAGATACTTACTCAAGTCAAACGATAATTATAATAAGAAAGAAATATCAATTGAAGGTCTAACTAGTGAATACTCTAGAAAAACAAGTTCAAATTTTATTTGTTCTGTAGAAAGTTTATGTAATGACAAATTGAAATGTGAAAAAGAAATTATTGAATCAGGAACTACATCAAACTGTAAATATAGTAAGATGAAAATAGGTAATAGTATTGTAAAATGGATTCCAGAATTGAATAGCTATTTGTGTATCTTTCCAAATGGAGAAAACATAAAAATTGACAAGCAAGCAGAAACGATAACAAAATCTGTAAAAGGAGTTTATTTAATTAATAGCAACAACAATACATATTATTATAATGGTAAAATACTTAATCATTTGTCTGAATCGAAATATCGACCTAAGTTATTGAACCTAGACAACGTTATCAATAGTATGAATGAAGACCAAGAACCAGAATTTACAATTAATTTAGAACATCTTAATTTTAATCCGATTGCTGTTAACAAGTACACCCCCATAAGGGAAGAAAGTATTTTCACTACAAACATAAGTTTTTGGACAATTATTTTGTATGTAATTTTTATTCTAATGTCAATTGTTCTATTGTATCGTTATCTAAGTAGAAAAGTTTCACCCAATGTAAACATTGTTAACAACCCTACCCCCGAAGTTCTTTTTAGGGATGGAGGAGTTATATAGCTAATTAATTATATAGTCAGCACTCCTCATTCCATTATTGTTGATGTAGCATAGTTGTAGTGGAAGGTAACATTGTATTTAGTAGTCAGTTCCAAGCTAGCGGACATAGCGGACGGAGCTCTATCGCGAGATATAAAATTATTGTAATATGTGGTTAACAAATAAATTCATTTTTTAAAAAGACTATTTGATTAATCGCAATCTTAACTTATATTTGATAGCTGTGAAATTTATTATGATGAAATTTATTTCAATTTAATTAAACAGTTGGTAGCTATTGTACTATTGCTGTCTGTTGAGACCAGGACTCGAAGCAGCTCCAAGCACCCAAATAGTCCTATCACCAACTACACCCACCAAATCCATCAATCCAAAAATTGCAGCTACCTCCTTTCCTGCAACTTCTGTCCTGCCTTCTACATAGATGAAACCACCACTGCCCTAAACCTCCGGATCAACAATCACAGGGCTTCCTTCAAAAATAATACTTCCCTACCCATCCCTACCCATGGCTCTGAGCACAACAAGAACTTTGACCAATGCTTCAAAGTCAAAGTCCTTGCCACCCTCCCTCCCACAGCCCCCTCCATAGATGTCAAGACGAAAGAATTGGCTTTTATTTGGGTGCTTGGAGCTGCTTCCAGTCCTAGTCTCAACAGACAGCAATAGTACCATAGCTACCAACTGTTTAATTAAATTGAAATAAATTTCATCATAATAAATGTCACAGCTATCAAATATATATATATATATATATATATATATATATATATATATATATATATATATATATATTAAATGTTCAATAAAAATGGAGAATAAATTCCATTCAAGTTCAATTCTACAATTCCTTCCTCCAATTTTAGTCTAATTCTTTTTTGATTTCTAATTTTAAATCTCCTCTTTTCTATCAATTTATAAGCTACACCTTTCCTTATTCATAACTCACTCAAATCTTAAATATCCCGTTTGTAACCGCCCCCTAAATACCCCATAATGTCCCCTGATTCTGTATCCTTTTTTCTCTCCATCCGTCTGCACCGCGTAATCTGTGGACTCTGCTGCTACAATTAAGTCTCCGTGCATACTCTGTGGTCACACGACCGTTGGATTCAAAACTGCAGTCTTCTCGGTTGAGAAAGGAGACACAGTCTCCGAAAATTTCCCCCCATTTCTAATGTAAGTTTTTAAGTGTTTTCAATCTATTTATATCGTGTCTCCTGTTTTAATTTATATATATATATATATATATATATATATATATATATATATAATATTATTATTATGATAATAAATTACACAAATTATAAATTCTCAAATCTGTACCTCAGAGTTAGAGGGGCGTAAGTCTCAAACTGCTGATTTTACAGGAGAGCCCAAAAAGTATTATACTCCCAGCCGAGGCTAAAAGAGCGTCGAATCAGCATTACACTTACTTGTGAATTATTGGACTCCTGTTGTTTCAGTTTTAATGCTTACTGGACTTACGCTCTTTCAGCTCTGGCTATCTTCAAAACAATCAACTGCAGAGGACTTTCGTTATCATGAATCTATAGATTTCGAGAAACTGAACAAGACTCACTAAAAACATCATATTGTCAAAAATGGACTCTAGCTCTGAGGTACAGAAATTACAAGCAAAAACCGGAAACAAAAATGCCCATGAAGTTCCGTACTGTACCTTAGCTAAAAACTTGAAAGCTAGTAAACAAGAGTTCTGGAAGATCAAGATTCTTCAAGAGATTATTCATTTACTGAATCGCTGTGAATATTTAATGAAGTGCGATACTATTATATTTTGTTTTCACAATTAAAGTGGGCTAATGTTATGCTATCAAATATGTCATTAAGGCTCGTACTTTGTCTGTGAGCCTTACTAAGTTTTATGGAATAAATAAATGAATAAAGAGCATCATTTGTATGCTAAAAGCCCCCTGGGGCTTGAATGAAATTAGTGTTTTTGTCGTGATTATATAAATAGTCCAGTCAATATAGACATAAAAAAGGGGGTGTGCTTGCAATTTATATTGTAGTTCTGATTTTTTAATAATATTTGGGTATGTAAGAGAAGTCCAGAACCAATTTCTTCATGCAAAATTTCCTTGTGCTAGATACAGGGTGGCCCAAAAACCTCGTATTTTCGACTCATTTTCCAGTTTTCAGCTATTTCTGCCAAATCTCGTAATCGGTCAGAAAATTTGCTCTCGCCTTTTTTCTAGAATATGAAATTCTAAATAAAATGAGGTCATTCGGAACTCTCTATCTCCAATGAGTACTGAGTTATGATTTTTCAAAAATGAGTGAAATTTGAAGAGAAAATCAATTTTTGATGAATTTTAGATTTTGATCAACAATATCTTCCGATTGTTACCATTCTTCTGGGCGTATTTTTGTGCTCTACAATCAGAGATCAGGTAGAGCGCTCTATCTCATATAGATTTCCGGGTACACCTGACAACAATGCTCCTTATATTGTGAAAAACACCTAATTTTCAGCTTCAACCATCATCACCAACTACCTACATAGTCTTCACATTGATATTTCGCACAATGACATAAGTTCATAAGATTATGTTCTATGAGAATCACCCATTAAATGCACTTCATTTCAGTATTTCCTAGTGGAGAGGCGCGCTTAAGGACACCTCAAGGATCAAAATTTCAAACACTTATAACTTCTGACACAATGCTCAGATTTCATCGTACTACATTTCATTCTTCTCTGCTCGTCAAGGCGGTCCAAAATCATGCATCATAAGTAAATTCGGTCGAAAAGTGAAAAATTTATTGTTGAGTGTACTAAAGCCTATATTCCAATACCCATATTCCAATAGCCCATATTCCGTTTCCTCTGGTGAAATACACCGATGCTGAATTGTTTGGGGACTAGTTTTTGAAAACCTTATGCTGGATTCATATAGAAAAATATCTGAAAAATTGAATAAAACTAGTCTGGAAGCTGTAGTGTGAGTAGTTTTTGAAAAAAAGTTGAAATATGCAAAAAATCCAAGTAGAAAAACATAGACTTCTACGTTTGATGCTCAATAACTTTCTTTAATGACCAGTGAAAAAATAATTTTTCGCAATAAAAATTGTAGAGAATTTAATTCTGAAAAGAATTATGTAAGCTGTGTAAACTAAATTTGAATAAAAGTTGAATAAAATGTATTCTTATGTAGTACATTACACCACAAAAATTTGTTGTTTTATGAGGAGAGAACTAATAACTTATAGGTTGTAGTTGATTGCAAATAAAATATTCGTTTTTTTATGAAAAGTTTTATTTTTATATGAAAGTAACATATCTAAATGACATTAAACTTATACCAAAAGACTAAAGACGATGGTCAAAGTGACTTCCGTTGTTCTGAATGCATATGTTCAGACGTCTTCTCATCGATTCTTGGATCCGTTCAAATATTCCAGGAGTCTGCTTTATCATTCCTATTCCGTTCAAAATCCTTAATCAGAGTTCTTCAATGGTATCAATCGGAGTATCGGAGAAGACGTCTGAACATATGCATTCAGAACAACGGAAGACACTTTGACCAAGAACTTTTTTTCTTATTTTTACCTCTACTATCACGTATTAAATTATTTTACCACAATTAAGAATCACTCTGTATAAGCCAATTCCTTCCTCTATATAATATAGTGTAAATATAAAAGAAGAAGAAAACGATAAAAATAGAAGATAAAACCGTTAAATACACTATTGTAGGCTTTGACCACTCTCAAGCAAAGTATAACAAACTGGAAGCTTGACGAACTGAAAATAGGCCTATAACCATCCTCGGTAAATTAAGAATCTTTACTCAAAATTTCAATCAGTTCAGTAGTTCAGACGTGATGATGCGTCATTTGTTTATTTCCTATCCCGTACATGTATAAGAAGATTCTTCCCTTTACAATATTATAGATTATAGATGAATGGTTTCCAATAATTCTGCTCCCAATGAAGGAGCGGAATAGTCCAGTCAAACAGTCGTTTTTCAGGAAACAGCCCCGAAAGAATTTTTCACGACAATTCTATATGTATTTTGGGGCGCTGAATTCGAATCCGAAATTTTCTGACACGCCAGAGGGCGGCTTCACCCCCAAAACCACCAAAATTTCGGACTTTTTTCGAATTTCTCATTCAATCTCGAAAACCTTGTTTCTCAAGAAAAATAATTCTCGACAAAATTAAAGAAAATAGAATTTCTAATAGATTGAGTGCTCGTTCAGAACTCTACCGTTTTTGGTTCCGGAGCTACGAATTTAAAAAAAATGTATTTTTTAAGGGGTTTTCAAAATTATGCAAACTCACCACTTTCACCCTATACAACTTGGATATTTCACTAGTGATGCTGAAAAACCACACATCACGTGGAAGAGCAATTAATTCTGAACAGGATTAATTAGGAATTTTTAAATTTAGTAGAGGGGGAGGGGGGAAACACCCAAAAATAGAAAACAAATCATTCAGTAAAAATACAAATTTCTCATTATAATAACTTTTCAAGGTCTTCCTAACAAAAAAAAAACATAATTCGGCTGAAATCATTAAAAGAGGGTTATTTTCTATGAAAATCACCCGTTAGATACACTTAATTCCATTATTTCCAGGTGGGGGGGGCACCCATAAGGATACGTCAAGGATCAAAACTTTAAACACCTATAACTTTTGACAGAATGGTCTGATCTCCTTGTTCTACAGCTCATTCTTCTCAGTTCGTCAAGGCAGTTCAAAATCATGTATCATAACTTAAATTTGATGAAAAAATAAAAAATCCTCTTTTAGTGTATTTTAGCCCATATTTAAATACACAGAAAAATGGCCAATTTCTATATTCAAAACTGTGTATCTCGGTAACCCGAAATGATAAAAAATGTTACTTGGTCTTGATTTGAAGAACAGAATCTCCTCTTTCATGTGAGGTGAAAGAATTTTGTAAAAATATAATCGCGAAGTAAGATAAGTTTGTTTCAAAAAAATCAATAAATTTGCGATATTTTCCTCATTTTCACATTCCAATATTTTCGTTAATAAACAGTCATGCAAGATGGATTTCAGGCAACGTAGCTTATAGAACATGTAATTCTCTTCCATTTGAGACCAATCGCAAGTTTCTATCATGTATCTTACTCGTTTTAGATACTCTTGAATAACAGTGAAATCGTAGAAAAATTGAGAAAATGAAAATAATCATTTTTTCAATCGGTTGTAACTTTTGAACGGTATTAGAATCAGAAAAACGATTCATGGGAGCTAAAAGAGGAGAAAATTCTACAATTTTCACTATTTTTCGGATTTTCTTTCTGAAGTATTCCACAAGATACGCCACTTTGAATATGCGAGACTGTAAAAATGATTAACGTATCACAAATTTTACGCATATTCAAAGTTGCGTATCTTGTGAAATACTACAGATAAAAATCCAAAAAGTAGTCAATGTTGTAGAGAATTCTTTCCTCTTTTCGCTCTCATAAATCGTTTGTTAGGAAGACCTTGAAAAGTTATTATAATGAGAAACTTGTATTTTTACTGAATGATTTGTTTTCTATTTTTGGGTGTTTCCCCCCTCCCCCTCTACTAAATTTAAAAATTCCTAATTAATCCTGTTCAGAATTAATTGCTCTTCCACGTGATGTGTGGTTTTTCAGCATCACTAGTGAAATATCCAAGTTGTATAGGGTGAAAGTGGTGAGTTTGCATAATTTTGAAAAACTCTTAAAAAATACCCCTTTTTGAAAATTCGTAGCTCCGGAACCAAAAACGGTAGAGTTCTGAACGAGCACTCAATCTATTAGAAATTCTATTTTCTTTAATTTTGTCGAGAATGATTTTTTTGTGAAACTCAAGGTTTTCGAGATTGAATGAGAAATTCGAAAAAAGTCCGAATTTTTGGGGGTGAAGCCGCCCTCTGGCGTGTCAGCAAATTTCAGATTCGAATTCAGCGCCCCAAAATACATATAGAACCGTCGAGAAAAATTCTTTCAGGGGTGTTTACTGAAAAAAGACTATTTGACTGGACTAGAATATGATGAAAGAAACTTGAGTTTTTCCCGAACCGCCGAGTTCGAAAGTAATTTTGAAAGCAATCGACTGAATGGTACCATAGTGAATCTGACCAAAATACGGTCACCCGTCAAGTGGAAGTACTGATGAGCACATATCTAATCAGAATGATATGGTATCTCGTCTCCCGTTCACTTAGAATAGTCATACATCAATCACGATGAATAAATATTGATTACAGAATTATAGCAAGGTTTTCAAGTTTATTCAAATGATAAAAACACAATGTTCAAAGTTATGGAAATGTATTTCTCCAAGGTTCAATAAATATTTCATTTCCTTCCAAAAATGTTGCAATTTCTGATGCTTTTCAGTGTAATATAAAATCAGTGTATTATAAAAATCAGCCATTTAAAATTTTGGTCATCACTATAAGATAATGCACAACGGCAATAAATTTGATCGCCATTTTTATGACAATATTATAATAATGGATTCAATAATTTGGTTCCCTATTGTTCCATAAAAAAATAAAATTATATATTTCCGTGATAAAAAGTTATGTATCTTATTTTTACTAGTAATTTGAGCTTTAATCCTAACTATTAATTTAGTGTTGATCAATCTAATTGCTTGAATTTGATGATTCTCACTTTTCAAAATAAAGCACTGTATTAGAGTTGATTTCTTTGTTATCAAAATGTATGTAAGAAAACCACTACGGTACCTAATTTAGCTTTATCTATTCAATATAAATACTATTTAAAATAGATATCAATTCAATATAGATGCTGTTGCATCTATTTAATATTGGGTAGATCTAGAGATGTCAGAGGCAGAGATTTCGGAGGACCTCTACAATTGAATTGATTTCGATATTTAGCCACTGCTCCTGTCTGCTTTTCAAATCTTTTCTTATCGATCAGCTCCATGTTCCTCATTTTCGATGCAATCTCATTCTCTATCATTTCCTTGTACTTCTTTGCTTCTCCCAGCTTTTCCATGTCTTCCAAGAATTCTTCCCTTTCTTCAACTTCCTGAAGCACTAAAAATAAAAAGTTACAAAAATCAAATTAAAAATATTCAAATATTGAAGCACATCTCAATAAAGTTCAGAAATGAATCACTAGATTATAAAAATATAGTTCATTAATCATAAAATAAATGTTATATACTTCTAAATCTGTAAATAAAGTATTAAAATAATAACTATAATAACTTTGAAAGTAGGTATTTAGTATATATTCAACTATTAACTCAAGTTTCATAACCACACTTAACTTCCATTTCATCTTTACTTAAATCATCTCTTTTCTCCATTGGTCCATTCATGAAATTATTATGAATAGAAACGTTTGTATTATCATTCATCCCCTCATCATCACCTAGGCTTAAAATACTTTTTCCTACAGATACCTTGAAAAGTGACCATTTCTGCACTGATTGCAGGCTGCAAAGAATCACTTTTCCGCTCTAGTGCGCAAAGTATTACTTTGCGTACACCAGATTTGCAGCATGACAACGCAAAATAGTTAGTAGGTTATATGGAGCACCAGTGCAGGAAAATAAAAATTAAGTTGGTAACAATGTCTGTGGTTAGATAAGAATCATCAATGGCTATATGGCTACATATTTATGGTAAAATCCCAATCTAGAAATAATATGTTTAACAATAATAATGTTTATCTAAATCATAATTAAATAATAACTTCTCATCATTTAATAATAAATAATGTTTCTTTTCTATTGACAGTAATAATTATTTCAACTCCAAGCAATGAGAATGTAGCAAACACACATTATGAAATTCGAATTTTCAGGTTAAATAATTACTGTTCGAAATCCATGTCAATAAAATTAATAAAATAACATTCGAATATACTACAATAAAATATTTTCTGTTGTCTATGTTATTTTATAAATATGTTTTAGTTTACTAATAGTATTTTTCGGTAATTCTAGTTAACCATAAGTCTAAATATCTGAATACTGTTTTAGCTGAATGAAATGAAGTTATATAGGTACGATTCTTCCCACTAGGTCGCGCGCTTGTCGGTTCAGCCATCCCAATGAGCTGTTGGCGGGTATTTTGAATGCAAATTTTTTGTTCTATCTGTATTTTTTCTGATTCTTGAATGAATAAGAATGAGAACTTTGGCTGAGAATTTTCAAATACAATTGGATTATTACTTTTTAAATGAATTAAGGTTGTTATTAATATCAGCATCACACACACAAGCATTTGATGGATTTCAACCATCATTTTACACATAATTACCCACTTTTCATATTCAATGGTAACTGTAGGAAAAATTTAATGTGAAATACGTGGGCAAAGTTCCTCTGCTGCACTCAAGAAACCATTCCGCCCTCGCCTACGGCTCGGGCGTAAACGTTTCTTTTGGTGCAGCAAACTGTCACTTTGCGCACTAGTTGCACAAATAACTAGTAAAAAGTTGCCTTTGTAAGTACAGGTAAATAAATTAATTTAATATTTTGACGTGGTTTAACTGTAGCACAGCAGTATTTCTACATTATCACTATAAATTCACTAATGACTCTTCCATTTTTCTATTCTCCATTTTTGTATCTGATAATATTGTTTTCTGCTATCTCACACTGAAATATAATCTCAATCATAGCTTTCCATGATACATTGGCTATGGAAAGTCGATGTTTTAGTAAAATATAGATTGATCTCAATCATTCATGATACTGGCTCAGTCTCTCCATTTACTTTGTTGAATAAACTACAGTAGGCTACATTGAAGGGTTCATTCCCAGTGTTACAACCAGATCTCACAACTCAGTACATATACTTACGTTTTACGTGCCTACTGTATATACAGAGTGTCCCACAAAACCACATATTCAACATTAAATTTCCACCAAAAAAATGTCCAGTAAAATAGAGTGTCCCACAAAACCACAGATTCAACATTAAATTTAAAAGTTTTTAATTAAATTAGATTTAATTTAAGTTTTGTAATTCCTCGTTTATTCTTGAATGTGCCGTATTCATCCAAATGGCATAATACATGCTTTTTCCAAAATGCATTCTGTAATTCATGAGTAGTTGAGATCCAATTCCAGAAAAAATTGATTTAAGGTTCAGAATTCAAATTAAGTCTAAATAAAGTTGGTAGGTACAGCAAATCTACAACACTCACAGACACCTGAAGAATATTTGTAGCTTGAACATGAAACGTAGCCTTATTAGATCTTGGTAAACCAGTGTAAGTACTAATCTCGTTACTATAATCATTTTGAAGTTATTGAAGTTTACTTGCACTGGAAAACAACTTTCTTATTTACAGTATTTTACTTAATAAGACACTTTTTCAAAACAGTAACGTTCATCTTAAAATAATGGTGCAGTCTATGTCAAGAATCAGTCATCCAAATTAGAACGTTGGGTTGAATTGATTAGTAGGGCACGGTAAATGAATTCAGATCAAGCTGGCAAATCTTTTCGGCTTTTAATAATAGATTAGTAGGCGAATCGTTTCAAGTTACTCTGTGTCAATGTGAGCGATAAATTGTATTGATCCGATAGCTAGCTGTGTATACAGCTTGTGGCAAGATTCAATTTTTGAACTTTAGAACATGTTGAGAAGATAAAAGCTTTCTTATTCCATAGTACAAGTTTAATATTCATCTCACATAACGCATTACTATATGTGATGGTAGAGTGACTACTTAATGAGTAATAACTGAATACAATGAAAAATTCGTTGAATCTTGTTTTCTCACTTACCGTACCTCAAGAGATACATATAAAATCAAATTGAATTTGAAATAATTTAAGGAGGACAAGGTTAAAGAAAAAATATTGTTTGAGTTGTGCACTACGAGTTTCTCAAATTTATTACCTATATTAACTAAATAAACAAGAAACTAATCGTCTTCTTTACCCAACAAATTTATTATAGCCAATGTAATGTATCCAATTATTTGCCATGAATTCTCACAATCTAAGAAACCCTATAGTTTAAAATGTTGAAAGTTTCGACGAAGTTGAAAATTCATAACAATTAAAATTGATCTGGAAAAATATGTATGCTTCTTGGCAGTCGGTTACGAGGACGGGACCTGGAACTATATTTTTGTCATACTTACTCAATTGCAGCTGTTTCCATGCATTAAATCAAGCCGGTAAACAGCTGTTTGCAGAAAAAGAAAACATGTGATTTTCATTACAGCATACTATACTGTAAAGAGATAATAATATTAAAACATATTATGTTCTCTTTACAGTCGAGTATGTTAGGACTCTACTGAGTCCCAATAACATCTGAGTAATTAATTTAGGCTATTAACTCAAATAATTAAAGAACTCATTTAAGGAGTTTCACTCCTCATCTGAAATCTTATAATTTAGGCCTTTATTATTTTATTTGAGCTCGAAGGGTCTGTCTGTTATGAACTAGGTGCTACAGGCTAGGTCATGTTTATAGAATGCAGTAGCTCGAGCAGCAGCAGGTAATGGTTTTTGTTTCTCAGCAATATTTTATTTTATTCTTTCTCAGATAAGTATGACAAAAAATATTTTTTGTCATAGTCATTCAATATCAGCTGTTTTAAATGCATGAAATCAAGCCGGTAAATAGCTGATTGTAGAACAAATAAACATATGATTCTCATTACAGTATACTATACTGTAATAAAATCATATGTTTTCTTTACAGTCCAGTATGTTTCTTAGTTCCGAAATAGAAACAGCAACACTGTTGCAAAAACCCGCCGTTTAGCGCTCCAGGTGGAAGTTTTGTCAACTACAATCAAGAAATTCCTGATTCAGAATTTGTAAACTAGGTTATGTTTACAGAATGCTTGTAGTAACTTCAGCACAAGCAGGTAATGTATCTATTTTTCAATTATTCTTCTTCAGATTGTTATGACAAAAAATAGTGTACATTACTTGGACGTGAATGTCTTTTGCAGTACTCGAATGAAATTCTAGTCTCGGCTATCGCCTCGACTAGAAACATCATTCTCGACTGCAAAAGGCCCCTTCCCATCCTTGTGACATAAGATACTAGTACGTAACTTGCACGGTAACGTATTTACCACATTCGTATGATAATTCTGCACTCAACTACGTTTCGGGCAGAAACAATCATACTTATGTGGTAAATTATCTTTACCGGACTTGTTACGTAAAGTACTATTACATCACATAAACGGGCCGACTATCTGCTGTAGATAGTTCCAGGACCGGTCCTCATAACCGACTGCCATGAAGCATACATTTTTCCAGTCCAATTTCGCCTGTCATGAATTTTCACCGTCGTCGACACTTTTAAAATGTTAAACAATAGGGTCTCTTGGATTGTGGAAATTCATGGCAAATAATTGGCTACATTACACTAGTAAATGGATAAATTATTAATCTTTCTATTTTTTCCCACCATCAACTTATTCACAAACCTGTCATTATTCACATCAACCGAATTGAATCTCCTGACTGTGTTTTGAGATGGGTACTAGAAATAACTCACAATGATCAAATAATTCGTCTTTCTCAGTTGCTCCTCGCTTGGAAGGTGCACTGGAAGTCATTCTGAGTCTTGTCTTCACATCTTTAGATTCAGTTGACTCTTCCCTGCCATAAGCCATCAAATTCTGTAATCTCAATTTTTCTTTCTCATTATCTGGAACATAACATTTTAGTACATTAAAAGCAATGATGGAGCTTTCTATAAATGTAACAGTATATTTGTAAAATTTATTCTGTATAATCATTAAAGTGGTAAGAAAAATCGTTCTTTACGGTGATTTTTAAACGTATACCAGTTTTTTAATCCAAAAATGTATTTGACAGAATTTCATGGACCAAAAATTAATTATTGAAATATTATGGATTGTCTTGAACTCTCATAACACTATTCAAATTATGATTTTGATTGTACATGTAAAGTATGCATCAAATATTTATTATATTGATATTTGAACCAAATTTGTGATTTAAATTGAATACTGTAGCCTACTGCAAGCACTAAATCCAGAATAGATCTATGAAGAATTTTCAAGATATTTAAAAAACAATGGAGAAGAGTTATTTATAGCCACCTGCATCTTTTCTTTCTAGTATCCTGAATTACTTGATAGAATGGATGATTGATTTTATTAACGCCAGGCTCACCCGCCGGTGTATAAATAATAAATGATTTTCAAGTAGTTTATAAATCACAATTTTGCCCACTTAAAGCATTGTAAATCATTGTACAATCATTTAAAAGTGCTTGAAGGTGATTTAAAATTACTTTTTAAAGTACTTTCAACTGATTATTTTGCTGCTTGGGGCATTTTTATACTTGAACCGTGATCACATTTTGTTCAACAGGTAATTCTTTGTTTCAGTTAGTTTCCTTCTATTTAATAATTGCTTTGCGGTATTTATCCAACTGAAAAATTATTTCTAATCATTTTCTATTGGTTTATTGTAAAATGTCTGATCGATGGTCAAAATTCATGTTCAGTTTAGTTATGGGTATAAATTGAAGCAGAATTGAAATAATAAGAAACAAAGTACCGTACAGGAATCGCACCTATATACAATGATCACACAGTAGATTCCAAAATTAATCAATATAAAGTTTTAGGTAATCTATCTATCTATAAATGTCTGTATTGTATTCAGATTTTCTATCAATAACAATAATAATCATCAAATCAATAGAACAAAATTCAGCAAGACTGAATATCCCAACTTTCTCTTCACTCCACTAATTCTGATTGCATTTTATATCTTGTTCATGTTCTTAAAATACGTATACAATGCATCCCTGTATTATAATCAACAATCTAGTTTCTTCTTTCCAATTAAGCTCTCTGCTATCTTTATTATTTGTCTTTCCTCTCTTCTCTATAACTCCTTCTCTTTCTAGCGTGCACATTCTTGCTCATCAAGTTGGAGTTTGAAGCTTGGCTTCCGTGAGCAGTAGAGCTGTGCTGTAGTAGGGATATTTTTGTGATTAGATAGTACGCGGAGTGATGGAAGGGGGTGAGGGGGCAAACAAGTTCAAACGATTCGGTCAAATGTTCCATCAGTGATCAGTGTGCCTGTGCCTGTACCTTCATAAATGCTTGTCATGCTGTTTGTGTAAATTATTATTCGTTCCATTTGTTTGCAGTCTGACAACACAAAATCAATTCTATTGTAAGTACCGCCCAATATATTGTACATTCATAAATAGAAATAAATTGAAGCTTGTTTTCATCTTTTGTGTATTGGAAGAATTTTTTTAGGTCAACGTGTGTAGTCGAAATGTTAAATCACGTACCGGTATCATACTGGTACCGGGTGCAGATTTCTTGAATTATGAATTAAATTAAATATTACTATTGGCATTTCAAATTTTTTAGGGCAAAATATCAAAGGAGATAGAAACTTATTGATTAATTATTATTATATTAATATCATGTTATAGTTATAAACTTATGAATAGTTATAAGCTTTACAATTATACATTATTCATGAATGATCGTGATTCAAATTATTAAGTAGGTACCGTTTGCATAGAAATTGTATTGTTGCAAATATTTTTAAAGAATTAAAAATACCTAATGGCTACTGATTATAATATTTATAATAATAATAATAGAAATCATAGTATTTTGAAATGCAATATCAACATCAACATATTCTAGATTTATTAATAATTAAACATATTGTACAAATTATGAGAAAAAAATCTTTACTATCCAATGAATTGTGTACCTATTTCATGATTAAATTCTATGAGATTATTATAAAGTATACATGTAATGATAGAACATTATTATAAAACAGATAAAACTTTCGTAAATTGAGGTACCTACCAAACTTTTGAGTTTTTCTATACCGGTATTTTGCCTAAAAACCATTGTGCATCGATTTCTACTATAAACTTTGTTGAATTCTTTCTATGTAATTAGGCTAGTATGTTTTTTTACCCTTCAAAAAATACCTACGGTATCTAATAATATTATAATATGATGAGTAACTACAGTTAATTTTCATATAATTTGAATTTTAAAAATAACTGTATTTAAAGCTACTGTACCCATATTAATGAATTATACATTATTGGATAGGATAATTAGAACATGATTCATATGTCAATTAAATTCTTCTAAATTGAAGAGAATAATAATAATATTTGGCCCATTGTCAATATTGTTCTCATAATTATACGGTATGTATCTGGTATGATATAGCGGAAATAACGTTGAATTGACCTGGGTAGTTATCATAACAACAAGATAGTTCTAAATTGTGTAACATAAAAATGTTGTGTAATGCTCATTATCAAAGCTTAAAGTTACAAAAGGACTTTGACCCTGTTACAGTTTTATAGAACATACTCTTTGAAACCACAGATTAGAAATACTTGTTTGCAAGTAAATATAAGAATGAGGAAGATAATTTGTCAATAATTAGCCTATACTATATAGCCATCAGAAATATTCAAAAGTGGTATTTTATCAGCTTAATACACAACTGAAAATCCATGAATTGAATTGAACAAAATTCTAACTCCTTTAATTTTTATTCGAATTCTATGCTGTGTATCATATCTCTTATATTTTTATGTTGCATGTTATTTTATCATCATTGATTGATGCACATTATAAAATATGAATAATAATGATAATTATAATAATCTCACCATTACTATTTATCTATGTAATAATACATTCATATGGAATTAGGAAACCCAGTTAAAATTTTATTTTTCATAAAACATCATCCTTGCTTCAAGTTAACTGTTGGTTTGTAGAGAAGCAATAGAATAAGTGCAGCATGTTCCATTCTTATAAAGGAGAATAAGATGTGTGTAAGGTACTAATATTTGTCAAAGAATAAGGATTCCATTTCAAGTCATATAACCGATTTCACTTTATTTAATTCATGTTAAACCCAATAGATAGCTTTTGAAGATTACTTGATCAGATTAAATACAAAAGATTTTGATAACTAAATCAGAGTATCAATCATGATGAAATAAGATTCCTTTCCAATTTGACCAAGTGATTTGTTCTGGTGTAGATCTTCCTGTTTCTCCATTACACAACCTACTGTAGTGTGTAGTCCACACATTGTTGACTAGAGCAACTACAATATTGAAATACCTGCTAGATCAAGTAGCAAAGGAATTATGTACTGGCTCCAGATAACCTTGGAGTTAGCTGATAAATTTCCTAATTAATTGAAATTATTCTACGATTTGAATAAATTGCTCTGTAGTGTTTCGGTTTTTTGTAAGGTAGTCTCATAACGTATTAATAGACAGATGACTTCACGGTTTTTAATGAAACAAAAATATATAATTATCGAAGATGTGCATCTCTAATACTGCGGTACCAACTATCCACCTAATTTATTATTCGAGCTCTAACAATAAATAATATCTGGAATCATTGGAAAACAATAGAACTGATTAAAATAAAGCTAATTCTATTGATGTATTATTATATTATAGAGAGAAGTTCAATAATTGATAATAATTAGGCCTAAGAATAGTAATTTGCCATGATAAAATTTTGAACTAAGTAGGCCTAATAACAAGAGAAAAGATAGTTCTTAAAAACAGCTTCTATTATATAGGCCTACATGGAGCTTATCCAACGGCCATTTGGAAAAAATATAAATCAAAATGTAAAGCTTGTTAACTTATAAAATACCTTTCTACCGTATGTCAACAAAATCTTGATTCTTTTTATTTTAATCTATGTTGAATGCAAATGCATAGGGTTTCAATGGGAACATCCCAAAACCCAAAAGCAGTTGTCAGCAAAACAAATTATCTTCTTTGCACATCAAATTAATGCCAGGTTTTTGACTCTGTATGCCAATATGCTCCTACTATTATATTTTCGGAGATTTCGATTTATAAATAGTTTGTTACCTTGAATACTGATACAGTACATCATCTTGCGCCAATATGAAGCTGTTTCAGCAGATTCAGATATACAGAGCAGTGTAACCCACGAAAGTTGTAACAACCGAAGGCCATAGATTCTAGATGATATTTGCAACAAAAAATGTTCCATAAAATTTCCTCATATCGACCTTGGTTCTCAAGATAATAGAATTTTCAATATTTTTTAAAAACGTCAATAACCAAGTTACCGTAAAAATCTAATTCTAAGGATATGATTGATGGAAAGAGGAAGAAATTTTTAATATTATTAATATATAATTGTTCATTTGTTCGACGTTTTTGAGAGCACTTAAACTGTTTGAAGTTTGGCTTTGAACTAGACAAATCTACTTTTTACGAATTTGAGCGCTGTTACAAAAGGTTCAAAAAACGGCAAACAAAGGTCATTTTTCAAATTTTATGAATCTCTTTGGAAACTCCTTCCCCTTTCTAACTATTTCCTTGAAATTTGATTTTGACTTATAGATTTCTAGTTACAGTATTGTTGTTTTAAAAAGTATCGAAAACTATGGTCGAAATAAAAAAGATTGACTAGATATTTTTTGTTGCAAATTCCATGTATAATGTATGGTTTTGGCTGTTGCACCTAGTTAAACGACGCTCTACAGTTTAAAATTTGTACTTCAAAATTCAGTTTAAGTCTTCATAAAACAAACATTGCTCTTAGCTTATACTCAGCCACTTATTGAAGATAGAATAGCATATTATTTCCACATAATAATTATTTGGGTTTTTTTTCATTCATAGTTATTATATTATTTACAGAACTAAACTTACTATGTTATATAACATAACTAATAGTCCAATCACCAAATAACTAAAAACTGAGAAAAGTATGTAATTAACTATTAATAAAAATTAGGGTAATTTTTAAATAAAGGGCACTTCCTGAGAAGCTTTTTTAAGTCTGGTACTCTACTCCCTGGATGAAGTGGCAATACCGTATAGTGTTTTCTGAGCTCTATGACTGCACATTATGACCTCCAATCTTGATCTTGAGTTTGTGAGTTAAATAATATGTTGACGCAATCAATCCAGCAAGTGCTGGTCATGGATGGAGACTATACTGAATAAAGAATGTCATTTTTCAGCATTACCTTTTGGTTGTTTTGTTGAATAATATTTGTCCGGTTCATAAGCTCCAGATTCAAGTATAGTCTCCTGTGTTCTTTTCTTGGAAGTCAAAGGTCGGATAAAAATTTGTTTCTGGCATATTTTCTTACAATTTTCCCTACTACTCAAGCAAGGTCCTGGCAGTGGTTCTCCTTTGCTTAGTGAATTTTGCAACGTTTTCCTCTGCAGTATTGAAAGTTTACTCTCGTCGAGGAGCCCTGAAAAAGAATGGATAAGATAATATAATGATATTGAATTTGTGAAATCAATAATGAACTAACTGTAAATTTTTAAAAGTTGAAAAAATGGATTTTTTTCGTTATTAACGTTATATGCATTGTCTTATATTATTTTCAGCCTACAATTGGAATAGAGTAAAATAAAATTCACTTGATGTAAATCTAATAATTTTGAGTTAGATCTGTGTATTATAAATACGTTATTCATTAAAGCTTTTTTGAATAAATCATTTCAAGAAAAAAAATTGGTGCTTCTATGAAATAAGAAATAAAAAGCAAATTTTAATAAATTTATAGACCTAATTTAATCCAGCATACATATAGGGTGTAGTGTGACCACATTGAATGCGTTTATGTGCAAGTGCAAGATGCATGGCCACGCGTGCAAATAAGAAAAAAATCTGGAAAGAGCACTAGTAACACTTAAAACCTACACTTGCACTACGCTTGCACTTGCTGGTTACGTTCAGTGTGAGCAGAAACATACAAGTCACAAAATGTTTCAATGGCACTTTTTTAATTTTGTTTTCGGCTCTCATGCAAGATGTGACGTGCACTGGCACATAGTTTACGCATTCAATCACACTCTTAAATTAATTATTTTAAATAGATACGGTAACAAATAATGAATAGATATATGACTTAATATTATTGTTTTAACTAGGTACTTACTTTTGATCAAAGAATGTGTTTTTGAACTATATTCGACCTTATGATTGTGATACAATCCACCTCCCTTATAGACTGAGTGATATGCTCTATCCTCCATTATATCTTTCAACATAAGTTTCAATAATCTGCGCTATACCGGTACCGTAGCCTATATGCCTAAATGTTTTTTTTTCATAAAAACAAGCTATTATAGGTGTCTTGGTTTTTTTTGAGGGAATAATTATAATTTACATTATCTAAAAAATATAACTTGATTTTTTATACCAAAGTGAGACTCAAAATATACAAAAACAATACCGTATTTTATAAAAATCTACAAAACAGTAAACGACTATATAAGCAATAATAGGCTGTAAAACTGAGTAGGCAAAATATACTGTCGTAGAATTTTTTTTAGATACAATTTATATCCACATGATAATGATTGTCAACAACTTTCAGTAGATTTTTGTTGAGAAGTTTTGTCTATAATATATTTTTGTTGTCAAGTGTTGCCAAGGAAACATATTATCCTCTTGCATTTGATTGAAAAAATATTTTTACCTATATTCCATCTATTAATAGTTTTATAGCAATTTTATATTTAGTTTCTCATAACCTAAATATCCTCTATTACATATTTTGGTTCTCATACTAGATATGAGATTAGAAATTATTTTTTGCTTTTTTTGCATACCCTATGATTTGAATCCTTTTAAAATTTGCGGTGAACATGTCCTGTTTTAGAAACACTAATGCCAACAGCCTTTATCAGCGAAACTTTTTCCGGAATTTTCTCATAAGCTATTTACTATTTATTTTGAATAAATATCTTTCTACTTCATTTCATTTGAAGTTTCCTAGATTTTTATAATTTCAGTTTTATAACCTCTCACACATCACTTCCGTTTCCGTAGTTGATAAATCGATATTCGTTATGGGCGGTACGGCCAAAGAATAGGTACAGAATGGAAACTTGTAATCCAACCAATGCTTTTTACATGATGCAAATACTAGACACGTCACGTGACCTTGGGAAGTTCCAATCCTGGCCTTCTGATTGGCTCGTGGCAGAGAATGAGATCAATAATTGATCCGGATCATTAAAGTGATCCGAACCTACCATTACAATGCGGCGCTTCCTAACGAGATGGCGGATTTTTGCGTCAGGGTACTAGCAAAGTTTCCATACTGTATGTATACTGTGGTACGGCTACAGAATATATACAGGAGGAAAACTTGACCAGAAATGAGTTCCAAATCTGTCATATTGAAGGAAAATTAGATTTATAGTAAGGTCCACGTTATAATGGCAGTAAAGAAAGATAGCAGAACAACGTTGCTTATCCTCTGTCTTCTATGGACGGTAGCTGAAACAGGTTTATTGATGTAATATTAATTGTTTATTCTCGTTTAAAATTATACATTATATTTTATTAAGCAAGAAATAATATTTCTCAATAATTTCATAATGAATTTTCATAATTAATATGAAATATTTTGTCAAATAATTATGAATTCTATATTGTTAAAAGATGATCTCAATAAGGATAATAGAAACGTATTGTTAAACACATTAACTAGAACCAACTATCATGCACTTTTGGAACGCATAAGGAATGAGGATTGGGAAGAAATCTATACCGTGAATGGAAGCATTGACACTATTATGGATAAATTTGTCGATCGTTTGACCAGTCTCATCAATCAATGCAAGAAGGTAAAAGTGATACCTAACAGACTTCGTCCCCTGAAGCCCTGGATATCTGAAGGCATCATAAGATCAATAATCACGCGGGACAAAATGCATTCTAGACTCAGAAGAGATCCTAATAACAATATCTTAAAGAATGAATATAAGGCTTATTGTAATGGTTTGAATAAGATCTTAAATCATGCAAAGGAAGTCTACTATAAAGGGAAAATTGAAAATTGTAATAACAACAGCATGAAGTTGTGGAAGTGCATAAACGAAGTTATAGGTGAGGCCAGTATCAAGGAAAAGAGTACTGAACTTGATGCTCACTCCCTCAACAATTATTTCACAAATGTGGGTAAATTACAAGCTCAAACTATCAATATCCCTGATAATACTGGTGATCGATTTCCTGCAATACAGATCGATAACACGTTTTTTATGAGACCAACTTGCCCAGTTGAAGTTGAGGCAACTATTAAAAATCTAAAGAACAACTGCAGTCCTGGTATTGATGGTCTAGGTAATATTACGCTCAAGAAAATAGCCAATTTTATATCTCAACCTCTCGCTTTCATTTTTAATAGATGCTTTGAGGAGGGATATTTTCCCGAGCACCTCAAATCAGCCAAAATAAAACCTCTATTCAAACAAGGTGACCCGACTAATCCCTGTAATTATAGACCGATTAGTCTTATCAGCAACCTTGCTAAAATAATGGAGAAACTAATAAAGTCAAGAGTTGTTTCTTTTTTGAATCTTAACAAAATAATCAACAAGAACCAATTCGGTTTCCAAAATGGTAAAAGTACATCTGACGCTCTAATAAAATTCATCAATACTTTATCTGATGAAATGAACTCCAATAAAAAAACTATTGTGGTCTTCCTGGATATACGCAAAGCTTTTGATACAATACCTCATAATACTTTGTTCAATAAACTGGAGTCCTATGGTTTCAGAGGAGTCTCGCTTAAATTGTTCAAAAGCTATTTGAGTAATAGAACCCAGTCCCTAACCATAAATGATCAAACTAGTGTAACTAACTTAACTTCTTATGGTCTTCCTCTAGGTACTGTACTTTCTCCCATCCTTTTCATACTCTATGTAAATGACTTTTTAAATTTAAGACTTCTAAACTCAACTGTGATATCCTTTGCAGATGATACTGCAGCTATTTTTCACGGTAATTCATGGAACGAAGTTCATACCATAGCTGAAAATAATATGCTTTTAATTAAGAAGTGGTTAGATAAGAATACCTTAAGTTTAAATATTGAAAAAACTAATTACATAACTTTCTCTGCAAATAGAGTAGGACAGCCTAACGAGAATCAAGATTTGAGACTCCATTCTCAGTGCAATTTAAACTTGGGTAATTGTGATTGTCCCACCATTAAAAAAGTCAATAATACTAAGTATTTGGGAATTATAATTCATGGAAACCTTAAATGGGATGTTCATATTAAATACATATGTAGAAAAATTAGATATTTATCTTTTAAAGTTTATCAAGTTAACAGATTTCTTAATAAGAACCACCTGAAAATGATGTATCATGCTCTAGTCGAGTCAATTCTGCAGTATGGCATAGTTGTTTGGGGAGGCTGTTTCAACTGTCATATTGCTGAATTATTTGTAGCACAAAAACTGATAATTAAAACTATATTAAGCAAACCCAGGCTCTATCCAACGGATATGGTTTTTAGTGATTTTGAGGTCATGACATACGTCAATTATACATAAAAACCGTAATTGAGTACTTGATAAAATATAGATCAGATTTTCCTCTCACAATAAACTCTACTCTTAATTATTATAATCTAAGGGCCACTGCTAACAAATATGTAATCTATAACACTGATATTGAATGTATAAGGAGGCAATTAATTTACATAGGTACTAAAATAATAAACCTCATTCCAAATCACTTTCTCATGGACAATAAGATCAGTGGAAAAATTAAACTGGAGTTAAAAAACTGGACATACAGTAATTTCTTCTTCCATTTAGATATATGACTCGAGATTTCTGCTCCAGCATTGTTTTTTCATCAGTTTTTTTCTTTTTTCAGTGGACTCGCTTACCTTTATTTTGGGTACATATTCCTCTGTTTTCTTCCTTCCCCCCATTTCTCCCTTCCTTTTTTTCCTCATTACTTCTCTTCTCTTCTTTGCCTGCCTATTACATGGGAAACCATAGTTGGCTAGGTACCTTCCTCTCTTTTTTTTTCTCTTCTCCAACACACCCAAACACTAAGCCCATTGTTTTTTTATATTTGTAACATTTTATTGTGTTTTATTTGTTTCGTAAATCTTTGTAATTTTGTTTTGTCTTGTTTTGTGTGTTTTTACTAAATTGAAAAAAAAAATTGAAAATAAAGAACTAGAAAAAAAATCTGGCAACAGAGCAAAGCGAGCTTGATCTCAAGCTTAGACCAGTTATAGAATATACACGATGGGAAGTCTAGCCTCTGAAGCTAACATCTACTACCAAATCTCCAAATCGTGACATCATCATCGGATAGAAAACTTTCAGATTGTGCCTATTTCAGAAGGATGTAAATTATTATTCATCAAAATGGTAAACTCCAGCTGCGCTCCCGCTGAAATAGACACAATCTGCTATGGTAAAAAATTTTAAACAAACTCTACAGAAAAGTTTTCTATCTGATGCTGACGTCACGATTTGGAGATTTGGCATTAGATGTTGGCTTCATTGACTTTCAGTATGAATATACAATAGGCCGTGTCTATTCTATAACTGGTCTAAGGTCTCAAGCAAGGAGGATAGTGGAGTAGGCAAAACAAAGTTTGGCTGTTTCCGCGCATTCTAGCCTGCGCATCTTTTCGGCCATCTTGGTTTGACCAAAGCATTGCACTTGCACTGCAGTCATAGCATTAAAATCTGTGCTAATGTGTTCATTTAATTGACTTTTAATGAAAAAATAAAAGTTTTGATCAAAATGGTAACCTATTGTGCATTTGGATGTACAAACAGAAGTTCAAAGAAGACTCCAGGAGTGACAGATAATAATTTATAACTTTATTAATAAATTTAACAATTTGTTTACTCTTGTTAAGTTTAACCTGTAGATAGATGGATAGGCCTAGATAAATGCCTTTTATTCACACTTAGATCGATAGATGATTTTATTGTTCAGTTGAAGCATACAATACAAATAAAATACAATAAATAGAAGTGCCATCCAAATAATTCAAAAGTAACACAATAAAAAATTCTTAGGCATGTCCTAAGAGTTGATAGTTATTATCTTAAGGTGAAAACATCTTAATCTTATTGTAGGCACTTGTCGAACAGATTAAAAATAATGATCACAAATTCCATTCCCTAAAAAAAGTTTAGTAAGGAACAGTAAGTAAGTAAGGAAAGGAAAACTAATATACTTTTATCTAGAATAGTCTGCCAAAAATTGAATGTCCATAACAATTGTTATTTGTTGTTTAATATACAGAAATATATCCATGTAATTGAATAAATATTCTATTACAACACTTATCTACTATTATATTCATCCCATTGACAAATATCAAGTTCAGTGTCACAGAATTGATACTATATCATTCATAGTCATATTATTTCTACTAAATTTCCATTCTCTGTTAATCAATAATTTTTGACATAATTTTACCAATAATCTATTCAGAGAATCAGGTTATCCATTGTGCATGAATTTATTCTGATATTACAGAGAGCTTCAGTATCCAGTTATAGCATTATAGAGAATGAATGATAAACATATATGGGATGATTAAACAGTAATCGACTGAGAAGTGGAGGCTTTGTTTCAAGTGGAGCCTTTGGCATTCATCTGTCTGTCTTTGCAATAATTATGCCTAAACCAAGGCCTAGCTATAGAAGTATAATTCAAATGTATCAAAATTATAGCTCGGCCAAGCCTTGTTTGATTATAATGAATTAATAATTTGTAATGAATTTTGAATAGCCTCTAATTTTATATAGGGGAGCTGATTCACTCATTTATTCTGTAAAACCTTTTAAATCAAATTTGACATTCTCTGATGGGAATGACATCTTCAATGAATCAATTCATAGTAGCCAAATACTTTTTATTGTGAATTTGCAATAATTGTGGTGTTTTTTTATTTTATTGACCGAGTGAAGTGAGGTCTAAGATTCAAGTCAACGGTTTGGCATTTCTCTTAATGTTTGAATGTTTATATGTTGCACATTTATGGTGAAACGCAGATATAGATTTTCATGAAATTTGACAGGTATGTTCCTTTCTTAATTGCGCATCAACGTATATACAATGTTTTTGGAAATTTTGCATTTCAAGGATAATACAAAAGGGAAAAGGAGCCTCCTTCCTAAGCCAATATTAGAGTAAAAATCAGACTATAGAATTATCCATCATAAATCAGCTGAAAAGTGACTACACAGATGTGTGGAGAAGCCAGTCTATTGCTGTATTTCCATAAGGTCTATAGTTTCAATCAGGTACTTGTGGATGAGAATACTGCGTGAGGTCTACTGTTCAAAGAGCTACTAGTATTACAATGTTTTAAATGTATACTGTACCATGGAGAATCGAAACATGTTCAATTATTTTGAAGTAAGGTAAGTCAAGATTACAGTGCAAACTACACCTATGTTCCTGATTGAATAACACATATGCCTAGTTGCACAGAAGGCACAGAAGTTGTTATCAGTGAGAAGTCAGTAGTATTCAAGTTTTATAAGTATATAAATAATAACATTGGTACTATCAGTTTTGTCCAAATACTTGTTTTCAAATAGAGTCATTGATAATAACTTAATCATTCGTGAATAATGATGAGAAAATGCATAAATTGGAATGACATAATTTGAATTCAATTGGAATGACATAATTTGTCAATCCAAGATGGCTAGCACGAGAAAAAGTGGTGTCAGAGTGTACCAATGGGATAGCCTATTGTTTCGTCTCCACGATCCTCCTTGGTCTCAAGTCGCCCGGTGTACTCAGGAGCTTTTGCCTCGGGCGAGGCATGCGGCTATGCGCGTGAATTCACCATAAATACGCTGTTCGCCGAGACGTGTCGATTCTATCCACATAATATGTATATAATAGATATAATATCTATATTATAGATAAATTTATTGAAGACTATTGTATCTTGTTATTGTAAAGATTACAGTGATATTGATAGGGCCTTTCTTCTAGCAATTCCTCATTAACAAAAATTGATTGGCTTGATGTAAAAAGTAGGTTAATTTTAATCTTTCAATTAGAATCAGAGAGTGTTGCCAGATCGTTTTCAAACAATGTAGAATTATTATTAATTAACATAATATCCAATCTCTATGAAAATTTATTATCTAAGTATAAAAATATTAGTTGGTAGAATATGGCATAAACTGCTTCTAGCCATTTCAAAAATTTTCTCAACATTTTTGGGGGAGAATCCCTGGACACCTATTTATAAGAGTTTTTTCAATCACTGAATTCTTAATTGTAATCATAAATGTACAGTATAATATAAGGAGTATTTTTACATATAATGCTTTGTATGTGATTCAATGTATGTGATCTCATAGTATTTTGAGTGAAATTTTAAATTACCGGCAAATCTAATACCGTTAAGGATGGCGTCTTGGTATACCCTGAAATACAAATCTAGAGTGGAAGTTTCCATTCTGTATGTACTCTTTGGCAGGGTCTCTACTGAGACTGACGTACTGATTGGCTCTCTCTCTCGTTGTGGTTTTTGTTTTGCGTTCATTTGTGACTTGTGTGGTAGTGAAAAATTATAATTTCATTTATAGTTTTATTTATTTTTCCATTTTAGATAGGCGGTGGGATTCAATTTAACATTTATTATGCACTTAATTTCTTGAAAAGTTTTTATCCCACCGCCTATATTTTTCACTTATACTCAGGTAAGATTATCTTTCTAGGCTCTTCAGGCCAACTCACTTTTGCTGCCACATCCATGGCAGTCGTATTTTAGTTTTACATTTTTGTAATGAAATTATAGTAATTAGTTATTTATTCATATAGATTATGGTTTAGACCTATATAAGGCTGTGATCACATTGAATGCTTATATGTAATAAATTATTTATTAGTACGGTAGCTTGGTTATAAATCACCAATCGTGCTGATTAGAAACAAGATCTGTAAAAACACACAGCGAGAAGACTAAATGCTTGCACTTGCTGGTTGCGTTTAGTGTGAGCAGGTACATGCAAGTCAACAACGTGTTTCAATGGTACTTTTCAAATTCTGTTTTCCGGCTTATGCATAATCTGACGTACACTTGCAGATAAGATACGCATTCAGTCTCATCATACCCTATATTAAACGACATTTTAGACCATAGAATATGAATACAGCATACTATGTAATGCCTAGGCTACATGTTGGCCAAGGCCTAGTCGCTAGCCCAGCCTTACTACAGCCTGGCCAAGCATGGTAATGAGTCTAGTTCACTTCAAGGCTAGTGCTGGCAAACCACCCACACACTGGCGCTGGTCAGCATTTACCTTCAGTGGGCCAACATGTAGTTGCGGCTCAGCGAATAACGACCAGACAAAATTATAAACTGATCTAGGTAGTTTTTCTATTGTTATTATAGGCCTAATATTATTGCTTAATCAATGTTGCAATGCAAATTGCGAATGTTCCACGATTGATACAGTTTTGTTCTTACTAGGCACTTTAATGTCAACTCTTAATTTTTTAACCCTACAGAGACACACTTACTTTATGCTACCTAACACAGTAGACACACTGGGGTGTTCTACTTGGGGTAAACACCCCAATTTAATTTTGCATTTTTCTTTGAAAAATATGAAAAAAACAAGTAACCTACTTAGACAATACTTCATCATTTCTTAATCATTTTTGTTTCAAGTGCATTAAGAAATCAAAAGTAAAGCACTACTTATCAATTTTTATACTAATTTTAGAAGTACGTATGTTCCGCCTAAGTGTTGGAGCTCCTAATCCGGTTTGAACGAATGGCCTGATCATTGCCAATGACAACTTCATCAAATACTCACGTCTCTTCATTTTAATGCTTTGAATCTCAAGTTGTAGAGAATCATAGCATTTATTCCAATCTATTCCATCATCCCATACCACATTCGTAGTGGTCAATACAAGTAAATTTTTGTAAAAAAGTATTTGATAAAAGTCCTATGTAAAAGACACGTTGGGGTGTTAGACACCCCAAACGAAGAACAAGATGAGCTGGTGACCTTTTAGAATGCTATTACTGACTGGAAGTGGTGGAGAGCAGTTGACAATGCTTAAAACCTAATTTAGACTGGGCAAAAATTCCCATCTGTTTGATATTGTCAACTGTAGAACAGAAAAAAATACCCGGGGTGTAAAAAAACTCCAGTGTGTCTCTTTAGGGTTAATATCACCTAAAATTATAGAGTTATTGCTGCCTTTGTCATTCTCCAAGAAGCCACCAGCAAGGTCATTTAAGAAGGTATCAATACAAAAAGCTTGCCATGTATATAAACTTGAAACATTAAAACAATAGTTAGATATTTCGAATCTCAACAAAATAGATTCAGCACCCTAAATTTCCACATCTAATCTTGAACAATTAATCCCCTTATCGGTTGATACGAAAACTGAAATTTCAGAGGCTCGTGTTACATTACTGCCCGCAAAATAGCCAATGTAGCCATCAAAACGTATGTTCCACCTAAGTGTTGGAGCTCCTAATCCGGTTTGAAGGAATGGCTTGATCATTGCCAATGACAACTTCATCAAAAACTCACGTCTCTTAATTTTATTGTATTGAACCTCAAGTTGTAGAGAATCAAATCATTTAATCCAATCTGATCCATCATCCCATACCACATTCGTAGTGACAATACAAGTAAATCTTTTTAATAAAAGTGTTTGATAAAAGTCCTACGTAAAATACACTCTGGGGTGTCAGACACCCCAAACGAAGAACAAGATGAGCTGGTGACCATGTAGAATGCTATTACTGACTGGAAGTGGTGGAGAGTAGTTGACAATACTACAAACCTAATTTAGACTGGGCATAAATTCCCATCTGTTTGATATTGTCAACTGCAGAACAGAAAAAAATCCCTGGGGTGTAAAACACCCCAGTGTGTCTCTCTTTAGGGTTAAAATTCTTTATAAAACTCTTTTTTAAATTAAAATTTTAAGTATTTTTAACTAAAATTTTAATACCAAACAAAATTTAATTACCCGGTACTAAGGCCCGGTTGCACAAAAGCCAGTTAAATTTTAACCGTTATTAATTTTACGAGAACCAATCAAAGAAGGTCTTTTTGATAAGACAGCTAATCTGATTGGTTCTCATGGAATTAATCAAGTTTAAATTTTAACCGGATTTTGTGCAACCGGCACCAAGAGTTAAAATAATGATTGGCCTAACTTTTACTTCTATTATCACAATGTTTTAGGCAATTAACAATAGGCTATATATTTGAGTTCTACTAATTAGAAGTAACTTGGGCTATACATTTTTTAAATATACGATATTAAATTGTAAATTTTTGTAGCTTAGCGCATATTTTTTCGAATTTTCTTTACTAGTAAATCTATTTGAAATTTCCTACCATTGTTTTTTTTTTACAGAGTGCATTATTGATGATAAGTATTTAATCGACTCGCTCAGTATTCTGTTGAAAAATGGGACCACTAAAACAGGTAAGACTTTTATTCAAATGTCATGTTACGAATGTTTATATTGCTTTTCGAGAAAAGCTAATAGGCGGAGTCTTATTCAGAACCTTGCCCAATTAATATTGAGTTTTGTGAATTAGGTTTAGGTGAGTTATTCATGACATTTAACTTTGAATTATTACTAAAACCTGATGCCTATATTTGTCTATATTGCCTTCGTCTAAATTTATGCTTTGGCCTGATTAGCCAAGACGACGAAAAGGTGAGGTTTGGTTTGTGCGTAAAACTGCTGACGTCGACCACGACCGAATCGGACTCGAAAATTTGGTCAACTGCTTTTGTTGTTAATCATATAAGCGCTTTCGTTCATACAAAGTACATTGAAAGACTTGTGTCATTCAATGTCGGAAGAAATACAGAAACTAAAATCAAAAATTGAAAATAATACTGTTGTTGAATCTTCATTGAAACCAATTGAAGTGGGAAATAAAATAGAAGAATGTTGTTTAGAGAATAAACAAAGTTACAGTGAGGTTTTAAAGTCTGCATCAAAAAATAATTCAAGGACGAATAATATAAGGGAAGGTCGAGTCTTGCTTCTCACATCAAGCCATCGTCGAGAATGCAGTAACATACTTGATAAAACACTAAAACATAGATATAACATTCAAAGTTTTTACAAGCCTGGTGCACCAATAAAAGCAGTCGTTGAGTCAGCAAGAGAGCAAACAAAAGACTTCGGCAAGAATGATTTTCTTATAGTGCTGGGCGGTTCAAATAACATAAATGAACCAAACCTGGACCACCTTCCTGAAGTAACTGAGAAAATAAATGACGTTCCACTCAGTCTGAAAACAAACGTAATTATAAGCACGATTGCAAGTAGATTTGACAGGCCAGAACTGAATCAAACGATTAGCCAAACAAATATAGCAATTCACAAAACTATAAACAACCAGAAAAACAAAAATTCTAAACAGTTGGGGGTATGTTTCTTGAATGAGAGGTTGGAAAGAGAAAACTTTACCAACCATGGACTGCATCTAAATCGATCCGGCAAAGTAATATTCTGTAAAAGGTTAGCAGAGATGATTGAAAGCCGTCTGCAATCCTCTCGAACTTCACTCGTTACTGAGCCTTTTTTAGTAAAATGGCTCAAAACTGGGAGGGGGAATTAGATGATAATGTATCGGCAGCTCTATCAATTATTGTTGGTGAGAATAATTTAAATGAGGGCAACTCTTGTACTGGCAACGAAGAATTTCTAGCTCCAAATCAGTTAGAAGTATCAAGATTGAAGGATAATGATAATTTAACAAATATTAGTAAGAAAGTTTTTGCGGTTTTCCATCAGAATATTCAATATATTCGTAATAAGATTGATACACTAGAGGTTTTTCTAAAACAAGAGTCTCCTGATTTGGCAATTTTTACTGAGCATGGGTTAAAAGTAAATGAAATGTGGCAAATAACTCTACCCCATTATTCTTTAAGAGCTATTTACTGTAGGGAAGCGCATCGAAGTGGGGGAGTCTGTATATTCTCTAAAAATGATAAAAGCATTAATATACATAGTCTAGAGTATGTTGAAAGGTTCTCTGTGGAGATGGATCTGGAAGTGACAGGGGAGAGAGTGAAATCTGACAAAGGTTTCGAAGTAGCTGTGCTAGGTATTTACAGGTCACCTAACGGGGATTGGGAAAATTTTTGTGAGCTGTTCAACGAACTCTTAGAGATAACTACTATCGTTATTCAAAGGTGATTGTAGTAGGCGATTTTAACACAAACTTTGCAACACAAAATAAAATGACGGAGGACTTGAAAGATATTATAAACATGAATAATCTACAAATCAAAGTACATGACTATACAAGAGTGACTCCAACAACTCAAACAATAATTGATAATATACTCACTAACATAGAAGACTGTAAGATTAGATTAAACCGTTCAGAATTATTCGACCACAATTATCAAATTCTAGAGGTGAGAATGCAGGTCCAAAGTACAGCTGGTAGCAGTAAATTGTCGAAAGAAGTGCGAGAATGTGAGCAGAGTAACATCAATTATTGTTTAAAGCAGAAACTAAGGTTAGAAAATTGGAGTAGGGTATACAATGGTAATGACACAAACGACAAATATAATAGTTTCATAAATATTCTAGGGTTCCACATTAGTATCTGTTGCCCATTAAAAAAGGTTTTTGTCAAAAATAAGGTGGGAAAAATTGACGAATGGATTACTGAAGATATACTCGCTCAGAGAGATAGGGTTAAAGAAGCTTATAACGTATTCAAAGTATCAAGAGACATGCCAAGTGAAGAAAATTACAAAGCTTTGAAGAACAGTTACATGAAAGAAGTCAAGAAGGCGAAATGCAAGAAGACAGCTGAAATCTTGTCGAACTTCAACTTAGCAGTGTGGGATGTCATCAACAAGAATAGGAAGGTAGTTAATAAAGATGAATTCAGTAGTGTCCCCAGGATCAAAGACAACACTGACAAGTATATCACTGAATGTTCAGATATTTGTAATTTTTTCAATAATTATTACCAACAAGTAGCTAACAATCTTCAAAGATCACTCGATAATAGGGGTCTCAATAACATAAATTCAAGTAACGCCAGTTTGGTTCAAAATCAATTTAAATTTCATGTATTAACTCAAGATGAGTTGTCTAGCATAATTGACAGTTTAAATAATAAAAAGACCACAGGACTGGATGGAGTGTCAAGTGAGATTTTGAAAGAGTGCAAAGAGCAATTATTGGAACCATTAACTCACCACATCAACCACTCATTAGAAGAAGGAATTTTTCCAGACAGTTTGAAGGAGGGTAAGATATTGCCAATTTTCAAGAGTGGTGATAAAGAAAGAGTGGAGAACTATAGGCCCATCACTATTCTAAATATAGTTAGTAAAGTTTTTGAAAGGGCAGTCCTGAACAGGCTACTTCTGCACCTGAAAGAGAATAAGCTCATCTGTGATGAGCAGCATGGGTTTCAGAAGGGGAAATCAACTAAAACCGCTATAGTTGCTCTTGTGGAAAGACTGATAGAGGAAATAGATTCAGGTAATAAGGCCGCTGCAATATTCTTAGACTTATCTAAGGCGTTCGATTTTGTCAATCATAAAATTTTATTGGGAATTCTCCAGAACTTAGGGGGAAATGAGGTCGAACTAAAATGGTTTGAGTCATATGTTGTTGGCAGGAGTCAAAGTGTAGAGCTTACCACAGTAAAGGGCAACAGCATTGTAAAGATTAAGTCCGACAGAGTGCAGGTTCAGGCTGGAGTGCCCCAGGGCTCGGTGTTGGGACCATTGCTTTTTCTGCTTTATGTTGACCAACTACCCAAAGAACTGATAAATGGTAGAGCTCTCTTATTTGCAGACGATACATACGTCACTTATTTTCAGCAGTTCTGTGTTGGATAATCTTATTTGCAGACGATATGTCACTTATTTTCAGCAGTTCTGTGTTGGATAATCTTGAAACAAATGCCCACTTAGGGGTGCAGTCCATTGTACAGTTTTTGAATTTACTGAAGCTGACAATAAATAGCAAGAAATGTCAATACCTCCAATTCAAAAACAAACATAATATAATAGAAGATAGGAAGATAAACATTTTTGTAAATGATTGTCAACTTGATGATGAAGATCAGGTTCAATTTTTGGGTATTTTATTAGATAGGCGACTGACTTGGACTCCTTATATTGGAAAATTGTGTGCCAAAATAGCATCTGGAGTATTTGTCATGAGACAGCTTGCAAGGCTCAAAGATAAAAAGCTACTAATAACAGCCTACCATGGTCCCTTATTGTCGCATATAAGGTATGCCATCATAGTGTGGGGTAACTCGTCAAAGCAAAATATGGATAGAGTATTTAAGATGCAAAAGAGAGCGGTTAGGTGTATAGGAGAAGCGAATAGGCTAGATTCTTGCAGGCCACTGTTCAGGTCACTGGGTCTACTAACAGTGCCTAGCTTGTTCATCTATGAGGTTATTTTATTCGTAAGAGCAAGTGATTTGAGCCAAAATCTTGACGTTCATGACCTACAACACGCGAAACAGATCTGACTATCACTTGGTGAGGCATAATAGTAGACTATTCGAGAAAAAACCAAGCTATACTGGTAGATTATTCTATAACAAGCTACCGCTCATGCTGAAAAGAATTGAAAATACCCAGACATTTAAAAACCAATTGAAAAAGTATTTAATTGATGCAGCTTTTTATAGCTTACAAGAGTTCCTCTCAGATTGAACTAGCTTCAAAGAATTGAAATATGACGAGTAACTAGAGTAGGGCTGTATTATCGACTTATATGTTCACTTGACAATTCCGTATGGATTGGTATTTATACACTTTGACTGTTCTGTACTGTATGGAATTGAGTATTCATAAGAATGACTTGTCTTATACTCTCTCCTGGAGTCTCCAAGACGAAATCTTAAAAAAAACAAATCTTCTTTGCGGATCGAATATTATAACCATTAGATTGCGGAAGGACTCCTTCAAAAGCAGTACTTAGGACTCGGCTGTCGCAGGGAATTATTCCAACCTCAAATATATTGTAGATCAAGCAGGCAACTAGAAAGAAGACCGGGAAAACCAAATTGAAACTGTTCAAAGTTATAATTCATTATTATACAAGTATCAATCAAGCAGTCGTAGCGAGCAGACATAGTTTTTGGTTTAGTGTGAATAGTTGAAATAGTGTCTATGCAATAGTTAAAGTGCTGAGTTCAGTGTTTTAATTGTTGTGCGCGAGTTCAGTGCCCTGCGCTGAAAAATCAATTCATTGCTGAATTATCATCTAGTCCGGCTAAGGAATGTGAAAAATGTGAGGAATGTCGACTCCCAAAAGATTGCCGACCTTCCTCGTGCCAGAGTTAGAAGAAGAACTGAAAAAGACAACATAGTTAAAAGAAGTAGCGGAGTACCACATACAACCCAACAGAGAAAATTCACTTCAAGAAAGTACACTGGAGAAATATCCTATTCTCAAGTAACAAAACCCACTCCAAGCATACAACAGGAGAGTCAACCAAAGCAGCAGCAGCAGCAGCAGCAACAACAACCAGTTGATGTTAATAATGTTTTGCAGGAAATTTTAAACAGTTTGAACATTCTTTCTGGACGACTTGACAGCTTGGAAGGGAAGAGTAAGAGTATCGAGAAGAAAACTAAAAAATGAATATTACAAGCCAACAAGATATTAGGATTGCTACCTGGAATGCCAATGGAATAAATAATATCAATAATAATAGAAAACAAGAAATAGAAATATTTCTAAAGACCCGAAATATAGATGTGTGCCTTATCTTTGAAACCCATTCAACTGAGCAGACTCACTTCAAAATCAATGGATATAATGTTTACGAAACTATTCATCCTCAAAATCAAGCAAGAGGTGGAAGTGCTGTAATAGTGAAGGAGAGTATTAAACACTATGAAGACTTCAGTTTCCAAAGTAATGAAATACAGCTTACTGTAGTTGGAATAGAGTCAATCAACCAGAAAATACCTGTTGGAGCTGCATATTTCCCACCACGTTACAATTTAAAGAGAAATGATTATACAAATATTCTTCATCAGCTTGGAGATAGATTCATAGTGGGTGGAGATTTTAATGCCAAGCATAAGGATTGGGGTTCAAGACTCACAACTACTAAAGGAAAAGAGCTCAGAGAGGCTATCCAGGAGCTCGGCTGCGAATTCCATTCAACAGGGAAACCTACTTATTGGCCAACAGATTTGAATAAAACTCCAGATCTCCTAGATTTCTTCATAACAAAACGAATATCCAGTAATTTTATTGACATTGAAGAGAGCTTTGACATGGATTCTGATCATTCAGCTGTAATTCTCACACTCAGTGAACGAATAATAAAGAAAGAAGACAGAACAATGTTAGTCAACAGAACAACAGACTGGGAAGCTTTTAAAGTGGATTTGGAGAATAAAATCAACTTGAATATTCCCCTTAGAACAGCTGAGCAGTTAGATGAAGCCGCAGAAAATTTAATGTGGCAAATCCAGAAATCAGCCTGGAAAAACACTAGACAATACACCAGGAAAACAAAAGGATGCAATTACCCACTGGAGATTCGACAACTTGTTTTAGAAAAACGAAGGGCAAGAAGAAGATGGCAACAAACTCAGAAACAAACTCGGGATCCTGCTGACAAAAATATCTTGAATAACAAAACATAACAATAGAGAAGAGAGATAAGGAAACTAACTGAGGAATCCATTAATAACTACCTTCAAAATTTGACAGCTGATGCCAGTACAGATTATTCATTATGGAAAGCAACAAAAAGAATTAAGCGAGCAATATCACAATCCCCTCCAATCAGAAAACCAGATGGTACTTGGGCAAGAAATAACAGAGAAAAGACATAATTATATATTTGCTAATCATCTAGAAGAAATCTTTCAGGCAAACAACATTCAATCTGAAATTGATCCTGAAAAAGATATAATAGATGATTTAGATACAGAGATTGATCTAGTTTCTATAAATGAGGTTCAAGAAGAAATAAAAAATAATCTGAATACCAAAAAAGCACCTGGGTTTGATTTGATTACAGATTAAATCTTGAAGAAACTTCTAAGGAAAGGTATTGTCATGCTAACATATTTATTCAATGCATCACTCCGAATACAGCATTTCCTTCAATTTGGAAGGTGGCAGAAGTCATTATGTTGCAAAAGCCTGGGAAATGTCCTCAAGAAGCAAAATCGTACCGTCCAATATCTCTTCTACCTGTAATTTCAAAGCTTTTTGAGAAATTGCTAATGAAGAGATTGGCTCCCATAATAAGTAGCAGGAATCTGTTACCAGCCCATCAATTTGGCTTCAGGCAGAAGCACTCAACCCTGGACCAAGTACATAGAATCACTAATGTAATAGAGAATTCATTAGAGAAAAAATGTATATGCTCAGCAATCTTCCTTGATGTGGCACAGCCATTTGACAAAGTTTGGCATGAAGGACTGATCAATAAACTTCATAAAATTCTTCCCACTCAACTTGTAAAACTTTTAAACTCATACATGACTAACAGATTGTTTAGAGTAAAACAAGGTGATGACGTTTCTGAATTAAAGGAAATAAGGGCTGGAGTTCCACAAGGAATGTTCTTGGACCAGTTCTTTATGTGCTGTACACAAGCGATCTTCCTGAATTGGATGCTGTGACAATTGCTACTTTTGCTGATGATACTGCAATACTGGCAGAAGGGGAAACGGTACAAGAAGCAGCCACAAAACTACAGAATGCTAGCAACAAATTCAGTGACTGGACCAAAAAATGGAGAATTCGATTGAATGAGATGAAGTCCATTCATATCAACTTCACAAACAAAAATATCAATGATCTGATTCGTATAAATCTAAATGGGAATGTAGTACCATACAGCAACACAGCAAAATACCTTGGAATGACTCTTGACGTCAAGTTGAAATGGAAGGAGCATATCAAGATGAAAAGGAGTGAGCTGGGACAGACAATCACATCTCTCATTGGACAACAAAATATTGATTTACAAACAAATTCTTAAAGCTGTCTGGACGTATGGAATTCAGCTATGGGGCTGCTCTAGAACATCTAACATCAATCAGATTCAAACATTCCAAAAGAAAGTACTGCGGAACATGGTGAATGCGCCCTGGTACATAAGGAACAGCGATTTGCACCGAGATCTGCACATCCCCTATGTGACCAGTGAGATAAGACGATTGGCAGCCCATCATGAGTCACGTCTTCATCAACACAACAACACCGAAGTCATCCAACTACTAGACAGCACTTAACTCACAAGGAGGTTGAAGAGAACAAAGCCCTCCGAGTTGGTGTAGTGCTAGTGAAGTGAAAAAAGTATAAATTAAATAAATGTGTAGCGAAAGAATTTAAAGTAGAAAAATTATAGATTAGAACTGTAGGCTTCACTGGAAGACTTTAGCAATAAAAATTAATATTTTAGGATAAGAAATAAGAGAACAAAATTAATGGTTAGTCCTAGTGACTAGTTTTAATGGAAGTAATAATAAAAAAAAATTATTATACAATCAGAATTTTGAAGATTTCTGGAATGCTCTAAGAAAATTGAAATTCGAAAAATTCTATTACTAAGGAGAAAGTTATTTTATGAATATTTTTATGGGGTACGTCACAATTGAAGCTTTTTGTCTTGACAAACTGTAAAATGGAATATTATCGATCTTGAATGTTAGCACATTATAATGAATACGAACATAGTACTATGTAATCCTTTAAATTGGGAAAGCTTATTCGGATTTGTAAGAGCTGCACTAAAATATAGAAGCTCTCTCGTGAATGAATTTAACTTTAAAAATTCTTTATCTATAACTAGAAAAATAAAATTCTTTATCTATCTATCATTATTACACAATCAGAATTGTGAAGATTTCTGGAATGCTCTAAGAAAATTGAAATTAGAAAAATTTTATTACCAAGGAGAAAGTTATTTGATGAATATTTTTATAGGGTACGTCACAATTGAAGCTTTTTGTCTTGACAAACTGTAAAATGGAATATTATGGATCTTGAATGTTAGCACCTTATAATGAATACGAACATAGCACTATGTAATCTTAGGTTAGCGTTTAATTTTGAAGATCCGGTCGCGGTAGACGTCAGCAGTTTTAACGGGCCATCATTCACTATCCGACAATTTGGTCCAACTACGTTGGGCCATCACTTAGGATCTTTCACCACTCACGCTCCAGCTGGTTACTCAAACATCCCCACTCACGTACCAAATCAAACCTTGCGACTGACTCTGTGTGGTGAGACAAGTCAGTTGAACAGTTTACCAGACTTCCGACAGCATTCGTCTCTCCCACAGCAACCCCATTCACGTCGTCGTATTGATAAACCTCAAGTTGGGCAACTTATAGTGAATGGCCCGCTTCACACACAAATCAAATCCCACCTTCAATCGTTACACCCTTCAGTCTGCTAGCGCTAGTTTTTTGTGGGTTCGAATCTCACCGGTAGGCAAGGAAGTTTGATCAGTTCATCCAATTACTCACGCACAAGCAAAAAGCTCATGTAGGCATCATCCGAAATAATTATAATAGAAAAAATCCTAAAGAGCATACAAGGCAAAGTAAAGATTGAAGTTATCGTAGTGTTTTTAAGTAACAGGCCATAGTTTCTAATGAGTCATTTGGAATAAGCGATCTTGAATACGTTCTTTAATACCTCATCATTATGTTTGCTGTGACTTGGAAAATCATACATTAATTTTAATGTAATACAGAATTCAAATTGTTGGATTATATAGATTGTCCAGTCAAATGGTCGTTTTTCAGGAAACAGCCCTGAAAGAATTTTCCTCGATGGCTCTATATGTAGGCATATTTTGGGGCGCTCAATTCGATTCTGAAATTTGCTGAAACGCGAGAGGGCGGTTTCACCCCGCAAAATATAAACCTATCTTACTTCACGATCATATTTTTACAAAAAATAATTTACTTCACATGAAAGAGGAGATTCTGTTCTTCAAATCAAGACCAAGTACAATTTTAATCATTTTTGGTTATCGAGATACACAGCTTTGAATATAGAAATTAGCAATTTTTTCTTGTGTATGGTAACATGGGCTAAATTAATAATTATTTAAAGTGTTTGTGTTTTGTTGTGGAAATTAGTGAAGAATTGGAAAGTCGCACAAAACCTTTATTTGAGCAATTTATTTTATGAAATTGGGATGAAAAGAAGTTTTGGACTGTTGTCGTTTCTTTTTCCTTGAGTTGATTGTAAATGATAAATAAATACACTCTAGAAGTAATTTTCTATTTTTTATCAAATTTCAGTTTTGATACATGATTTTGAACCGCCTTGACGAGCTGAAAAGAATAAGCTGTAGTACGAGGAGATCTGATCATTCTGTCAAAAATTAAAAGTTTAAAATGTTGATCCTTGACGTATCCTTATGCGTGCCCCCCCCCACCACCAGGAAAAACTGAATTTAAGTGTATCTAACGGGTGATTCTCACAGAACATAACCCTCGTTAGATGATTTCAGCCGAAATATGTTTTTTTTTTTGTTAGGAAGGCCTTGAAATGGTATTATAATGAAAAAATCGTATTTTGGCTGTAGGGCATGATTTTCTATTTTGGGGGTATTCCCCCTCTCCCTTCTACTAAATCGAAAATTAATAAGGAATAATGTTCAGAATTATTTGTTTTGTAACGTGATGTGTGGTTTCTATCATTTCTAGAAAAATATCCAAGTTTTATAGGGTAGAAATGGTAAGTTTGCATAATTTTGAAAAACCCTTGAAAAAAATCCCTTTTTTGAAAATTTGTAGCTCCGGAACCAAAAATGGTAGAGTCCTGCGGAACCACTCAATTTATTGAAAATTTTATTATCTTTAATTTTGTAAAAAATATGCTTTTTATCGATAAACACTAAAAAATAAATTAAATTAAAAGATTAAATGGTAAAATAAATTAAAGTCCGAAATTTTGGGGTTTTTTGGGGGTAGAAGCCGCCCTCTGGCGTGTCAGCAAATTTCAGAATCGAATTCAACGCCCCAAAATACATAAACAATTGATAATGAAAAATTCTTTCGGTGCTGTTTCCTGAAAGACGACCATTTGACTAGACTAAGAGCACAGTGCTGCTCCGCGAATCTTAATGTACTCGAAAGTAGAGTCAATATCAATAACTATGTGCCGAAACACAATCTCAGTTCCATGGAGGTAGACAAGATGGTTCTTCTAATTTGAATGTTAGCACATTATAATGAATGCAAACATAGCACTATGATATTCTAGGCTAGCAGCTAATTTTGAAGGTTCATAGGCCTATAGATTATATTGTAGCTCGAATTGTGTTATACATTCTTACGTCCAAGCCAGGGGAGTTACATAAGCAATATGTTCCATGCTATTTTAAATGAATTTAAGTTAATTTCACTAGAAATCACAAGTGTAGAGGCATTTGAACAATACAATTTTATTGTTCGTTCATTAGGTTTCTCGCTAATTCTGTCTAGGCTAGATTCTACAAATTTGATATTTTTACAGGTTGTTCGAACGGCTGTTACCACTGGCAAGAAGCCCGGTGTTTTCGGCATGGCCAGCAAGCCTCATCAAGCACATGCTCACACCTATGCTAACGGAATGGCATTTGGTAAGATTTTTATTTTCAACACTTGCTCTCCCAATTACAAAAAACAACATAACTAATATTATACTGATGAACCTTTTTAAATAATCAATTCCTAAATTTCAATATTGAAATTGAATTTCAATTCCCAGTTCATGTTTTATTTTAATTTTTGTGGCATAAATATTGTCAGTCAACTGTAGAGCTCATGCTAATACTCAAACCATTATTGTAAAATGTATAAGAGCTTATTGAAAATGTTGATAATTATAACTTATGTTATAACTTATGTTAGTTGTATCAGTCTAGCCTTCTATGAGAGCGGTCGTGTCGATAGTGTCGTTCTAATCAATAACCGGCCGCTGCGCGATAAAATTTTCAGAACGAACTTTTACTAAATTAATCTATTATGGCAGAGTGTTTCAAGTGTAAATTGAGTTTCTCAGATAAAGAAATCGTGGTAGAGTATAGTGAGTGTAAAAATGGGTTTCACCCAGTGTGTACCAGACTAGAATCCATCGAGAAGTTTAAAAAAATGAACTCACAAGCCAAAGCTGCATGGAAATGTGACAACTGCAAAGCAGGAAAAAAATACTTCAGGTCATTCGGATAATCACTATAAACATTTCTCAGAAATAATAGAAAGTCTTCGAAGAGAAATAACTGATCTTAAAACCTCCTTCAACTCGAAATTGGACGAAGTCAACAAAACACTGAAAAATCTGAACATAAAAACTGATGAAATTAAAGAACATATCAACACTATCACAGTCGAACATCATGATTTGAAACAAAAGTACAATGAACTTGAGAAAGAAAACTCGGAAACCAAAATGCATGTTCAGAAATTGGAAAATGAAATTCACGATCTTCAGCAGTATACCAGAAAGGATAATCTAGAAATCGTTGGTATTCCCGAGGAAAATCTACTGGTTGTCATGGAGGCTGTCGCAAAATCTATAAACGTGGATTTCAAGAAGGAAGACCTATCGATTGTCCACAGAATGCCATCCGCCAAAGGATCTTCTTCTATCGTGGCGAAATTCAGTTCCAGGTGTAAGAAAATTGAATGGATCGCCGTGACAAGGAAAATGAAAGGCATCAAGTTCACCGATATATGCAACAAGCTACCCAGATCAGACGTCTATGTGAATGAACACCTCTCACCGTACTACAAACGATTACTAGGTAAAGCTAAAAGTCTAAAAATAAATAAAAAGCTTACTTTCGTCGGGGTTCGTGATTGTAAAATTTTTGTTAAAAAAAGTGTACATTCTCGAACAAAAAGAATCATGAACGAAGAGGACTTGAACGAATACAATAATTAGATCGTCAATGTAAATGTTTTCTTAATTTATTATTGCGCAGTGCATTGGTTTTATTTACTGTATTTTCCTATCAGGTTTCATATTATTTCCCTCATTTGAAATTTATTATTGCGCAGTGCATAGGTTTTATTGACTGTATTTTCCTATCAGGTTTCATATTATTTCCCTTATTTAAAATTTTTAATCTCATTTAAAATTTAAAATCTTGTCGTGTTTCACTTTTTTATTCTTCTATTTTCTTTTCTTTTGGGTTATTGATGAATAATGAGTATAGCTTTGATGAGGTGATCGATTTGGAGTGTTTTGATACAATTGAGAGTGATGATATTTTTAGTTTTGAGCCCTATTTTCATATAGATGCAACAACAGATTCTATTGAAGCTTTTAATGTAATACATATGAATATACGGAGTTTGGGGAAAAATTTTGATGAGTTTTTATACGTCTTAGAAAACTGTAAAATAAATTACGATGCAATAATTCTAACGGAAACTTGGATGACTGATGATGAAGTTTTTGATTACAGTTTAGGTGGCTATCTAGATTATCTCAACTACGAAAATTCGGAGGCAGATATAATTCCGATTAGATTAATAGCTTTCAACTATTTCATAACATTATTTGCAATTTACAGGTCTCCATCCTCTAATATCGAACTTTTTCTGAATGATCTAGATGCAAGTCTGTCTGACATTCATGAAACAGAAAATATTCTTTTAATTGGAGATTAAAACATAGATATTTTGCGTAATAGTAATCTAGCAAATGAATATAGTAGCCTTATGCAGATGTATGGTCTAAGATCGCTTGTGAATAAGCCAACTAGAATTTCATTTAAAACAAAAACATGTATTGATCACATATTTTGGAGAAATGTAAATTTTAAAGAAGATAATGTAATAAGCTCTATACAGAAAACCTATATTACTGATCATTTCTGTACTACTTTTCACGTGAGAAATCCAAACACATTTTTTAAAGAATTAAGAGAGGTCTTCACAGAAAAAATTAATTATAAGAAATTGATAGAAGGGCTACAAAAAGAAAGTTGGGGAAATGAAATTTCCTTCAATGATCAAAATAATTTATGTAGACTTAGATGATAAGATTGATACATTTTGTAGTAAGTTAATAAGTAATATTAAATCAGCTAGTGAACAGATAAAAATAAAAAATAAAAATAGACCACTGAAAAAAGGATAACTCCGGGGCTGATAAGATCCATTAGAGAGCGTGATAAATTGCATAAAAAACTAAACAGTCAGTCATTCAATATTGAATTACAATCTAGGTACAAAACATATAGAAATTTATTAAATAAACTTATAAGAAAAACTAAATTTGAGTATTACAAAACCAGAATCTCTAATTCTAAAGGAAATAGTAAAAAAACTTGGAATTGCATAGAAGAAATTCTAGACATGCAACGTGCAAATAAACCGCCCAATATTGATCCAGATATTTTAAATTGTTATTTTGCTGGAGTGGGGAGAACTTATGCTGAAAGAATCGATATTGTACAACACTCAGTGGATGCACAACGTTTACGTTGTTTGGCGGCGGACAGTCCACATTCATTCTTCATGCGTCCAACAAGCTCCGATGAGATATTAGTTATCATCAGAAACTGGCTCGTCCCCGGGGGTGGATGGACTGGGTAATGTATGTTTGAAGAATATTGCTGATATTATAGCGAAACCATTGTCAGCGTTATTCAACAAATGTTTTGAATTGGGTCATTTTCCATCTCATTTCAAGATAGCAAAAATAGTTCCTCTATTCAAATCAGGTGACAGAAAGGCTCCCGAAAACTATCGCCCAATCAGTTTAGCAATCTATCTAAAATATTTGAAAAACTTATAAAACGACGATTGATAGAATACCTTAATAAATATAAATTTTTAGCTGATAATCAATTCGGTTTCCAAGAGGGCAAATCAACTGAGGATGCTATGACAAATTTAGTTCGGATAATTACAGATAACTTTCAGAGCAACAAAAAAACTTAAGCAGTATTCCTGGATTTAGCAAAAGCCTATGATACCATCCCTCACAGGCCCCTTCTGAATAAGTTGGAAAGTATAGGTTTTAGAGGAACAGTTCTAAAATTATTTGAAAGCTACTTGCAAAATAGATCTCAGGTACTCACTCTAAATGAAAAAAAAAACAAGTTTAATGATATTGACTGGGTTTGGCTTTCCCCAGGGTACAGTCCTTTTACCGATATTATTTTTGACATACATTAATGATCTCTTGAAAATTAATATTAATAACTGTACTACTATATCTTTTGCCGATGATACTGCCTTGGTTTTCACCGGACCAGATTGGAGGCAGGTGGAGCGATTGACGGAATCGGGTCTGGCTATTGTGAAGTCATGGCTGGATCAACATTCATTAACTCTAAATGCAAAGAAAAGCGTTTACATGGCCTTCTCACCCTCAGTGAGATCAGCCCCCCGGGAAGGGTTACATACAGGTATTAAAAATTCACTCCCCTGACTGCGCCTATTATGCATATCAACGGGTGAGGCACGAGGACTGTGGTTGAAGCTCGTTAGAAAAAGTGAATGTAATAAAATTTTTAGGCGTTATGTTCGACTGTCATCTGAAGTGGAATGCTCACATTGATAGTCTGTGTAGAAGATTGAGACATGTCATAAGTTTCATAAATTGAGCGGTCTCGGGGATGCGAATATAGTGAAATTGGTGTACTCGGCATATGCTCAGTCAATTTTTCAGTATGGAATCAGGGTGTGGGGTGGTGCCTTGAATACGCACATGAACAAGATTCTCGTATTGCAAGCCGCTCTTGGCCGTCCCAGACGCTACCCAACAAATCTTCTGTCTGTTGAGTTCCCCGTGCTAACGGTAAAGCAGCTCTATATAAAAAATTTAATACTGTACCTGAATAAATGTAAAAATATATTTAAACCATACATGATGTCATAAAACTTCCGAGCGCAACCGAATTAGTGCGGGTTGGAAGCGCGTATATGTGTACGCAGCTTTATAAATAGAACTGACTCAACTGTTTGCCGAAGACAATTCACTTACAGCAGCTATAAACCTATTAACTTGGTACCTCAACACTTTCTAGAAAAACATATTACTAAGTCATCCATAAGAAATATAGTTGAATGGATAAAATCTGTTAATGTATCACCTCTTTCATAATTGATCTCCTTATCTTTTGTCACCTCCATATAGATTTTTAGTTTTAATTTAGGTGTTTTTTCCTATAGCCATCTCTGTAATAAAGCACTCCTTTTGTTTATTATTTATTTTTATTTTCAATATTGATATATCGATTAAATGTTTTATTAATTTTGTAAGTTAAGATTTCTAAGATTGATATTCGTTGCAGCACACAAACCTCTGATTTTGCTGGCAACGCCTATAAGCTAATTTTGAGAAGAATTATTTTTTATTTCATGTTAATGTTTAAATTAAGTTTTTAATTGTGTTTTTGTTTTAAAAAAATTGTATTGTATTATGGCAAATAAAGAATTTGAATTTGAACTTTTTCACTTTCATCCATCTTGTTGTCACTCTTGTAAATCCAAGTTTAGTATTACCGGTAATTAATGAGGTGTTTGTGAATTAAAATAGAATTGTTTTTGTCGCCTTGATGTAGAAAGTTGACTGCGTCAGGTTTGATTGGTTATTCAACAATAATTCAGTTTATGTAATATTTCGATTTTCTAATTGCAGCTAATGTTGCAATATCCAGCATTCAATTATCTGGCTTTCAATTAATTGAACAGGAAACGTTTCATATGTTGTATTGTTATTGATATTAGGTCAAATTTACTCTCAAATTAACTTATTTTTATTTTGAGGATTGAATGTTTTTCACGTTTTATAAAGTTTATTATTTTGCTTTTTCCGTGTGTCATAGAAAGTTTGCGGTCTTTCATTATATATATATATATATATATATATATATATATATATATATATAATATATATATATATAATAAAGACAGCAAACTTTCTATGACACACACTTATATATATATATATATATATACAGGGTGATTCTTAATTATGGTAAAATAATTTAATTTAATACGTGATAGTAGAGGTAAAAATAAGAAAAAAAATTCTTATAAACTATAAACATATATCCATAAACGCTTCATTAGCGAGCTATACAGGGTGAAAGATTTCGCCCGAAATTCAGTTCCTCTGGTGAAATACACCGATGCTGAATTGTTTGGCGACTAGTTCTTGGAAAACTTATGCTGGATTCATTAATTCATATTTGGAAAAATATCTGAAAAATTGAATAAAACTAGTCTGGAAGCTGTAGTGTGAGTAGTTTTTGAGAAAAAAGTTGAAATATGCAAAAAATCTAAGTAGAAAAAACATAGACTTCTACGTTTGATGCCCAATAACTTTCTTTAATGACCAGTAAACAAATAATTTTTCGCACTCAAAATTGTAGAGAATTTAATTCTGAGATGAATCATGTAAGCTGTGTAAACTAAATTTGAATAAAAGTTGAATAAAATGTATTATTATGTAGTACATTACACCACAAAAATTTACTGTTTTATGATGAGAGAGCTAATAACTCATAGGTTGTAGCTGATTGCAAATAAAATATTCGGTTTTTTATGAAAAGTTTGATTCCTATATGAATGTAATATATCTATATGACATTTTACTTATACCAAAAGACTAAAGATGATGTTCAAAGTGACCTCCGTTGTTCTGAATGCATATGTTCAGACGTCTTCTCATCGATTGTCGGACCCGTTCAAATATTCCAGGAGTATGCTTTATCATTTCTATTCCGTTCAAAATCCTTAATCGGAGTTCTTCAATGGTATCAATCGGAGTATTGTATACCAAGGTTTTCAAGTGTCCCCAGAGATAAAAATCCAAAGGATTTAAGTCTAGTGACCTAGCTGGCCATGGTACTGGCCCACCTCGACCTATCCATTGATTTGGAAAGCTGTGATTCAGGTGTTCACGAACAGCAACACTGAAGTGTGCTGGAGCTCCATCATGCATAAACCAAATGTTTTGGCGCAACTGAAGAGGTACATCTTCAAATAAGATGAGTAGCTCCTATCTCAAAAAGTTTAAGTAGATTATGTCATTAAGCCTGGAAGGAAGCTCGAACAGAAGTTTCCAACCTGCCCAAATGTTTACTGAAAACTGATGTTGTGGACGATTAGGATTGATGGCATGAGGATTCTCATCTGCCCAAATATGTTGGTTGTGGACGTTAACGATAGCTGTTCTTGTAAAGTGTGCCTTGTCGGTAAATAAAACGGTTGTTAAAAAATTTGGGTTAACAAGTGTTTCTAAAAACCATCGGCAAATACCAGCACGGGGAATACAGTCTCGTGGCAATAGAGTATGAACTTTCTGGAGGTGGTATGGATGTAATTGTTTCTCTTTTAGTATCCTCCAAATAATAGATTGATTGACATTAAACTGCACTGACAAAAAACACAGCGCGGTTACAGTAGGCATAACTTACAGTTTGTTGTTTTGTTCAACAGTGAGCTGAAATATATTTTCTGAAAATAACTTTCAGCTGATAATTTCTTTTGAATATTTTCTTATTTAAAACAAAATAAATCAGCTGTTTTGGAACAGCTGTTATTTAAATCCATGTTTTATTTGCAATCAGCTACAACCTATGAGTTATTAGTTCTCTCCTCATAAAACAGAAAATTTTTGTGGTGTAACGTACTACATAATAATACATTTTATTCAAATTTAGTTCACACAGCTTACATGATTCTTCTCAGAATTGAATTCTCTACAATTTTTATTGCGAAAAGTTATTTGTTTACTGGTCATTAAAGAAAGTTATTAGGCATCAAACGTAGAAGTCTGTGTTTTTCTACTTAGATTTTTTGCATATTTCAACTTCTTTCTCAAAAACTACTCACACTACAGCATCCAGACTAGTTTTATTCAATTTTTCAGATATTTTTCCAAATATGAATTAATGAATTCAGCATAATTTTTCCAAGAACTAGTCGCCAAACAATTCAGCATCGGTGTATTTCACCAGAGGAACTGAATTCAGAAATACAGTGAATTCAGTTCTCTGGTGAAAAAACTGAATTCAGTTCCTCTGGTGAAATACACAATATACACAATATTTATAGTTATATATATAAATATGTGTTATGTGTTCTATACTATATACTATATATATAGTATCTTATATATATATATATATATATATATATATATATATATAACTATTAATATTGTGTTCTATACTGTTAGTTTGCCAATTGTAACTAATATTATTGTATATTTGCAGAACTGAATGAAACACAAGCAGAATTCCAAGAGTTGGCCAGGAAGTTCACGGCTGAAGAAATCATTCCGGTGGCTGCACACCATGACAAGACTGGCGAATTCCCATGGGACATAATCAAGAAAGCACATGGACTTGGTCTCATGAACGGTCACATCCCAGCTTCATGTGGTCAGTTGCTGCCATTTTATTTATTCATAGTATACCAAATTTTAAATTTCTTGATTGTGATTATTCATGTCATTAAAAAAAATCTTATTCAAATGATACAAGAGTTGAAATAATAGGGAAAGAAATAGTTTGTTTTAACTCCTTTACTTCCCAATTAAAAAAAAGGGAAGTTGATTTCCACAACTGTGTGAGTACTGAATGGTTATGGAAATATTTCTGTAGAAAACTACATTTGAGACAGAATATTCATTATTTTGATTCGAGCTGCACTCGTAGGTCGCAGATCAGAACTATTTTGACTAACAAAACATTTCCACTACAGTAGTATCAATGTATTACTGTAGTATTACTTTGATTGTAATTCATATTCACTAATAACCAGCAACCCTCGATTAAGAAATCTACTAAGATAGAAACAATATACAGTTGTTATTAATTATGTGATCCCCATTCTATCATCCTATTGTGATTGAAAACTTTAGGGCCAATGCACTTTCTCATTCCTTCACATTTCATTTTTAACTTACAAAATTAATAAAATATCTTTTCACCTACTGCTTTTCTAACGCTTCCTCTAAATAGGCTGGTTAGTCTTTCTGATAGCAATGAACAAGCTTGTTGGACTCACTGAAACTAACCTAATTCAGTATAATAGTGGTCGTGGATGAAGTGATGTTTGCAACAGTTTATAAGACTCGCTGCGCCCCCTAACCTACTGTAGATGTAACTCATGGTTTAAAAGATCTCATAAGACTTGCATAATAATCTTTGAATAATCTTGCTAATAATCTTTTTGAAAAATTCTTATTAATTAACTTCTTGTTAATATTAATTAACTATTAACTATTTTCAATAAAGTATTATATTATACAAATATAAATTATTCCTCTCATATTATTTGTTTCATCTTTATGTTGTTCTAAGTTTTTCACATCTATTGATTATATCTATTTACATCTATTAATATCTATTAACATGAGCTACAAACTCTTGCAATTGAAATTGAAGTGATTTGGTTTGTACATTGATAATAAATATCGGGGCACCGAGCTTCTCCCGTTATTTATTTATTGATAAACAGAACACAATTCTTTTAAATGATGGGGAAGGACTAACAGGCACAGTCCAAACTGTTTCTTCCCCGAATTTTTATTTATACATACTAGCCGTCAGGCTCGCTTCGCTCGCCATATCCGTCTAGCAAGGGTGCTCCGCCTCCTGGACCCCCGACCGGATCGTCCAAAAATGAGATCAGCGGGCTCGCTTTGCTCGCCTGCATTTTTCATTTGAGCATGCTTCATTCCATCAGAAAGTCAAAGTACTGAGAAAACCTGAGAAAAACGTTGGAAAAACGAAGATTTTGGGCGTATCTTTGATGAAATTTCAAAGTCACCTAATCACAAAATTTTTAGACCCTAGCTAAACCTCTGTACCAAATTTGAAAATTTTCTGTCTATTAATTGATTAAAGAACTGAGAAAATGCAAAAAACAACCGCTAATTTTGGGCGTATCTTTGGCGTTATTTCAAATTCCTTCTAACACAACATTATTACACCCTAGCTGAGCTTCTATACTAAATTTGAACATTTTCTGTTCATTTGTTCTCGACAAAGCTGAGAAAACGCTGGAAAAACGCAGATTTTAGGCGTATCTTTGTAATTTTTTCCAAATCCGTTCTTAGTGCGCCTCTAAAGGGCAAACTGAACATACCTACCAAATTTGAACGTTTTTGGTCCGGTAGATTTTTAGTTCTGGGAGTGAGTGAGTCAGTCAGTCAGTGAATGAGTGCCATTTCGCTTTTATATATATATATATATATATATATATATATATATATATATATATATATATATATATATATATATATACAGGGTGATTCATAATTATGGTAAAATATTTTAATACGTGATAGTAGAGGTAAAAATAAGAAAAAAAGTTCATATAAACATATATCCATAAACGCTTCATTAGCGAGCTATACAGGTTGGAAGATTTAGCCCGGAATTCAGTTCCTCTGGTGAAATATACAGATGCTAAATTGTTTGGGGACTAGTTTTTGAAAAACTTATGCTGTATTCATATGGAAAAATATCTGAAAAATTGAATAAAACTAGTCTGAAAGCTGTAGTGTGAGTAGTTTTTGAGAAAAAAGTTGAAATATGCAAAAAATCTAAGTAGAAAAACATAGACTTCTACTTCAATAACTTTCTTTAATGACCAGTAAACAAATAATTTTTCGCAATAGAAATTGTAGAGAATTTAATTCTGAAATGAATTATGTAAGCTGTGTAAACTAAATTCAAATAGAAGTTGAATAAAATGTATTCTTATGTAGTACATTACACCACAAAAATTTGCTGTTTTATGAGGAGAGAACTGATAACTCATAAGTTGTAGCTGATTGCAAATAAAATATTCGGTTTTTTATAAAAAGTTTTTTTTATATGAAAGTAGCTTATCTAAATGACATTAAACTTATACCAAAAGACTAGTTGATTATGCCATTAAGCCTGGGAGGAAGCTCAAACAGAAGTAGATGATCTCCTATGATTCCTGCCCAAATGTTTACTGAAAACTGATGTTGTAGAAGATTAGGATTGATGGCATGTGGATTCTCAGCTGCCCAAATATGTTGGTTGTGGACGTTAACGATAGCTGTTCTTGTAGAGAGTGCCTCGTCGGTAAATAAAACGGTTGTTAAAAAGTTTGGGTAAACAAGTTTTACTAAAAACCATCGGCAAATACCAGCACAGTCTTGTGGCAATAGAGTATGAACTTTCTGGTATGGATGTAATTTTTGCTATTTTAGTATCCTTCAAATAATGGATTGATTCAAATTAAACTGTACTGACAACTCTCTCGTGCTCTTCTCTGGTTGTCCATAAATTCCATTAAGAACTTGTTCTTCTAACTCAACAGTCATAGTAGATCGGGGTCTGCCTGCATAAATGTGCTCTTTGGATATCAAAGGATCTGTTTCAGACAGACGTTGATGAATAGTGGCAAAAAACCTTGAACTTGGACATACTCGGTTAGGAAAGTTCTCTTGATACAAACGTCTTGCTTCAGTACTATTACAGTTGTGTCCCATTCCATACATTTAATGCATGTCAGCTAATTCGGAGTAAGAATAATGTCTAAGATTACCTGCCATTTTTCAAAAATTAACACTCAACAAAAAAGCAAAGAGGAATGGTTATTAATAACTGGTTGATAGATTAAACAAAAAACACAGCGCGGTTACAGTAGGCCTAACTTACAGTTTGTTTTTTTCTGTTCAACAGTGAGCTAAAATATCTCTGAAAATAATTTTCAGCTGATAATTTCTTTTAAATATTTTCTTATTTAAAACATAATAAATCAGCTGTTTTGGAACAGCTGTTATTAAAATCCATGTTTTATTTGCAATCAGCTACAACCTATGAGTTATTAGTTCTCTCCTCGTAAAACAGCAAATTTTTGTGGTGTAATGTACTACATAAGAATACATTTCATTCAACTTTTATTCAAATTTAGTCAACTCAGCTTACATAATTCTTTTCAGAATTAAATTCTCTACAATTTTGAGTGCGAAAAATTATTTGTTTACTGGTCATTAAAGAAAGTTATTGGGCATCAAACGTAGAAGTCTTATGTTTTTCTACTTAGATTTTTTGCTTATTTCAACTTTTTTCTCAAAAACTACTCACACTACAGCTTCCAGACTAGTTTTTTTCAATTTTTCAGATATTTTCCCACATGAATCCAGCATAAGTTTTTCAAAAACTAGTCCCCAAACAATTCAGCATCTGTGTATTTCACCAGAGGAACTGAATTCCGGGCGAAATCCTTTACCATGTATAGCTCGCTAATGAAGCGTTTATGGATATATGTTTATATGAACTTTTTTTCTTATTTTCACCTCTACTATCACGTATTAAAATATTTTACCATAATTATGAATCACCCTGATGTTTTATATATTATATATATATATATATATATATTATATATATATATAAAAGCGAAATGGCACTCATTCACTGACTGACTGACTCACTCACTCCCAGAACTAAAAATCTACCGGACCAAAAACGTTCAAATTTGGTAGGTATATAATATTTATACCAGGTAGGTATATATATTTAAAATATTTTACCATAATTATGAATCACTCTGTATATATATAAACAGGATAGATTAAAAACACTTAAAAACTTACATTTAAACGAAAATTTTCGGGGGCTGGGCCCCCTTTGTCAATCAAACAGGAAGTGAAGTGGTGCAGATTTGAACATTACAACGGTCGTGACCACAGAAACGCGGTAGAGATGTTGTGTAGACCATAGAGCACAAACGAACGGAGGCACACTGATTGAAGGAGCATTATGGGATTAGTTGGTGGGCTATTATGGGTTACAAGCGGGAGATTTCAAATTTGAGTAGGTCATGGATAAGGAAAGGTGTAGATTATAAATTGATAGAAAAGAGGAGATTTAAAATTAGAAATCCGAAATGAAGTAGAATAAAATTAGAAAATGGAATTATAGAATTGAATTGGAATGAAATTTATTATATATTTGATAGCTGTGAAATTTCTTATATATGATGAAATTTTTTTCAATTTAATTGAACAGTTGGTGTAGAGTTGATAGTTGTGGTACTATTGCTGTCTGTTGAGACCAGGACTGGAAGCAGCTCCAAGCACCCAAATAAAAGCCAATTCTTTCGTCTTGACATCTATGGAGGGGGCTGTGGGAGGGAGGGTGGCAAGGACTTTGACTTTGAAGCATTGGTCAAAGTTCTTGTTATGCTCAGAGCTTAGTAGGGCTCATCCCTACTGTTATGCTCAGTAGGGATGGGTAGGGAAGTATTATTTTTAAAGGAAGCCCTGTGATTGTTGATCCGGAGGTTTAGGGCAGTGGTGGTTTCACCTATGTAGAAGGCAGGAAAGGAGTATATAGAAGTTGCAGGAAAGGAGGTAGATGCAATTACTGGATTGATGGATTTTGTGGGTGTAGTTGGTGATAGGACTGGTAAAGGAAATGGAAGAATCAGTGATAGGACAGGTTTTACAGCAGGGGCGTTTGCAGGGTAGGGTTCCAGGTGGAGTTGGAATTTCATCAGAGGTGAGTGATTGGTTTTTATTAAAAATTCTTTTGAGGCTGGGAGGCTGCTTGTAAATGAGGGTGGGTGGTTGCTGGAAAATGTGTTTGGTAGAGGGATTGGAGGAGACGACATGGAACGATCTTTAAGGACAGTCTTGAGGTTGAGAAAACCTTCCCACGGAGCTCCGTGCGTACTCTGTGGCCACAGGACCGTTAGATTTCAAACTGCAGTCTGCTCGGTTGAGGAAGGAACTCAGTTCCCAAAAATTTTCCCCCATTTCTAATATAAGTTTTCAAGTGTTTTCAATCTATTTATGTCTTATGTCTCCTGTTTTAATTTATATTAAAGCACATACAAATTAAAGCACAGAAGACACTTTAAAGTTTGTAATGATAAATTAAAACAGGAGACACAAGACATAAATAGATTGAAAACACTTAGAAACTTACATTAGAAACGGAAATTTTCGGAAACTGAGTTTCCTTCCTCAACCGAGCAGTGAGTCAGAGCAGTGAGACTCACTGCTCGGTTGAGGAAGGAAACTCAGTTTCCGAAAATTTCCGTTTCTAATGTAAGTTTCTAAGTGTTTTCAATCTATTTATGTCTTGTGTCTCCTGTTTTAATTTATATTACAAACTTAAACGTGTCTTCTGTTATGTGCTTTAAATTAAAACAGGAGACATAAGACATAAATAGATTGAAAACACTTAAAAACTTACATTAGAAATGGTGGAAATCTGGGTCTCCTTTCTCAACTGAGCACAGACTGCAGTTTTGAATCCAACGGTCGTGTGACTACAAAGTACGCACGGAGACTCAATTGTAGCAGCAGAGACCACAGATTACGCGGACGGATGGAGAGAAAAAGGGTATAGAATATATAAATATATATAAATAAATATATATATATATCAAAATTAGAACTTTTCTGTTTTTAAAAGTTTGAACTGAAAATTGTACCTGAATACAAGTGTATGGAACATGACCTACTTTTTGGTATATATATATATATATGATATATATATATATATTCATTTATATATATTTATATATTCTATACCCTTTTTCTCTCCATCCGTCCGCGTAATCTGTGGTCTCTGCTGCTACAATTGAGTCTCCGTGCGTACTTTGTAGTCACACGACCGTTGGATTCAAAACTGCAGTCTGTGCTCTAAGGAGACCCAGATTTCCAGATTTTTATATATATATATATATATATATATATATATATATATATATTCTATACCCTTTTTCTCTCCATCCAAATTTCAAGTCATTCCGTTAATTGGGAGATGAGATATCGTGTACACAGACGCACATACACTCATACACACACACACACACACACACACACACACACACACACACATTGTGTGCGCGCGCACGTACACATTCACGCACACGCACACACCAATACCCAAAAACCACTTTTTTTGGACTCAGGGGACCTTGAAACGTATAGAAATTTGGAAATTGGGGTACCTTAATTTTTTTTGGAAAGCAATACTTATTACCATAGGTAAGGAAAGTAAAAAGGGTACTAAGATTTTTATTTTTCTTTCTATTTCTAGATTAATATTTCTTGTGAATAAGCTGATTGATTGAAAATAGTTGAACAGCTGTTCATAATTCTTTCTCTCTTCCACACAGGCACTCACATCTTCTGTTATCGACAGACGACGAAATTATCATCAGTTTTTCCAAGGATGAATAATTATTATCCTTTCGAATTTTTTATCATAAACCTACTATGCTTCAAATTTCGTGAAAATCGTTAGAGCAGTTTTCAAGATCCGTTGGAAATACATAACCAGATATCCAGATAACCATATAACCATATACAGAAATTGCTTGCTTAATATAATAGGATTGATGATGTGGTTTGTTGATGTTGAATGTGTTGAACAGGTGGTCTTGGAATGGGTGTGTTCGATGGTTGTCTGGTAGCCGAACAGCTGGCCTACGGATGCACAGGCATCATGACAGCGCTTGAAGCAAGTGGTCTTGGTGTAAGTACAATAGACTCATCACTCACATCAATAAAACAGAGTTCAAGTCAACTTGAGTAGTCTCCAGTTGTTGATTTATTTTCAATAAAACTTCAAAGTGAAGTTATTGAAGCTGAATAGAGAGCATTGAGAATCCCTCTGTATTGATTGTGTTTGCATTCATATTGTATTTATTTCTAACACACTCCTGAAATAAGGATTCAATTCTTATGGATTCAGAGTCTGAGTCTAAAATATTAGTTATTTACTAAGTTAATTCATTATGATAAACCTACTAAAGATTGAACCTGTAGTCGTTTCTGGGAGCCGAGAGAGCTCCATACATGCAACATACATGCGCGCGTGAGAGTAACAAAACTCTTGGATTAACAAAAGCGATTCACAGTAGCTAGGGTACCTAACATATTTGCCATAGACTGAAATGAATAAGCACAGTATGTGATTTAATGTGAATTCAAATATTGTGGACTGGTACTTGCAAGACAATAGATATCATATGAGTCATCACGTTTAAGCTAGGTTGTGTCACTGGTGCGGCTGGAATGATAATCGTTGAATTATAGTCGTTGAACGATGACCGTAGTGCGCCTGCTGTGCATTGTCTTCAGTGGGGTCGTCGTCTGCTGCTGGAGCAGTTATAATCGCAGTCGTTGGGTGATTCATCTCATCTCCTGTGATTGGATATGGAATAGAGTTTGAAGGCTTCTTCTTAAGGTCCTTATTGATTAAACTAGACACAAACTTAAACTGAAGTTCGGAAAGTCTGAAGAACTCTGATAACATTCTCTTCATCAGCTTGCAAATGATTGTTTAGTCTTCTCTTTGTAACCATACTCGTATTATGTGTGTGTGGCACACTTAACTTTGTTTCCAAAATGTCTTCATCTTCTAATTACAAATAACTCAGTATCCGTTTCTTCAAACTCATCATTTAGTACCGTACTTCACTTGGTAACAGAAACTTAACTGACCAAATGTATAATAATCGCATCAGGGACAATGACCACTGCACCGATTATCGTTCAACGACTATCGCTCTGGTCGCACCAGTGACAACGCTCCTTTCTACACGCAAGAGGAAACTCCATGTTTTTGTTGTCTCTTTTTTCGATGAATTGACTGTAGATAGAAGTTAAAGAATAATAGAATGTTTTCTCTATACCCTCTAAAGTTCACAAAACTAGAGATTTTGTTTTAAGCCTATTAGAGACTTGCTTGTCATCAGAACGTCTTAGATGCTGTTTTATCTTCTCAAATTGTAAAAATAATGTCTGGATTTCAGCAAACTCCAGTTCTGGTTGCCGGAAACGAAGAACAGAAAAAGAAGTACCTGGGAAGACTCGTGGAAGAACCATTACTTGCCGTAAGTATTCTTCATTCTTGATAAAAATTTACAAAAATGCAGGGGCTTTATTTGTAAGAATTTTAAAATAGTTACAAACGTGACTGTCTAGTTTGCATTGTTGCATTATATAATTGATTCAATAATTGTGTTTAATCGTGTTATTGTCTAAGGTTTTAGCGTTATAAACTTTGCTAACAAAATCATGATTTGTGTACTGGCAACGAGTGCTATTAAAAAGTACGATATAATCAGTAAAAGTTAATTGATATGAAAATCCTTCGTCTTCTTTTTTATTCTTGGATTTTTCCGTCTTTTCTTCTTCCGTTCCTTTATTTTTAGTATCCTCTTTATTATTAAGTAGGTACTAGTTTTTATTCTGTATTTTTTTCAAGAAATTTGTTTTGGATCATTTTTGTTGAAAAATATTTTTGAAAAACATTTATAATGCAACTCACTCACACCTGCGCACAGGGTTTCTTTGCAGGTGTAGATTCTTATATATATATATATATATATATATATATATATATATATATATATATATATATATATATATATATGTCTTGAAAGTGTTGTATATATATTTTTTTGAGAATCAATAAAATTTGAATTTGAATTTGAATTGTAATCTCATATTTTGTAATTGTAACATTTCACATTTAAAATATGTAAAGTGATAAAAGTAACAATGTATGGCCTTTCATGGCAAGTGGCCGATACGGTCAAAAATAGTATTGGGAGACACGATTTTGGAACAGATGTAAAACTTCAAATATCTATGCTGCGACACCTCATGACCAAGATGTGCAAAAAAGGTATTGAAATTCAACCTGGTATGTGGAGCAATTACTCGATACCTCAAAGGTAGAGGCAGAAAGAACACCTTGCTTAAATTTTACAGAGTCATGGCGATACCTACTTTGACTTACGGAAGTGAAGCATGGGAATTGATAAGGAAGAACGAATCAAGAATACAGTCAACAGAGATGTGATTCCTTAGATGAGTCAAAGGATGCACAAGAGAGGATCGGATTTGAAATGAAAATTTGATGTCCAACCAGTGTTGAGTTTGATAAAAACATATAGAAATAGGTGGTCAGATCATGTCCTTAGAATGCCACAAGACCGTTTCCCATTAAACGCCCTTCCCCACAAGTCAATAGGCAGAAGAAAAGATGGACGCTGGTACAGGCTTGAAAAGCCTAATCCATGTCGCGATGATCATGATAACAGTACCTTATGTACTAGACGTTGACTTGGAATAGAATAGAATAGATATTTAGGCATTAAGAGTTTATTGTTTGAGAAAAACAGTTATCGCGCGAAACGTAGTGGAGATGCTCCGTAGTGGTGGAACTATTTTGTTTAAGCAAAGATGTTTTATGCTCAAATCACATGAAGAAATGTTTCTACAAAATCAAATAAATACATAATATATTGTCGCCATTGTTGAGGTTATGAAGTATGAAGATGAACCTTGAACAACTATACAGGTTTGGTGAAAATTATGGAAACAGCTTAATACTTCTTTTACAAGGAAAATTTGACCCATACCTCAAACAATATTCACATTTAAAGATACTAATAAATCATACAAAAATGCAATGAATGAGTACAATAAACATCTGACAGATCAATCTTTTCTGTTAAAAGTGTAAAATATGTGATTGGATGTTTTTATATAAGTGTTTGTTTACATTTGAAAAAAAAAAATTTGAAATATTTTTTAGAATATAATATTTCTGTATAAATATAAATTGAGAGATCAGTGAAAATTTTGTGATTCCTGAAAATGTCTCTACATGGGTGTCTCCATCTTGAAATGAAACCCATCTAATGATATTTTTTTGACTTTGGAAATAATTCTATCTAATTGAGAATGTAAATGATTTTTCAACGCAGGCCCACAGACCAACCGAAACAGGCCCACCCTAAGGAGAAGTGCATACAATTTTTATTCTTTTATGTTTTGTAAAAATTTTTGTACTATGTAGTGTGAAAGTAATTTGTTTTGTTTTTTAATGATGATGGGATGCTATTATTTGAATCATTTCTATACAGTATTTTCTTTCGTTTCAAACAATGAGTTGATTGAGCTAGAATCTAGTGACTAGAAACTAGCCATTAGTTCTACCTTTACAAATAAGATTATATAGCTCTAATCCTAGCATTAGCTTGAAAATCGAGAATTAGCAATTGCCAGCTTTTATTCAACCGACCCAATATAATGATATATTATGTGAATGTAGAATGTGGTCTGATTTAAACTGAATCTCTAAATTCAAATTGAACTTTTTCGTGTAGAATATTTTATCATCTTTGTACGGTAATTGTTTTTTTATACTTTGTCGATAAAAAGAGAAAACAATACTTGAAGATATTTTCTAATAACATTTGTGTAATATTGTATATCTTTTCAAGTTAGCATATTTATTATGTTTGACATGTTTTGCTACTGTTGTAGGCGTACTGCGTGACAGAGCCGGGCGCCGGGTCGGACGTGAACGGAGTGAAGACACGCGCTGAGAAGAAGGGGGACGAGTACATCGTGAACGGCCAGAAGATGTGGATCACGAACGGCGGAGTGGCCAACTGGTACTTCCTGCTGGCGCGCACCAACCCCGACCCCAAGTGCCCTGCCAGCAAGGCGTTCACCGGATTCATTGTCGAGCGTGACTCGCCCGGTTTGCAGCCTGGTCGCAAGGTAACTACATCAATATCACAGAAATCTATTTACTAGAGTTATAGAACAAGCAGGAAACAATATTTTTCTCACATTTTCGGAGATTTAAGACATAGATGGTGGTACGTGAAATAACTGATGTTCAGAGACCAAAAACACAAATATTTTTTTCTACAACTACGCGTAAAGAAAGAATTTACATACTCAATTCTCCTCGTAAAACAGCTTATTTCTGAGGAGAATCTACTTTTTCGCTCGCTAACCATCCGCGCATGCGCAGTAGATTTTCTTTACGCTCGCTAATCATACACGCATGCGCAGAAGAGTTTCTTTACGCTCGCTAATCAGCTGATGGTAAGCAGCTCGCCAAAAAGTCAGATCTTAACCTAAAAAGTCGGTAATTGTAACTCCGCCAATATAAGTAATTAAACATAATGTCAGCAAGAAATAAAATAATGATAAATAGATCTTCAATTCCTAAAGGTGGCCTACTTACACTATATATACAATAAAATTCACTGAATACTGTGTCCAATGAAGTGCAATGCATCATCATCTCATACTGAAATGGAAATAAATAACAGCCTACATCCGTGTTCTCTAATACAAAAGATGTGCATACAGTATTAGTATTATTCTGAATAATGTAATACAGCAGAGAAGCTATTTATATCTATATGGCGCGTTTATATAATATAGTAGATTATGTTGCTGGCATGAAAGGAAGTTAGCTACAAATTAAAAATAAATTCTCTCAACGCTCCACGAGATGAAGCTTTCATGTTTCTCTCCAGAAACCATGCAACTTTTAACATGTAAACAAAAATTGGCCTATTATTATTTTTTAATTTTCTTTTTTAATTTAATTAATAATTAATAATTTATTATTTATTTTTTACTTTACTTTACTTTACTTTAGTTGGCTCTACAGTCCTGGGTGGACCTTGGCCTCCTCAACACAATGCCTCCAATCGCCTCTTCTCTGGGATCTTTGCCGCCAGTTGTTGGATACGCCCAGCACACGCAGATCACCTATCACATCATTTATCCATCTCGATCTCGGTCTTCCTCTCTTTCTCGACCCATCATTCGTCCATCCAGCAGTCTAAGTTGTGTCCTTTCCATATTCATTCTCACCACATGTCCAAGCCATTCCATCCTTCTTGCCTTAATAAATCTTACAATATTTCCTTCCCCTATAGCCTCATCGATTTCGCTGTTATGTCTGGTTCTCCAAACCCCTCCATCACATAGTGGTCCCCAGATCCTTCAATACATCTTTCTCTCGAATGACTTCAGTGCTCTTTCATCCCTGCTCAGCAATGTCCATGTCTCTGATCCATATGTCACAACCGGTCGGACTAACGTCTTGTACATTTTCACTTTAGTTGCTCTTGATACTATTCTACTCTTAAAAATCCTTTGATTTGCAAAATACCCTCGATTGCCCATCATAATTCTGCTAGAAATTTCTTGGCTAGTCTTATTGTCGGCTGTCAGTGTAACTCTAAGATACTTAAACTCGCTGACACCTTCAATGCTGCAATCATCTGATAGTATCAAGTTGTCTACGTGCCTTCTTCTTTCATTTGCAGACATTCTCATATACTTAGTCTTTCCAATATTAATTTCCAGACCCAGCTCTCTTGCTTCCTCTTTCATTGTGCTGAAAATCTCTTTCAACTTATCGTGATTCCTTGCTATCAGCACCACATCATCCGCATAGGCCAGTATTTGACTTGTTCTATTAAGTATTGTGCTACTTGTACCTATCTTCTGAAGTATTGTTTCAAGCATCAAATTGAAAAGGGTTGCCGACAGTGTGTCACCTTGTCTTACACCGGTTGTAACATTGAATGAGCGACTCAGTTTGTTTCCTATTTTAACTTGCGCTGTCGTACCATACATTGTCATCTTTATGAGACTGGTCAACTTTCTTGGGATTTCCATCTCATTTAGCACATTCATCATTCTGTCTCTTTTGATGCTATCAAATGCTTGGCGGAAGTCCACAAAGAGCATAATGCTGTTTTTCTCTGTTCCTCTGCCCAAAATTACGATATAAAATCCTTAGCATGCCTGTTTTAATAATATTTCTACATCTTTCTTCGAATAGACATTTTTTTTATTAGTTATGCTCAAGCCCATTCCATTTTATTATTTTTTTAGTATTATTTTATAAACTTATTATAGCATTTTTTATACATGACTTTGTAATGAAGAAGACTCTGAATCTATCTAGCTTTTATGCGGATATTCTTACTGGTATCTGTCTTGGCATTCCTTATTTAATGCACTTCACTCATTATACACAATAATTATTACTATTAACGGCACGTCTGGTCGGTGGACCCGGGCGGCGAGTTTTTTTTTCTTTCCAAAAACCAAGCAAGTTTTACCTTCTCTCTTCATTATATCTCTTTCTTTCTTCTTTCTTCTTCTTCTTTGCTCAGATGATAGAGTTGAGGATCTTCTGTCTGTAGAGTCGGTAGTCTGTGGGTGCCCGCTGGAGGTGGAGAACGTTTTTCGCGATGATTGTCCTGCCCCCTTTCTGAAAATATTCCATATGAATGTTCGATCGTACAATAGAAATTTCGATGAGACACTTATAATACTAAGCGAATTCCATGATAAGCCAGATGTGATAGCGCTGACGGAGGCTTGGTTGAGGGATGACAATAACCTAATTCCAATAGATGGGTATGAGGCTGTTTGCACAACAGTTTATTCTAATAGAAGTGATGGAGTTGTAGTTTACGCTAGGAAGGATATAATGACTGATTGTAGGGATCTTGGAATTGGCAGTGCCAATTGTCTGGAGGTAAAGTTGAAATTCAATAGAAAGAATGTGAAAAGTCTAACCGTTTATCGGAGCCCTAGGTCTAACTTCGGTGATTTACTTCACAGTCTAAGAAACTACTACGATGTTTTCGAGAAGAACACTATATATATAATGATAGGTGATATTAACCTGGACCTCATTGATAATAATACGATTTATGAACGCGACGAGTATCTTAATTTTTTGGTTGGGAGCGGTTTTGTTTACTGTATCAATTCTCCCACAAGGGTCTCTCCTACAACTAGTTCTTGTCTCGATCATGCGTTTGTAAGACCGATGGAAGCTCCTGTCATTAGTGCAGCCATACTCATATTACTGATCATTACGCAACTGTTATTGGCCTACAGTACCCTCCGGCAAGCAGGGTCCCGGCTCCTCTGCTTAATATCTCTCCATTCCGCAAGATCAATTTTAGAATTTTTGCTAACAAAATAAGAAATGAAACATGGCAAACTGTAATCAATGAATATGATACCAATATAAGTTCTGATAACTTTATGGAAATAGTTGAAAAAAATCTAAATGAAGCAAAATACACACCAATTAATCCTACTAGTAGAACAAGAGTCATAAAACCGTGGATAACTCCTGCTCTTGTGCGTTCAATACGTGAGAGAGACAGATTGGGGAAACGATTGAAGAATGAACCCTTTAACACAGTCTTGAAAATACATTATAAAAATTACCGGAACAGACTTTCTAATTTAATCCATGCAACCAAAAAACAATACTATAGTAACCTTATAGCTGAGAATACAAATAACCCCAAAAAATTATGGAGAGTAGTAAATGAACTGACAGGAAGACAAAAAAACTAATTATTTTCCAATTTCAGATTTTACCCAGAATTACAATAATATGGATAGCATCAAGCAAGTGACAGACAATTTCAATAATTATTACTCCAAGGTAGGGTATAATCTAGCTGCAGCTCTGAATTCGGGTGGTGAAAGGATTGTAGCAGATGAAGATTTTTCCAATCCAAATACTTTCTTTTTCCAAGCTGTAACAGAGGCGGAAATTACTTCAATAATCCTTTCCATGAAGGGTGACTCTGCCCTTGGATTTGATGGTATTGCAGCGTTCCCTAGTTAAGAATAATGTTGAATACTTTGCTAAACCTTTAGCTCACATAATAATAGCATGAGACAAGGCGTTTTTCCAAGGGCCCTGAAAGTAGCAACTGTCATTCCCATACACAAGGGTGGAGATAAGAATGCATACCCAAATTTCAGACCTATATCACTCCTTTCTGTTTTCTAAAATCTTGGAAAGGGTGGTGAGGGTACAGCTAAGTAACTTTCTTGAAGCTCACAAAATTATAGCTCCAGAGCAGTATGGATTCAGGGAGGGGGTCGGTGTTAATGAGGCCTTATTTGACTTCGCAACATCTGCCTTCAATAGTTTGTCTCGGGGCAACTGCCTGGTCGCTGCTTTCCGTGATCTGGCGAAAGCATTTGACTCCATTGATAGAAGAGCACTGCTCATGAAGCTGGAGCATGTCGGGGTACGTGGCATTTCCCTGGATTGGTTCACAGATTACCTCACTAATCGCAAACTGGTGGTTAGAGTGTTGAACATTGAAAGCTCCATGGCTACTGTAGACTACGGGGTAGTACAGGGCAGCACACTCGGTCCCCTTCTGTTTCTTATTTATATAAATAATAAAGTGAAGGTAGAATCCAGGGGGAAAATGTTCCTTTTTGCAGACGATGCAGCTGTACTGTTTGAAGGCAAAACATGGAATGGTTCTTATAGGAGAGCTAATGAGGGCCTTAACACCCTGAAAAAATGGTTTGATCAAAACTCCTTGACCTTAAATACAAACAAAACAAAAGTAATGCCTCTGCAACTCAGTAATCATAATGTTAATATAAGGGATGGATTGTCTATTATTATTCATACATGTCCGGATCCTACTACATGCAATTGTCAGGAGCTGGAGCAGGTCTCTGAGTATAGATACCTTGGTGTATACTTTGATAAGAATCTAAGATGGGATAAGCACACAACGCACCTAAAGCAAAAGCTCAGAAAATATATATATTTATTTAAAAAGTTAAACTCCCTACTAGATCATTCTATTATAAGATTGTCATAATTTGCTTATGTTCAGGCACTGCTCCACAGTGGTATTGTTGTATGAGGGGGTGCCTTTATGAACGTCTTGAAGCCGCTGCTGATTGTGCAGAAGGCAGTTATCAAGGCTGCGACAGGCCATCCAAGACGTTATCCTACTGATCAGCTTTTCATGGAGTTTCAGGTTTTGGTTATTCGACAGCTTTTTATCAAGGCACTACTTGTGCATATGCAAAAAAGAAGGGAAAGTTTAAATATAATTTTATCATGACCATTTCACACGTGCCTCTAGCATTAGCAACATAAGGATGCCTAGATTGACGAGTCTGGCCTCATCCCGATGCCCCTATTATATTGCTCATCGCTTGTGTTGCAACATGCCTGTTCAGTTGTCAATCTTTAACACATACAGTAATGCCGCGTACAAGAAAATGTTGCTCTCTTGGCTGTTTATCATTTCTAGAAGGTTTTTTGAAAATAATAATCTGTTTTTAATTTGCTATCTCCGTCTCTGGTATGCGCTTGCCTGGCGGCCCTGATGGATGATCCTCGACCCAAATTAAAACTTTTCTATTTTGTACTTTCTTCTTACTATCTCTCTCTTTCTATCTATCTGTCTCCCTTTTACTCTCTCTTTCTTCCCCCTTCTCTTCCCTTCTTCCATTTTTTCTCTCTCTCTCTTTAGTTAGTTTTTCCTCTTGTTTCCTCCTCTGAATTAAAATGAATATATTAAATGATTCGGACTCTTCTTCGCACACAGGCATCATAGCCCATGTGAAGAAAATTTCCTATAATGCTTTCTATAATTTTTTATAATGTGTATTTATAAAAAGGAATACATTGATTTGATTTGATTTGAACAGGTTTGGGCAGTTGTAGAAAAAATTTTGTATGTAATTCGCGCGTAATGCTTCTTATCGCTCTTGCAAAATTATCACGCTCCACTTCGCGTCGCGTGATAACTGTTTTATATTTTTCAATATATTATGCATTGTTTTTGTGTATTATTTTGAGACAAAATAAATTGGATTTTTATTTAAATAACTGGATGTACAAGTAAGAGAATTGCAACTAGGAGAGAATGATGAAGACATAGTAGTGGTTCGCGATAATTTTGCGAAGCAATAACGAAGTTTTACGCTCGAATTATATTTACGATTTTTTCTACAACTGCAGTATGGGGTTACAATAATTTATTTATTTATTGAAAAAATAAACTAACATGGAATGAAATAACAGGCTCTAGCCCAAAACATTTTCTGTTCCTAAATTTTGTCCAATAACATTTCTAATGTAGGGTTGAGTCACTACCTCCGTAATCAGAGGTGTTTACGGAGGTAGTGGTTGAGTTCACATTACACAGTTTTCACTTGGAAAAAAATAAAAATAAATAATTGGACTATATACAACATATAAGTTAAGTAATGTAGTTACTTTTAAAAATAAATAATTGGACTATATACAACATATAAGTTAAGTAATGTAGTTCGTTTTGGTTCTAAAACTAAACTGTTCATTTCTGTAAAATCAACAAATTATAATGATAGGGATAGTGTAGCTGATGAACAGCTGGGTTTACTAACTGCTCTCCCCCCAGTCTTCACTATCCCTGCAACAAACATAAAAACAAAATAACAATGAAAACAAGCCTATGTTAGTTCGTTTGCCAATCTGGCGATCGCCTCTTGACTCTTCTTATCTCATGAACATGTTCTATGTAAGAACGTTTCGTCAATCCTTGCAATTTCCCAAGCTTCTATCGATTCCTTGAGAGAAGTTCCTGAACAATAAAAGGTCCTATAAAACGGTGATCTGCCTTAGTCCGTTTATAATGGTTCTTTTTGAAGACTATATCACCAACTCTAATCTTTTCATCCACTTGTTCGGTTTCCAAATTATGCCGAGCGATTCTATTCTTCTCTTTACACATCTTTTCCCAAATTGGTTTGTGCATCACATGCTGATGAATTAATTGCAGAGGCGTAAGGCCTGTTGTTGAATGAATGCTATTGTTGTAAACAAATATTGCCCTCGCCATAGCTTCTTTTCCAGTTATTGATTTATCAGCCTCTAATAGATGAAGGTGCTCTGTTGAAGTATTATGTAATCTCTCAATCATGCCGTGGGATCTTGGGTGTCCTGTTGTTGTAAAATGACTTGCGATTCCGAACTCTTGTAATACTGCCTTCACTTGATTATTGCAAAACTCTTTCCCTCGGTCCATAATTAACTCCTGTGGATTTTGGTATAACCTCAAAAGTCTTATCAGATTTACTACTAAGCATTAATTTAGCTGTCTTGTTTTCAAGAGGCCAAGCGGTGGCAAATTTAGTGAACCGATCAATTGAAGTTAAATATTTTTCTTTGTTGTAATGGAAAACATCGACTTCCATTGTATGGAAGGATCGTTCAGGTGTAGGTCTTAACTGTAGAGGTGTCTTGTAAGGGGCTCTATCATTCAACTTTTTCACAAGTTTCGCATGCACTTAGAACATTATTCACAGTTTTGAACATATTGAGCTAATAATACTGTCGTTTGAGATGTTGAACAGTCTCTTTAACTCCTCGATGATTAGTTCTCCCAACATGTTACTGTTTGATTATATTATCTTGTTGTATCCTATCTTCTATTGTTTCTACCTTTTTATTACACATGAAGAATTTTATTTTCTTATCCCATTCTTTACTTTTATAGAGATTTTAATCTTATCCTTTAATAGTTGATCGTCCGAATAGATATAATAGATTTTACCCTTGACTGTTATTTCTCAAATTGTATTCATAAAGTCACCATCTGAAATTTGAGGAGGGATAATAATAGTTGTAATTCTGATAGGCCCATACCTATGCATGTTAGTCTCAATTATTCCATCTTGTTTCTTTAACAGGACTATTTGGTTCCTTTTATCATTGAAGATGTCACTTATTACTTCAATCTCATTTGGTTCAATTGTCAAGTATTCATTGCTCTCTTCCATTGAATTGACAGATAATGGATTAATATTTCTTGATAGGCGATCTTCAACAAAATTGTCGGTTCATTTTATGTGTCTGATTTTAAAATTGTAGACAGCTAATTTTTCTTTGCATTTTGTGATTTGTGCAGAGGTTTCGTTCAATTTGCTTAATTTTCATAATAATGGCGGCATATTAGGGGTTGTAAGCTGAATAGAGGTAAGGGAGGCCTCAAGTTGTCTCTACACCATACAACTGCTAACAGCTCTCTTTCAATTGGTAGAGAGTTAGTGGGGAGGATATTTTTAATATTCTTTCCGAAGAATGGACATTGATATGTCCAAAGCTCCGCCAATTTATGTAGATGCATAACAATATAATTATTATCTGTAGTTATTATATTACAAATTGCTTTTTCATATCATATACAGTTCAATAACTATTTTCTTAGTCTATATTATGTAAATTCATCTATAATTTTGCTGTATTGTAAGCTATTGTATATAAGTGTATAAGCCAGTATATATTGTAATCTACATAAATAAAGTACTCAATCAATCAATGGTGCTGTAACGTCTCTCTGTGGCCGGCTGACAGTGCAACTACTTGCAAATGCAACACGTGCATCATCCTCTGCCAAAACTCCCCCCCCCCCCTATTGCTTCCCCACTAGCATCGGTTGCTGAAGGTTTGCAAACTGGAGAACCGGTGGAGAGCAAATTGCTCTCTTACATTTTTCTACTGCTTGTATAACATCAGACGACATATTGAACCGCACTCCCTTCCTTAATAAATTTGTCAGTGGCTCTGTCATCTGTGCAAAATTATTAATGAATTTTCGGTAGTAGCCTACCATTCCTAAAAATGTTTTTATCTCCTTAATATTCTTGAGAATAGGAATTTCTAGTATGGCACTTATTTTATTATTATCTGGGTGAATTCCACTAGCTGAAATTACATGTACCATAAACTTCACTTCTGGTTGACATAAGTTTGTTTTTTCTCTTGAGACCTTAAATCCAAATTCTCTCATTCTTTCAAACAGTTGCGTAAGATGTTGTTTATGATCATGAAGGTTGTTACTGAATACCACAATATCATCCATGTAAATTTGGATTGCTTGCTCATCTATGTTTTCCAAGAATTCATCCATAAGTCTTTGAAAAGTAGATGCAGCATTTTTCAAACAAAATGGCATTCTTGTGAACTCGTAATGTCCTCTTTCAAAACTGAATGCTGTTTTCTCAATATCATTTGGGTTCAGTTTGATCTGATGGTAACCAGATATTAGGTCCAAAGTGCTAAAACCCTGCGCTCCCCTCATCCTGTCAACCATATCTTCCAAACGTGGAAGGGGATACTCTTCTGACTCAGTCTGATCATTCAGTTGTCTAGAATCTACAACTCTGTACTTTGGTGGTTCTCCCGGGGCAGCCTTTTTAGGAACAACCCATAATGGACTACAAAATGGAGATATGACTTTCTAATAATATCCTGTTTGAGCATGTCTTCAATGGCTCATATTATAAAACCAGAGCAAATGCTCATGAGCAAGAGCATGGAGCATAAGGTTTTGCTCATGAGCAAAAGGTAGAAGCAAAAGCATTTGCTCATTTTTATGTGATTAAGCTTTACCTTATGCTCCTGAACTCTGGAGCAAATTGTCACGTATTTTGAAGATTTTTCATCAGCTGATTCGCTTTTGTAGCCTTACTTTGTTTTTATATCTCACGGAAGCGCTAAATATGCAATTAGGGGGCACCGCTTGTGTTTGCCTCGTCTGTTCTGTTTTCTATTTATGAATAGATTTTTAGGTTAGTTGAGTTTAGAATTTTGAAATTATAGCGTGAAAAAATGTCATATCTATAATAATCTTCAGCATATTCTTATAATATCAATAGCCTTCTTATAATCGTCTACACTCTCATCTTCTTAAATGCCTATTTCCTATTTTGTGATGGCTATCTTTATATCAGGTAGCTAGGTATCTTTTGTATTTATTCTTTTGTGGGAATAATGGTGATATATATCATGGTTGAATCTGAAAAGAGTTTTATAGTTCTCAACTATTGGTTGTGATCGTATCTGGTATAGTTTCCTCTTCCTCATACGAATTAGTTGAACCATTTTACTATAAGCAAAAGGTGATAAGCTCCTCTACACTAGACTCACCTTTTTGAATCATTTGCTTCAAAAGTTGAGCAAATGCTCTAGTTTATTCATACAATTTTGAGTATAAGCTTTTACTTTTGAGCAAATGCTCAAACTATTTTTTTGATGAGCATGAGCAAAAGGTTTTGATCACGTTTATTCATAGAAAATGTAGCAAATGCTCCATATTTTAGAAGAATAAGTGTAATAGAATTGGACTCAACACGAGCTTTATTCGACATTAAATATGTGTCTTAGTAACAGAGATAACAGATTATAAATATTACAGCTGTTTTATCATCACAATCTTCCCCCCTTAATATCAATCGGCACTCGTGGGGTATGGGGCGAGCTGGCGAAGTGAGACTGTCGATTCTCTGCCGTCGTTGTGGCGAACAAACGCATATTCAGGGTTACTCTCGATTAATTCAACTTTTTCAACTTGCGATTCTTGTTTTGAGTTTTTGTCAACCATACTGGTCCAGGTGTCAATAGCCAGGTGGTAATGGTTTTCCATTACTTGAGTTTCTTGCATGTAAAAACATCCGCTCATGTGGTGTGCAGTTGGTGCTTGTGCATAATAGGGAACGAATAGAGTTAAGGGCATCGGGGAGAACTTGTTCCCAGTGACTGTTGTTCAAACCTCTCGATTTTAGGGCTAGCATCACACTTTTCCATATAACTCCATTGTACCGTTCGACTTGCCCATTACCGGCTGGATTATAGGGCGATGTTCTGCTGCTGGCAATTCCTTTTGATAGTAGGAAATTTTTCAAAGCTGATGACATAAACGATGTTCCTCTATCGGAATGTATGTAAGACGGTACACCAAAAAGAGAGAATAGTGATGTAAGGTGTTTTATTACTGTATTAGTAGTCATGTCAGGACAGGGGAAGGCAAATGGGAATCTGGAATATTCGTCTATAAGAACTAAAATATACTTGTTCCTTGAACTTGATTGTAGTGGGCCTTTGAAATCCATATTAAGACGTTCAAATGGTCGAGTTGCTTTGATAAGGCGGCCAGTTCCTTTGGCATAGCGTGGTTTCATTTCAGAACATGTAATACATTTGGAACATACTTCTTTTACATCATCTATTGAATATGGTAAGTTCTTTGTTTTGGTCCAATGATGGAGTCGAGTAACTCCTGGATGACACAGGTCCTCATGAATTTTTATCAGTTTCTTTATATCTGTATGGCATCCAACAGTGGCACAGACTCTTGATAGTGTATCTGCTGGTATATTCTCTTTTCCAACTCTATAAATTATATTGAACTTATATTCTGACAATTCAAGGCGCCATCGTTGGATTTTGTCATTCTTAATCTTGCTGGTTTGTTTATTACTAAACATGAATGAAACTGATTTCTGGTCTGTGATAAGTGTAAATTCTCGTCCAAGTAAGTAATGTCGCCATTTCCTGATTGATTCCACAATGGCATAAGCTTCTTTTTCCACTGCAGAGTGCCTAGTTTCAGATGTGGAAAGAGTTCTTGAGAAAAACGCCACTGGTCTCTCATTCTGTGTTAATACTGCTCCAATAGCGTAATCTGAGGCATCAGTTTCCAAAGTGAACGGGACTTTTTCATCAATGTGCACTAGAACTGCAGATCCTATTTCTTTCTTTAATGATTCAAATATATTTCTGCATTCTTCATTCAACGGGAAGTGAGTATTATGCACAAGTGGATGGATCTTTTTTGAAAATTCTTTTATCCATTTGGAGTAGTGTGCAAGCATTCCAAGGACACGCTTCAATTCTTTCTGATTTTTTGGAGCTGGTAAGTCAAGGAGTGGTTTCAATCGATCTGGATCGGGCTTAATCATACCCTGACCAATTTCGAATCCCAGAAAGGTTAAATTCTCCATAGATATTTTACACTTTTCTTCATTAATCGTGAGGCCATATTTTTCTGTTGCTCTCCAGAAATTTTCTAAATTTTCATCATGTTCTTCTTGGGTCCTTCCGCATACAATAATATCATCTAAATAGGCATAACATGATGTCAAATTTTCTTGTTCTATGATTTGATCAATCACTTTCTGGAAAGCAGCTACTCCATTCGTGACTCCGAACGGAATTCTTTTGAATTGATACAGTTTGTGTCCAACTTCAAATGCGGTGAAATGCCTTTCCTCAGGCAAGATTGGTATCTGGTGATAGGCAGATTTCAGGTCAATGGATGAGAATATTTTATATTGCGCTACCTTATTGACTAATTCTTCCATTAGTGGTAGTGGATAGGCATCCAAATTCGTGAATTTGTTGATGGTCTGTGAATAGTCAATCACCATACGTTTCTTTTGGTTCTCTCTTGAAGTAACAAATGCTTGAGCTCTCCAAGAAGAATGACTATTTTCTATAATATCAGCATCTTTAAGCCGTTTGACTTCATTCATCATAAACAAGTAATCCTCTTCTGAATGTCGTCTCGATTTAGTTATTATAGGCCGACAGTCCGGTTGAAGATCACGAAACAATGAGACAGGTTCTACTGTAGCTTGGGCTAGAGCACACTTTTTAATTTCATAAGTAGGCCTTCTTGCGTCATTGTCTTCATTCAGTTGTAGTGCTGCTTTAGATCCACCGAAATCAAAAGTGATGGATGAAAAGTTCTTTAGAAAATCGTGTCCCAAAATTACACTAGCGCAACATTTGTTCAATACGATCAAAGGAAAATCATTATATTCTTCGTTCTGGAAATATATTTCACTCAAAGCGCACTCAGTTGTTTTAGTGTTGCAGGCACTTGAAGCAAATGTAATCAAATTGGAATATGGCATAGTTTTCATCTTTGATTGTACTACTAGTTTCTTATCTATAAAACTTGCTGTGCTCCCAGTGTCTAATAGTGCCAATGTATCTATTCCATTAACACGTATAGGAACAAGACATTTTGAGAGGTCAGTGCTGGTATTTGCTGCTGAAATTACTGTGGCAGATACCATTTGGTTTTTTTTATCGTTTCGTGCTCTGCATACTTTTGAAAAATGGCCTATTCGATTACAAGTTAGGCATGGTTGTCCTTTTGCTGGGCATTGGCTATTATCAGTATGATTATTATAGCCACAAAATCTGCATTGAATCTTCTTTTGGTAAGAATTACGGACTAAAGTCGTTTTCTCGGTATTTTTATTCTCGTTTGCTAGGACTGTGTTAACATATTCTGAACTGGTTTCGTATTCTTTAGCAATGTTTTCAGCATTCTCTAACATTCGTGCTTGTGAGATAGCGTTTTGCAAAGTTAGCGATTTCATTTCGAAAAGATGTTGTCTGATTTTCGATGATTCTAATCCGGAGATGAACGCGTCTCGGATATATTCACTTTTGTTATCGTCAGCCGTGACTGCTTGAAAGTTACATGGTAAACTTAGCCGTTTTAGTTTATTATAGAATTGATCAATTGATTCTTCATGGGTTTGTTTTGCTTTAGATAAGCAGTAACGTGCATGTACTACATTTTGAGGTTTTATAAAGATTTCTTCAAGAGTTGTTATAGCTTCTTCAAATGATATACAATTGCAAATACTTTCAAAAATATTCGGTGACACATAATTGATTAAAACATTCAATTCATGCTTTTTCGGGATTGAACTGTTTTTTAAGAAGTTTAAAAATGTTACCTTCCAATGTCTCCACGTTTTCGGTGCTTCATCTGAATCTTGGTCAATCGATAAAACTGTTGGTTTCAGTATTTTTCCAAGCATTTGGTTTTGCGAATCGTTTTCTCCTTCACTGACTAAATCTTGACGTTTACTCGTTTTTCTTTTCGGACCCATTTATTTTATTTTTAATGTCGAATAAATTGTAATAGAATTGGACTCAACACGAGCTTTATTCGACATTAAATATGTGTCTTAGTAACAGAGATAACAGATTATAAATATTACAGCTGTTTTATCATCACAATAAGCAAATGCTCAACTTATTCATATGGCCCAATATGTTCTTTGATATTTTTTTTTATTGAATGCGGATATCTTCTAGACCTTACAAATTTAGGTTTTGATGATTTTAGTTGAATTGAATGATGAACTCTTTCAGTAGTAGTTAAGACTTCTGCCTCTTTATAAACAGTGTCGTTGTACTTGTCTAGTATGTAGGATGCTAGCTGTGCTCTTTCCTTGGTCAACTGCATCTCATCTGTATTATCCTGTCTAGTAATGGAACCCATATAAATACGATTGTTTGTTGAAATTGAACTTCTTGCTTTATAAATCTTATTCCTTAATTTGATAATCCATTGGTCCTTGTAAATTCTAGGAGCTCCCTTAACTTCTTTCATCACGTCACATCCAATTATGATGTCATACTTTTTATTATTAATTTCTGCCACATGCACTCTTATAATTTCGTGTATCCCTACTAATCCAAATAGATCTATATCTACTTCTCCTTTCAGAGCTCTCTTTCCAGTCAATGAAAAATTTGACAGGAGCATCTTTTAATCATTAAGCTACTGTCTATTTTTCTCAATGCTCTTTCAGATGTCAATGTACTATCTGATACTGTGTCCAACAAGCAATTAACATCTCAGTCCTTTACAAAAAATACAGGCAACTCACCCTTCAAGCACACTCTTCTTGTAATCTTGCTGCCTATATTCCTTGAACCAGATCCTAAAGGACTCGCCACACCAAGCTCGCCAGTACCGCCGAGGTAGTACCGCTGGTGGTACCTAGTTTTCTCGGCTGAGCACGCCACACCGAAAAACGTCCGCTAGCGGTAGTCTCCGAGTAGTGAGTCTAGTAGTGGGGGGAGGGCGTGACTACAGCACTCAGCACTGCGCTACCTCTTCGAATCGCCTGCCATGTATTCAGGTTGAGCGCGCCACACTGAGCTCGCTTTGTCCGCCGTACTACCTCTCAGCGAACTTTTGTTGAATCGCCTAGCAGGCGGTCGTAGGTGGTAGTGAGGTGGTACCGCCGCGGTAGTGAACTCGGTGTGGCGCGATCAACCTGAATACATGGCTAGCGATTTTTAAAACTTCGCTACCGCCGCGGTAGCGAGCTTGGTGTGGCGTGCCCTTTAATCTTGTTTCTCATTTTTCTTTGGCTTTTTGTCAATTCCTCTCAGTTTGGGCCAATCTTTTTTTGAATATTTTCTGTACTGCTCCTCGTATCTACTACTATTTCCACAGTCTGATGAGTGAGAGGAATATTCTTCTTCCGTTTCGGGGTCAGAAAGTTGTCTTGGTCTGTGTTCTACTCTTCGCACAGTGTTTACATTTATCCTTCTGGGTCCAACATTTTTTCCATGATGTGTCTTTTGTTCATGTTTTCGCCGATAAATATATGGACAGTTTCTGGCAAAATGCCCTTCTTCACTGCACTCCCAGTGCATAAATACACTATGTAATTCTGATTTTGAATGTTTATAGATTGATAGAAATGCCAAATAATAAATTATAAACACAAATTCTTGAAATGTTCTAAAAAAATATAATAATAATATAAAATATATTGAAAAATTTTGAGCCTAGAATTCGAACATCTTCATTACGATGCACCACATAAATATAATACTCTTACTATACTTAATAATCTATATCTACACTATAATGAAAGAAAGAATCGGTTCAGGGATGTAGGCGATTAGAGATAGACGAATGACACGACGCATCATCTCGTCTGAACTACTGAACTGATAAACTTAAAATTTTGCAAAAAATCTTAATTTACCAAGGATGGACATAAGTTTATTTTCATTGCTATTAATCAATTCTAATTTAATAATTAGAACAAACGTATTCAATTTGTGATTCAAAGTTCTCGCAACGATAAAAAACCAACCAAACAGAGCTTTCTCCAATAATAATTGATACCGTGGCGTAAATTGTTGCCTGCGTGATTTATAAATGAAAGGGTGCAGATATGATACCGATCAAACTCTTTTTTTCTGAGAGTTTTCAATTCTCATGAGGATTACCGTATTCACTTATCTTGACAAAATATAACAATTATTCTATTTTTTATGTCTCCTGTAGGCATAAGGAGATAACATGTCACAACACTAGCTCTATATAATTTTAGTAATAGACCGTGATAACAGTTTTTATACTTAGTTTTAATTTTCCCAAAAAATTTTTAAGTAAAGATTTAAATCGAGTAATTCTTTGTTGTTTGCCTAATTTTTGTTGAAAACCCAAATAGCTTTGATGCCTGCTGTTGCACTGGATGTTATTTATTATCTTTATTGTTATTGTATTTCTATTATTTGTAATCATTGTAATGACATGGCCATGTGTACTGTATCTATTTACTGGCTAAAATTAAATAATCGAATTATTGAACACAAAATTTTCCCCAGTGCAAAGCACGGGTTACCTTTCTAGTGCATAATAGTATTATTGATTAAATTATCGATCATATTCATTATTGATGTTACATTTAACATAAACCATATTATGTTTTTTTTTGACGTGTGGAAGTGTAAGTTAGTTTTGTTGGTGCAGGAATTGAACATGGGCCAGCGGGCGTCGGACACACGTGGCATCACATTTGAGGACGTGCGTATTCCGAAGGAGAACGTGTTGGTAGGCGAGGGTGCCGGCTTCAAGATCGCCATGGAGACATTCGACAAGACGCGGCCGCCCGTCGCTGCTGGCGCCGTCGGTCTGGCTCAGCGTGCCCTCGACGAGGCCTCCAAGTATGCGCTCGAGCGAAAGGCGTTCGGCGTGCCCATTGCCATGCACCAGGTATCAATCTTGAATTATCATTTAAATGATAGATATTATTAAATGCAAGCAAGACAACATTAGATTATGAGAAATAAAATACTACGAGTTAAACTCATGTAGATCAGCAAAGATCAAGGGGTCTTCTAAACACTCTTCGAATTTGTAAAAAAATTTAATCAAATGTGGGTCTATACAGAATTGGGTGCCTATACAGTTGTTGTTGGATGCCACGTGTATTGTTGACCGAACGTAGTGAGGTCTATGTTTTAACTCGGATTTTCTTTTGTCTGTCTGTATGTAACGCGAGTATGGCGAAACGCGTTGATAGAATTCTATGAGATTTGGCAGGAATATTCCTTTTTCAACTGCGCGTCGATGTACACAAGGTTTTTTGAAATTTTGCATTTTAAGGATTAACTTTTAAGGATAAAGGCATTTTATGAACAGCGCGGGGTAACTTAGAGGGGTTTACAAATACGGAGGACCGAGGAAAATACATAAAATGTGGATTGACTTACTTTATGCGGTTGTAACGTTGCGGTTTTAACGATGACTGGGTCTCACTCAGCTCTGCTGGGGAAAAGCACCCTTCTCTTCCTCCTCGGAGATAGACAGAGCTAGGTAGAGAGAGAGAGAATGAGAGAGAGAGGGGGGGAACTAAAAGCGATAAGACGCACTGTACTGTTTGCGTTCTAACCATTCCGCCCACCAAATTACGTTTCAACGGAATTTAAATAACGTAGAATATGAAATACATAAGTGGAGACAACAAACTATAACACTGAATGAAGAAACACAAAATTAAGAGTTCAGAAAAAGTCTGCTACAACACTGTAACATTTTCCCAGTGTTGTAGATCAGTATACATTTTATTACTAATGGGAAGCGTTCGACGGTGTACCCCATTTTAGTTTATGGTACAAGCTGGGAAACGTGGGAGTTAGTAGTAAGATTGTAAGATTTCTTAGCGAGCTTTATCGTAGAGCAGAGCTGGTCCATATGAATGCATCCATCCCAGTAGGTAAGGGCGTATTGCAGGGGGACTCGATTAGCCCGCTTCTCTTCTCATTGTATATTTCAGATATTGAGGAATTTTTCAGAGCTAGAGGTCTATCTGGAATATACATAGATGGAGTTACTGATATTCTAATTCTTCTGTATGCGGATGACGTCGTCATCCTAGCAGATTGTCCTTCCGACATGCGAAACAAAATTAAATGCTTAGAAGATTATTGTGAATCTCTGAAATTGAAAGTTAACATTTCTAAAACGAAGATAATCCCTTTTCATAAGGGCAGGTTGAGAAGGAATAGATCATTCTATTATAAGGAAGAAGAAATTGAAGTATGCAATACATATAAATATTTGGGTGTTGAATTCAGTTCCTCAGGCCGTTTTAATACACACTGCTCATCTGTATTAACTAAATCTAAGGGGGTCAGTGAAGTAATGTTACAGGTTCTCAGAAAATCTCGCTCGGATACTTGGGATAGCAAGATAAGATTATTTGAATCAGTTGTTCTTCCAACGGCGTTATATGGTACTGAAGTGTGGGGGTTGGCTTGTGCTGAGCAGGTGGAGAGAGTTCAACTTGGATTTTTCAAGAGAATGTTGTTTTTGAGTAGACGTACACCGAGCTGGGCACTACGTTTAGAAACAGGAAGGGTTAAACTGGTTAATTTGATTATGTTTAAAACTTTAACGTGGCTGATAAAAATATTAGGCATGCCAGAAAACAGGTACCCCAAAATTTGTTTTAAGAAGCTCATGCTTTTGTCAGACAGTCAGCTCTATCAAAACAGAAATACTCTCAACTGGGTGAATTTGGTGAAACATCATTTAACTCTTGCTTATGTCAATACTGATTGGAATCAGGCGGAGAATTGGTTGACACGGCTTGGTAGGATGAAATGGGATATAGTTAGTAGACATGGTGCAATATTGTTCGAGGCAGACAAACAGGAAGCATTCAACTCCATTTCTTTCCCTTTCTACCAGGCTTTAAATCCCAATTTTGCTCTAGGCGACCAGCTTCAAATAAGATCAGCGTTTAAATGTATAAGATTAGTCACACAATTACGTATGGCATCGAAATCCGGAATTTATCTTTATTTAGAGAACAGGGGTATATACATAGACAGTATGGAGTATTGTCCACTTTGTAACATGCGAGAAGATGAAACACCCACTCATGTCCTGGTACGTTGCCCGATGTATATTGATTTGAGACAACAGTTCTTGGCCAAATATGTAAGAAACATAGTCAATCCTGAAGATAAAACTCTAGTTCTTCTCTCAAATATAACAGCAAATAAAATGAAGGATATTTACAATTACATGATTAACGCTATGAATATTCGAAATTTAATTCTGGAAACTACAGGATAATATTGATGTATAAATAAGTATAAGTTTAGAGTGTATGTACAGCGTAAAGCACATTTTAATAAAATTATAGACTTTGTTGTTGATATTGCTCGATGATTGATTAAGAACTAATAATTATTGTTGGTTATTCTTCTTATGTTTTTGTAAAGTTTCTATTTGTAATGTTAAAGGCCTATTATTCTCATATTATATTATAAACTTTGTACCTATAGTATTGTTATTGTGATCACTATGAATAATTTTGTTGTTTATGGGCTCTAATCAGATAGCAACTCTATTTGTATGTGCATAACATGCTCGTTTACAAATAAAATGATTATTTATTTATTTATTTATTTATTTATTTACTAATGGGAAGCATGATCACGAGATTCACTGCGCGCTTCATGACCCCACTTGGGGTGCGAAGTGTCACCACTCTGGTGATATTGTCGGCGCCAGGATGGATCGCTTCGACTATTGCCAATGGCTACAGGGTTGGTGAAGTGTTCAGGTTTTTTAGGCTTCACATTATATGCAAGCGCTGAGTTGCGTAGCCGACCGCCCACCTGGTGCGTTACATGAGTGTGGTATTGTTTGCAGACAACATTGTCCGTTGCCAAACTTTTCTCATGAGAGAAGTACTTTTTCATAGAGGAGACTCGATTATGACCTAATTTTACACTTTCTTCTTTGAACGGTGGCGCTACAAGGAGGAAGGCCAGAAGGAAGGCACCTTGTAGTTTCGGTAAAGAGTCTCCCGCAATATTTATGCGAAGGATCTTCTTGAGCGACGGTTGGAGCTTCTTCGGATTCCCAAAACTTGTGAAGCACTTCATTGATTGGTTCTATACAAGCGAGTAAGGCTGTAACGGCTTAAGGCTGGCTGGCAGAATCAATCTTCCCGATAACGACACAACCGAATTTTGTATTCAACATATGAGGCCCAGACTCAAACTTCAATAATGTGTGCTCACTACATAAAATGTCGATGAAGCAATCAGCACCTATGATTAAATCAATCTTAGAAGATTCATAAAATCTCTCATCTGCTAATTTTAAATTTGCGAACTGTCTAAAGTCTTCTGAATTGAAACTTACGGTAGGTTAGATTTGATGACACTGTAGCGGTGGTACTCAATTTGAAGTGCGGTTGAAATCTAGATGAAATACTCAGGTCAACGTTTCCGTAGGTAATTGAGGTTCGTGACCCAATTCCGACTAGCCTTCTGCTAGAAGGTCTTGGTTTTAAATGTAGCTTGTTCATGAGTTCTCTAGTGATGACGGTGACTTGCGATCCAGAGTCAATCACCGCACGAGCGGTATGAGCGCGATTGAATACATCAAACACAATAACTTGAGCAGTACCTAACAAACAATTTGAGGAGTCGGATGCAGAAAGGCTGGTATCACATACATTAGAAGCGGAGTTTACTACATTAGACTGAGAAGACAACATTTGAGGTCCAGACCTGAACGGCATTTTTTCAAAATGGAGTAAGGTGTGATGACCAGTTGAACTACAAGTTTTGCAAGATTTATTCGAGCGGCATAATTTCCTATTATGGTTGCCAAGACAAGCAAAGCAAAGTTTCAATCTCTTAACAGCATCATATCTTTCTTGGACTGTCATTTTGAATAATTTTGGACAAGAATAGATGTTGTGATCATTTGATGAACAAATTTTACATGAGGTGTTACTTTTCTATTCACGTTTGAATTTTCAGAGTCTGAGTTTGCGTTTGAAATGCTAGCAACTATCAGGCTAGAATTAAATATATTTTTTGGCTTATCGATAATTGGATTCAACTGACGTGGATGTTCCGGTTGCATTAATAAGTTCATTAGCTCTTGACTTTTTGATCAAAAAATCTAGTAAGGATTTACACTTTGGCATTTCATTAGGCAACAATGACGATTCAAAATCATACCGAGTTTTAATGTCGATTTTCCTTAACATAATTGATAGTAATACAAAATCGAAATGATCATCAATTTGCTGACCCTTTAATGACTCAATTGCCGCTTGATTTACATCAATGAATTGCCGAATTGAATTATAGTCAGCCTTTGTAACACTTTTACAATCGAGAATCTGATCAATGAAATAGTTTGATAAGATATGTGGATTCTGATAACGTCTTTGTAACTGTTTATATGCTAATGAGTAGCCTTGTTCGGATAGAGGAATGCTTGAAATGCTCTCATAAGCAGAATCTCTCAAACTTGATCGTAAGTATTGGAATTTCTCAACAACAGATAAACTGTCATTATCATGAATGAGACATTTAAAAATTATTGTAGAACTCGTTCCATTTGCTTACATTCCCGTTGAATATTGTGAGTGGAATTCGCGGTAACTGAATATTTGATTTACTAACAGTGGGGGTTACAAGAGTTTGCGGTTTTGACATTTGAATGAAACGTGGATACAATTCGACGTACTTTGATTGAATTTCATGCAGGGAAGCATCTTGAATGTCATAAATAACTGATAATTCAAAAATTTGTTCACTAATATTTTCGAAAAGACCGAAATCATCTTCAATTTTAGTGATCATGGCTTGAGAAATTTCACCTTGAATATTTTTCAAAGTGAATTGAATAAGTCGTAAGCGCTTATTGAAGAGCAATTTGTATTGAATGACACTCTTAGAACTTTCCATTGTTGTTTGATTTAGGACAGATACGTTAATGTTCGACGATGTTAAGCTAGTTTCGGGAGGATCTGTCATTACGAAAAGGTAAACAACGAACGCTTGGAGGTTATAACTACAGCTGTCGGGCTGTGGGGTGAGCAGTACAGTGCGAATTGAATATTGAATGGGGTAGAATTCGGTGTCGTCTCACCTGTCTTACTCACTCTCTCTCTCTTTCCAACCTGTACAGGACTACAGGTGAAGGCTGAATACGTCTGCGCAGGTTGACGTTGCTCCTATTCGTTCTCCCTCCAGGTGAACGTGACGCTAGCACCGCTTGCCAGATGACAGTTGCTGCTCCTATTCGTGCTCTCTCTAGGCGCGTGCGCGTACCGAACCGAACCGATTGGAAGTTGGGAAGAACAATCTCGGAAGCGATAAGGATAAACGATAAGCGTTTTACAAACAACGATATTGCACGTTTTGGATTGAAAAATGAAACACGTTTTGGGATTACAGACTTTGAGAGAAATACGACAAAATAATAGAAATGCAATAGCTTTTCCACAATCACACTCACGAATTTGAACACTTGACACTCGAATTAAAAGACTTCAATCTCTTCATGACTCATTTTGAAGAAGAAGCTCTCAGTAGAACAAAACTGAAACCAACCCTTTGGAAGAGATATGTCGACGATTTCTTTATCATTTAGCCTCATGGTAAAGAAGAACTTTTCGAATTCCTCAATCAGCTGAACCAGATACACCCCAAAATACAGTTCATCTTCGAAATAGAAGAAGAAGCTAAACTACCATTCTTAGACATTCTAATCACCAGAAACGAAAATGGCAATCTAGAACACTCTGTATACAGAAAACCAACCCATACAAATAGATACCTCAATGCACTATCTCATCATCACCCCGCACATTCCTTCTCTGTAGTCAATAGTCTTATCTTTCGATCTCTCCATTTCACTGACGAAAAAAGCAAAGAAGAGGAGATCAAGACAATCAAATCCATACTGAAGAGTAATGATTACAATAGTAGTATAATTGAAAACTCTTTGATAAAACAACTGACACCTCCAAAACCTGAAGAAAAACTCAAGGAAGAGAAAGCAAACCTACAACTATTTCAAAATTTCTAAAGAAACCCGTCCAGACATTAGAACTAGAAAATCAAGGCGTTTACAGCATCCCCTGCCTGAATTGTGACAATATGTATGTAGGTCAAACAAATAGAAGAATATCAGCCAGGATAAAGGAACACAAACTGAGCATAGAAAACAAACAATCCACCTCAGCTCTTTACAACCACGAAAAGAACACAGGGCACAAAATAAACTTTAAAAATTCTAAACAAATAGCCAACATTCAAGATTTTCGAGTTAGGATTGTACGAGAGGCTTTGGAAATAGAGAAACAAGGTAGTCTTAACTAAATGGATGGCAGTACAAATATCTCTTCTTTTTCGAAAATCATGCTGAACACAACAAACACATCACAAAAGCCAGACACTTCTCCGGGAATTCCATTCAACCAGCAGCGCCAGGCTGAACACGTGGAGGAAGGAGAGGGGAGGAGGTACTCCCTTCGACCACGAGGAAGAATCTCGAAGCACAGGCAGGAGTCAGTGTAAGATTACCTGCGCTCCGAAGATGTCATTTGAGATAATGACGAAACGTCATAAAGTAAGTGAAACTGCTTATCGGATGTACCCGGTTGATAATTTACCATATTCATCCTTCGCAAATTTTGAAAGTTATATAAATATATATATATATTTATGAATATGCTAAATTATCAACCGGGTACATCCGATAAGCAGTTTCACTTACTTGCTGACGTTTCGCCACTATACCAAATGACATCTTCGGAGCGCAGTCAAAGACTACTTCTGACCAAATCATCAAAAAGTTTGCCCCAAAATCCAATCGTGAACCCAAGTCTCTCCCAGCTAACCACCCTGTTGAAATCTTCTGCAATTTACTCCTGAACAAAGTCAGCTCTAAAAAATTAATTGAATCCCTCACTCCAACTCCCAACCTCACACCCCAAGAGTTCAAATCCATCAAAGACCTTCGCTCTGACCCCAGTATTTTCATCACCAAAGCTGACAAAAGCTCAACTGTAGTCTTACTGAACACTACAGATTATATCAATGAAGCCAACCCTGAACAGTATCAACTCCTGTCTTCTGATCCTACTCCACTAATCCAAAAGAAAGTCTTCAAATTTCTGATGCAATACGGTCCATCTGAAGGCCTCTTGGACTCAGACATCAACATCCTTTCGCCAGACTCTCCCAACACACCACACTTCTATCTTCTTCCAAAAATTCATATAGAAGGCAATCCTGGTCGTCCCATTGTTTCAAGCATAAATAGCCCAACTGAACGAATCACTGCCCTTGTTGATTTCGGGTACGCGACTAGGTGCCACCCCGACTAGTTGTCCCCTTTTAAAACCGGTTTTTAGGGGACAAGTAGACGTGAGCCATACCCGTCTAGTTGTATCCTTTCTGAGGTGGTGACAACTAGTCGGGGGGATACCTTGTCGTGAGGGTGCGAGGTGTCAAGTTGTCGTTTACGGTCGGGACTAGTTGACACCTCCGGTCCAGTAGGTGTCAAGTAGTCGGGGGGACAACTTGGCGGCAATGGCATATTTTTACGAGGGTACAAGTAGTCGCCTACGGTCACGACAACCTATCCCCTCGACTCCACTCCACAAGAAATCACCATTCCGGCTGGCTCTTCATTTGGAAGTTGGAAAATGAAGCCAAACTATCAAGCTCTATATGAAAAGGCATTAATATTCCTGATTTTGTATTTTCAATATCATGTCTTTGTGAGTCATGTCTTTTCAACCATAGTGCAATCAAGAATAAGTATAGAAACAGACTGGATGTTGAAAGAGCCTCAAAATATTCCTTTCTTAATTCGAGAAATAATTTCGTTCTTTCAATATTTGCAGTGATAGATATTGCAACACGCTACTCTTCTTAATAATCATACTCATAAAATTTGTTTGAACAGTGTCTGTGAGTGTAGAAAACGAAGACGCAACTTGAAGATTCTCATTGGCCTTCTTATGGTCTGATTGCAATCTGAGCGCAAGTGTGTATAAATAATTATTTATCCTCATATTAATTACCAGACTTCATGTAATACCTCAGTTGATAACCAGACTGATAGCTTCATCTACCATATCATTGATGAATGAAAATTTGACTGTCCTAGCATTAGGCTCAATTAACTCATAAACGGTGCGTCTGACGGGAAAATATAACTGAACAAAATGTGTTCAGAATTGTGTTCTACATCTGGTTCAGTCATCAAAAGGGCTTATTATTCATTTTTTATGTTTTCAACCTCGAAAAAATTTGTCCTAAAAATAGCAAAGACGGCGAATATCTCCCGAACCGTGCGTTTGACGGGAAAATGTTACTGAACCAAAAGTGCTTAGAATTCAATTCTAAATCATAACCACTAATAAAAATTGCTTGATCCCTCCTCCCTACGCCGCGGGGGTGTAAGTCGTGCTAACTGGTGCTCTGTAGGTGACAAGTAGTCGGGGTGACAACTTGACGCCAGCGTGCAAGGTGTCATGTAGACGTGAGCCATCCCCGTCTAATTGTCTCCTTTCTAAGGAGGTGTCAACTAGTCGAGGTGACACCCTGACGCGAGGGTGCGAGGTGTCAAGTTGTCGTTTACGGTTATGACTAGTTGGCACCTTTGGTCCAGTAGGTATCAAGTAGTCGGGGGGGACAACTTGACGGCAATGGCATATTTTTACGAGGGTACAAGTAGTCGCCTATGGCCAAAATGACCAGGTGTCAAGTAGTCGGGGTGACAACTAGACGGCTACCCTTGATTTCCACCTCCAACCCATTGTTGCCTCCCTACCCTCTCATATCAGAGACTCCTTCCACTTCATAGATATCCCAAGAAACACTACCCTTGCAACTGACCAACAACTCCTCCTTGTTACCATTGATGTAGCCTCCCTCTACACTTCTAGGCTTAAAATCCCTTGAGCATTTCCTTTCCTCACGGCCCACACCCTCCACCCCTTCAACCACCTTCATAGTAAACCTTGCCAAACTGGTGCTCACAAGCAATGCCTTCAGGTTTGAAGATAAATATTATCCAACTCCAATACCTTATCCACCAATACTTTCACCAAATCCACCCACACTAAACAGTTCCTACACTTTGAGAGTTGCCATCCCTACCACATCAAAAGATCCCTCCCACGTTCCCTCTCAATCCGAGGCCAAAAATTTGCAGTGATCCCCACCATCTTGACCAGTACCTCAAAAAACTCCACCAATCCCTCCTGAAATATAACTATCCTGAAAGGTTGTTACAGAAACAAATCTCCTCCAAAACTGGCACTAATCCAACCACAAAAAATTCCCAAATCCCACAAACTCCAAAGCTCTGTACCACCTACTTCCCTGGAATTGAAAACCTTAAACCTGTCCTTAAAGATCTGTTCCATGTCGTCTCCTCCAATCCCTCTACCAGCAACCACCCACCCTTATTTATAAGCAACCCAATTGATGAAATCCCAACTCCACCTGGTATCCTACCATGCAAACGCCCCCGCTGTAAAACCTGTCCTATCACTGATTCTTCCATCTCCTTTACCAGTCCTATCACCAACTACACCCACCAAATCCATCAATCCAGTAATTGCATCTCCAAAAATTACATCTACCCCCTTTCCTGCAACTTCTGTCCTGCCTTCTACATAGGTGAAACCACCACTGCCCTAAACCTCCGGATCAACAATCACAGGGCTTCCTTTAAAAATAATACTTCCCTACCCATCCCTATCCATGCCTCTGAGCACAACAAGAACTTTGACCAATGCTTCAAAGTCAAAGTCCTTGCAACCCACCCTCCCACAGCCCCCTCCATAGATGTCAAGACGAAAGAATTGGTTTCTATTTGTGTGCTTGGAGCTGCTTCCAGTCCTGGTCTCAACAGACAGCAATAGTACCATAGCTATCAACTCTACATCAACTGTTCAATTAAAATGAAATAAATTTCATCATATCATGATAAATTTCACAGCTATCAAATATATATTAAATGTTCAATAAAAATGAAAAATAAATTTCATTCAAGTTCAATTCTACAATTCCTTTCTCCAATTTTAGTCTAATTCTTTTTTTATTTCTAATTTCAAATCTCCTCTTTTCTATCAATTCCTAAGCTACACCTTTCCTTATTCATAACCCACTCAAATCTTAAATAACCCGTTTGTAACCGCCCCCTAAATACCCAATAATGTCCCCTGAATCTGTACCCTTTTTCTCTCCATCCGTCTGCACCACGTAATTTGTGTTCTCTGCTGCTACAATTGACTCTCCGTGCGTACTCTGTGGCCACGACCGTTTGATTTCAAACTGCCCACTCACTGCTCGGTTGAGGAAGGAATCTCAGTTTCCGAAAATTTCCATTTCTAATGTGTAAGTTTTTAAGTGTTTTCACTCTATTTATGTCTTGTGGCTCCTGTTTATATATATATATATATATATATATATATATATATATATAATATATATATATATATATATTGAAAACACTTAAAAACTTACATTAGAAACGGAAATTTTCGGGAACTGAGTTCCCTTCCTCAACCAGGCAGTGAGTGGGCAGTGAGTTCAGTGATTTCCCTTCCTCGGTTGAGGAAGCCATCTCCAGCCTCCAGCAATCTCCTCCTGGGTCTTCCTCTTCTACGCCTTCCAATCATTTCACTTTTTAACAAATTATGCGATAGCGTGCAGTGCTCTATTCTCTGGACATGCCCAAACCATCTCAACCGTTGGGCCTTGATAACTCGTACAATATCTTCTGGTCCCATGAAATTGGCAATCTCTTCATTATTTCTAATGCGCCACCCATATTCCATTCTGACTGGTCCCATGATACGCCTTACAATTTTTCTCTCAAAAACACGCAATGCTTGCTCTTCTCTACTAGTCAGCGTCCACGTCTCAGCATCATAGGTGGCCACTGGTCTGATCAGTGTTTTGCATAGCCGCAGCTTAGACATGCGTGATAAGAGCTTTGATTTCATTAGTTTCATGTTGACAAAGTACGCCTTGTTTGCAGCTAAAATCCTGCTTTCCACGTCCTCTCGTACCTTCTTGGTCTCACTATTGAGAAGCGAACCCAAGTACTTGAACTCCCTCACATTTTGAAGCCAAACTCCTCCCCCACATTCCAGATCACCAACATGTGTTCTCTCGTTTGCTGACATCATAAGATACTTGGATTTTTTTTTATTAATCTCAAGACCCAACTTCTTTCCTTCATTTTTTAGAGTTTAGAGCATGTCAACCACACCAGCTTTGCTTCTTGATATAAGCACCACATCATCTGCGTACGCATATGCTTGCTTGGACTTAGTTACAATACTGCCTCTTGTCTACAATGCTTTAAGAATAACATTAAGTGCCAGGTTAAAGATAACTGCCGAGAGTGCTTCAACCTGCCTTACGCCTCTATTCACTCTAAATTCTTTACTTAACTGTATTTTTAAATTTGATTTTGATTTTAGGCAGTAGCATTCATGCTAGCGGACATGGCGATCGGCGTGGAGACGTCTCGACTGGCGTGGCAGCGCTCAGCGTGGGAGGTGGACCAGGGCCGACGCAACACCTACTTCGCATCCATCGCCAAGGCGCTTGCAGCCGACGTCGCCAACAAGTGCGCCACCGACGCCGTTCAGGTCACATAATCATATTTATCTCTATTATCTAATGAACTATTTTCATACGGATACTGGAATGGTCTGATTTGAAAATGGAATTAGTGCTGAAACTAGTAGTGTTTCTGTAAAAAAAATTAAAACGGGTACCAGTTATTTCTACAATAATAATTACCTTTATTATATTTAGCATGAACATTTACAGTTCAAATATTTATTAGACTGTAAATTTTGAATCAGGGTTAATTATTAGAGGAGTAAAATGTGAGGTACTGATTACACTTAGAAATTCATTAAAAATAATGAACAAAACCATTTAAGCCGTTGAGGTTCATATTAGTTGAACAAGTTACTCATTGCTTTGTGCGCAACTTTATTCGTCGAAATTTGCCGTCGATTTACCATGAACTGATTATTTAAATGAATTATTTTAATGAATGACATTTTTTCTTCACTATTTTTTATTGCATCTAACCTGAAATAATTCATATTTGAGAAGAATAGCCTAGAATTCTCCTTACTGAAACTGTACTTTCAGCAACAAAAAGATTTAGTGGAGAGTAGAATTAGGTCTGTATCACTGTTGAACGTTTCCAATCTCAACTAATCACTAGAAGTGCTAGTCTAGCTTATCTAGCAAGGATTTATTAGGTTTTCCAACTCAATAAAACAAATGGTCGAAAGTCTCACTCATTTTCCCAAAACTTGTTAAGTGTGACTCGAGGATAAATTGGGCTAAAAATACTCGGTACTAAGCAACTTAAATCCTTTCTCGACCAACACGTCAAGTCGCCGATCGACTCAGTCTCTCAGTCGTGAGGTTGCAGAGACCATGTCTGAGTGCCACACATGCTGCGTCTCGGAGGGACTGGAGTCGCAGTCTATTCCTGACTTGAGTCGCTTATGTGTGAGTTGTCCCTTAGTGTAACTTGACCTATTGGAATTTTTTTATATAAATTGAACTATTAGTCCAGTCAAACAGTTCAGGAAACAGCCCCGAAAGAATTTTTCTCGATGGTTCTGTATGTATTTTGGGGCGCTGAAATCGAATCTGAAATTTGCTGACACGCCAGAGGACGGCTTCACCCCCAAAACCCCCCAAAAACCCTAAAATTTCGGACTTTTTTTTATTTTTCCATTTAATCTCGAAAACTTCGAGTTTTGGGAGAAAAATCATTCTCTACAAAATTAAAGATAATAAAATTTCCAATAAATTGAGTGGTCCCTCAGGATTCTACCATTTTTTGTTCCGGAGCTACGAATTTTCAAAAAAGGGGTATTTTTTAAGGGGTTTTCAAAATTATGCAAACCTACCACTTCTACCCTATACAACTTGGATATTTTTCCAGTATAGATAAAAAACCACACATCACGTGTGAATAGGATTCTGAACAGGAGTCCTTGGGAATTTTCGAATTTAGTAGTGGGCGGAGGTGGAATAACCCAAAATAGAAAATCATGTCTTGCAGCCAAAATAAAAATTTTTCATTATAAATCAAATCAAATTTTTTTTCACTCTAAATTCATACAAAATATTAACAAACTTATAACACAAAAAGTACTGTATGTTACTGGACTTTGTCCGCGAATAGGAGTCAGATCCAAAGTGTTATGAGTAAGATTATTTAATTTAAAACTTGATATAGTTGAAGATTCAGTAGGTCTAGGAAAAGGAGTTGGGAAGAAGAAAGATTCAGAAATTTAAGTATGATATAATGAAGATGATTGAGTGCAAGCTCGCACATACATACAAAGCAAGAATTTTTTGTATTATTTACCATTATAAATTATAAATTTCACCCATTTGTAGAAAAAGAGCAATAAGTGCCTATCAATCTACAGAAAAATAATATAATTTAAATATCAATCAATTCCATAGTGTAGTAAAAATAAAAGAGCATAAATGAAAATATTACAATAGATTGAGAGTAATTCAACAGAAAGACAGTTATTAGTGACATCATCGAGACAAAAAACGTATTACACAGCAAAAATTGATGGAATATATAGTAATAATTAATACCATGCTGATTTGATCAGTGGATATTTATCGGATGTTTCAAAGAGAATTAAAAAATTTTTTTTTCAAATTCAAATTCTTTATTCAAAAAAAAAAAAAATAATAATTATACAATACAATCAAATGCATTCCAAAAATCAAATACAATATTGTTTCCTAATTTCTAATATGTGTTCCCTATAGGCTACCCTGTGTGGGGACACTTGAATATATATAATAAAATATTTATATACAAATTTAAATATTATATCATGAAGAACATAATAATTGAATATGGTATTATATTGAAATAAATCAATATGTCAATATTTATAATCATTCTTGCACACATTCATACGCAACACATTCACATATGCGCACACTATAAAGAGTTATATTCATTTTGAAAAATCGTGTACACAAACTAATTTTACATCAAATTACTCACAGAAGTATCAAGTTTATGATGATGTTTGATAAGTGTTCTATGTGCCCTCCTTTTGAGGCTTGGACGACATCTAGGCGGTAGCCAAATTCATCCCTGACTGTTCGCAAGATGTCTTCTCGGACGCTACAGTCCATCTGCATCAGTTATCCTGGTTTTCAGCTCCTCAATATCAAGTGCTAAGGGAGGAACATAAACACGATCTTTAACATTGTTCCTCCCTTAGCACTTGTTATTGAGGAGCTAAAAACCAGGATAACTGATGCAGATGGACTGTAGCGTCCGAGAAGACATCTTGCGAACAGTCAGGGATGAATTTGGCTACCGCCTAGATGTCGTCCGAGCCTCAAAAGGAGGGCACATAGATCACTTATCAAACATCATCATAAACTTGATACTTCTGTGAGTAATTTGATGTAAAACTGGTTTGTGTACACCCTTTTTTTAAAATAAATATAACAGTTTAAATTGTATCATTCTTTTTGAAACACCCGGTATATTGAAGCTTATCAACTTAGAACCTTGAAGAAGCTTTCCACTTCAACTGGCGAATGAAGCCATAGCCAAAGCTTAGTTTTAGTCATGGAGTGTTTATGGGTATTTATTCATCTCAAATCAGGTGGAAGTAAGTTATGAAACTTCGGAGCAAGGAAAAGAAAACACCTCTGGAACGTGGTACAGTTCGATTTTGGAAGCCTAACAATCATTTGAGTAGTTTACCGTGTTACAACAGAAATTTCAACATCATTGTTATATACTGAAAACAGATCTGTTACCACTTAATTGATAAAATTAAGACAGAACCTTCAGCACATAAGTGTGTCTCAGTGGTAGAATATTCAGTGCTTTGAAAATTGGAAATGTATGTGATCTCCTATTAAGGCGGGGTGCACACCGGAGAAACGCATTTCGTGAAGCCCTTTTCATGAAACTTCTTTCATGCGATCCGTTTCACTCGCGCATGCATACAAAAGAAACGTTCCCTGCTTAATCTCATCAGTCGATTGCGAGCAACTTTCATTTCACGTTTCCTGAAACTTTTTTCACGAAACGCGTTTCTCCGGTGTGCATCCCGCCTAACTCTCTATATAATCCTTATTACAGACTTCTGTAGCACTACAAGCCTTTTATAATGAGAAACAAAAGTGAATGCCCAACAGGAAATTCCGTATACAAGCTTAGAATAAAAAATGCATAGTACATAATCCGTAGAAAATGTTTAGGGAAAAACTGCTTCAAGTGATAAAATCGTCTCATCAAGAACATATTTATATGTTGAAATACATCTTTAATTTCTTTATGTGGGAGTCCCATGTTAATTTATAATCAAGAATCGAACCTAAGTATTTATTGTATCAGATTGATTTATCTAATCACAGCTGCACGACACATTATTACAACCAACTTCATGATATTTTAGAGGACCTTGGAAACTGAAAAGAGTTGATAAGGAGAAATTTATATATTTAGTTTTAGATGCATTTAGTTCTAATTTATTAAATTGGAACCAACAACACAAGTCATTAAGATCCATCTGCATCTGTTTTGCAATTTTATCTCACTGTCAGAAGAATATGCTAATGCAGTATCATCTGCAAAAGAAGTTAAAGAGCCTTGAAAGTTATGGGAAAAGAGATCATTCAAATAAATCAGGAAAAGAATCGGACCCAATACCGATCCCTGAGGTACACCACAAGTGATCAAAGTCAATTCACTACTAAATTCACCAATGGACACATATTGTTTACGATTATACACGATTATACAAATCATTTATCATACACAAACCCTTATTGTTGCTTATTGAAAAATTTGAATTTTAAAAACCGATTAATCACTTCTTGAATAGTTTTTCAAGTAATTTAAAAAAATAGAGAGCAAAGAAATTGGTCTGTAATTAGAAATGTCGGTCTATGATCCAGATTTGAAAATAGGAATCACCTTGGAAATGTTTAGATCAGCAGGAAATCTACCCTCCAAGAAAGAAGTGTTGACGATATCACATCGAATTGGAACTATTGAAGTAGATATAGCCTTGAGAAGTAAAGAAGAAATTGAGTCAGGACCCGGAGACTTGCCATTTTTTAATGAATTTATTTCATACAATGTTCGTCAGGAGTAACCGGCCTTGAAAATAAAGAATTACAGGACCGAGAAGTTTTGAATTTGCGTTCATACTATTTTTTTGTATCATCATCTAAATCAATTATAATTGAAACAATTTGTCCAGAAATTCTTATGAAATAATCGTTAGATTTATCTGCCATAACCTGTTGATCCAAAATAACAGAGTCATCAATATTCAAAGCTATTTGCTTTTTCTTAGAGGATGACTGACCACAGTAACTATTAATAATCTCCCACTGTCTTTTGGGAGGGTAAGCTTTCAAATTAGAAAAATAATTTACCTTCTGCTCATTAATTAATTTGACTATTTTATTTTTAGAAGTAATAAAATCATTTTTAAGTTGCACATTATGAGGGTTTTTTTATATAGTTTTATATAGCACAGTAAGTTTTTTTAAGAAACAAGTCGTGTTCTGTCTTAACCTAACTCTTTCTTCATTTAAACAAAGTGAAATTTTAAATTTTTGGCCATGGCGCAGTGTTACTATTGTGATAGTGAATTACCAGCATCAGGTGACTTTGTAACGTGTTTCGGCTGTGATAATAAATTTCATTTTGGATGCAGCCTGAAAGAAACTACATACCGCAGGATGACTGAAGATGATAAAAAGAAGTGGCGGTGCACACATTTCTGCAAGAATTCTAAAAAAACAGCGAGTATCACATCACCACCACCAGGTAACGATGATTCTAAGTGTTTTGATGGACAAAGAATTGCGCTACTTCTTGAATCTCTCAATGCGAAAGTTACGAAAATTGAGACCGTTGTTAATACTGTTCAGGCAAGCCAGGAATTTTTATCTGCAAAGTACGATGAACTGCTCAGTGAAATCAAAGGTTTGCGCAATGAAAACAAAAAACTAACGAGTGACATTTCTCATTTAAATAAACAGCTTGCCTCCAAAGATAGCGTCATTGACAGTCTCAATATGCAAATAAATGAACTTGAACAGTATGGTAGGAGAAATAATTTGGAAATTCATTGCCTTGAAACGTCCAGCAGGTCTCCAATCGAAGATTTGCAAGTAATTGCTGAAAAGATTGATGTTAATTTCCAAATAAGTGATGTTAGTGGAGTCCACAGGCTACCAGTGCGCAAACCTGCTGATACTCACGGCGAAAAATCTCCAGTTTTAATTGTTCAATTCGTTTCGAAACTAGTTCGCTCTGACTGGTTTACCAAAGGTCGTGCTGCAAAATTAACAAACAAATTGGTGGGGAAAACAACTGAAAAAAGGATTTATTTCAACGAAAATCTAACAGCCTTCAACAAAAAACTGTTTATGCAAGCCAAGCTCAGAGCTATGCCTCTTAAATATAAATATGTATGGACCTCGCAGGGCAGAATCCTCGTTAGGAGGGAGGATCACGCACAGATTATTATAATCAAGTCTTTCGTGGATCTTGATAAAATTATTTAGTGATCTACCCGATTGTTAAGATCTAGTACAGTATTCTCAGTAACATTTCTCATAGTACCAATATAATAACTTTAATAATAACAGAAACTAGTACTATCTAATCTCTGCTATGATCGAAGAGGATTTTCAATTTGACGATATGATTCTGCCTTGCAGGCCTTATCCAACTATTGATAACTGGCTTCTTGATACTGATTATTATAGTAATTTTCATTCAACTCTTTCGCCGTTTCAAATAAAAATAATCTATCTCAATATAAGATCATTAAGAAAACATTTCGATGAACTCACACTAGCTATCCGTCATTCAAATATTGATATTATATTCTTGTCTGAAATCAATATTGATAATAATTTGAGTGGTATCTTTGAGATGGCCGGCTATAGATCTGTTTTCAAATACGCTTCTAATAGGTTTCAACACGGACTTGCTGCTTATGTGAAAGACAATATTTCCTTTGTTCAAATAGATTTCGATTTCAATATTGTTAATTTTGAATTCATTTTTCTGGAACTTAAGTTTCAAAATATTCGTATCTATGTAATCAGTTTGTACAGACCTCACAGTACTCTAAAGTCAGATTTCATCAATGATCTTGAAAACGTAAACTCTAAACTAGAAAATAAATCTAATCTAATCATTGTAGGAGATACAAACATTGATCTTCTGAAACGGGACGATCAATTTGTTCAATTATATGAATCTATGCTCTTATCTTACGGTTGTAAGAAGGGTGTCTCTATTGTTACTAGGGAAGAATTCAGACAGGATCTGCTTACCCAGTCCTGTATTGATCACTTATTTATTCGACTTACTGATAATAGCCTTACTTGTCATACAGGTGTGATCAACTTGAAAATATCGGATCACTATATCATCAGTTGTAAAATCCTTCACAATTATTTATCAAAAGAAAATCAAAAGTCAGATACTTATAAAGAAATCATAGATAAAAATAAACTTATTGATATGTTGAAACAAAGTGAGTGGAATAGCTGCTTTTCACTCCTTTCACCTAATTTAATTTATGATAAGATTAAGCTGAACTTTGACATAGCAGGTAAACAATGTAAGAAAATAATTCACGTTAAAAACATAAAACTCAATTTCAAAAATAATTGGATGACTGAATCGCTTCATAATAAACTCAAAATTAGAGACAGACTGTTTAGGCGCAGTAAGAGTAATCCGTCCAACATCCAGTATAGAAACGAATATCAAAGTTATCGTAACAAACTTAATAAAGAAATCTCTTTAACAAAACGTGAACACATAATAAAAAAATTTGCCAACTCAAAAAATGACATAAAATCGAAATGGAAATGTATTAATGGAATTTTGGGTAGGGCTTCAGACGATTCTGGTAGCCGAATTCTAAGAGATTTATCCAATAAATTCAACAATGCATCTCTGAACAATGAACTCTGCTCAGCGTTTGCGAAATCTTTCATTAATAATATTAGAAACACGTCACACCTTTGTCCACTCATTCTTAACGACACTGTCCACATTCCACCTAACTCCAGCTTCTATTTAAGGAAGGCCCGGGTTCATGATATAGAAAAAATAGTTGACAATATGGACAAAAATAAATCGCCAGGTATTGATGGCATTGGAGTACTGGAGCTACAACTCTTGAAAGATCATTTGTGTGCTCCACTGTGTCGTATGATCAATTTGTCTATTTCTAAGGGTATATTTCCTGACTCCTTGAAAATCTCAATTATCAATCCAATTTTTAAATCCGGGAAAAGAGACAATCTAGATAATTACAGACCAATATCGAAACTGTCTACACCAGAAAAAATATTTGAAAGATATTTACTCACAAATTTAAATAAATATCTGTCTGAAAACGATATTCTGTCCAATGCCCAGTATGGTTTTCAAAAAGGAAAATGTACAGAAATACTTTTATCAAATTTTTCACATAAAATCAATACTTTTCTGAATAACAGATATCATGTTTTAGCCATATTTATAGATTACTCAAAAGCATTTGATACCCTTAACCATAAAATATTGTTAGAAGACCTCAATAGTATAGGAATAACTGGCAACAGACTTAGATTATTTGAGAGTTATTTGAAGGATAGATATTTTAAGGTTAAAATTGATGACAACCACAGTGATTTGATCAGAAATGATGATCTTGGAGTCCCTCAAGGAAGTATACTGGGTCCAGTACTCTAAAATTGCGCCTTTCAGCGAACATGAGCATATGTCTCATAGAGTTAAAAAGCAGCTGTTAAACATTCGCCGTACCGTACTCCAAACCGTTCGCCTTACCGTACTCCGAACACTGAACTTTTCAGCCAATCAGAGTCCTCCATTACAATTCGCCGTGCAGTTCCCTCTACAATTAATCAACAATTCCATCAACTAACCATAAACTGACTGAAATAAATACTTCAATTTCCATGTATTTAATTGATAGAATTATATAAATCTACAGTGTAGGTCATATCTAAATTCACAAATAGTTCGATTGTTGTTGGCAAGAAACATGTTATTCAACGCATAAAAGATAGGATAAGTTAAATAGTTTCCCTTTCAGGGGGAGTTTTGACAACCCACAAAACTCATTTTTTACTTGAAGAAATATCGAAAAGGTGCATAGGACCTTATTTTTTTGTTCAGCTTTCCAAAATACCCCTCATTTCAATATTAAAGTTTTCGACTGACTGTACAGTGAGTCAATCATTCTATCATGGCTCAAATAATTTTGGGACTGTAAATTGAATAAAAATGGAAGAGAATAATTTAGTTATGAAAGAATATCAGCACCTTTATTCAAAGCCATATTAACTGCATGCGTACGGTATTCATATTGCCGATACAGCATTGATAAAACTGTATACGTTTATTTAGCACTTTGTCTCAAAAACTGTTCTAGCTGAAAAATTAATAATGAATGCCACATGTAGGCCTATACATTGCATCAGAAAAATGAAGTTTCAAAACTATGTTTTTTTCTAAACAGATGTTTTTGAGATTATTTCTTTGATGCAGCAGTTTCACATTCGCCAAATTATTATACAGAGTTTGTGAAAATAAAAATATAATTATCAAAACAATACTATTATAATCTTAATTATAATAATAATAACAATATTATTATTAAAAACATTTATCAATACAATTATCAAAACAATATTATTGACGTTAAGAGATTTGAGATGCCGGTTTCGGTTGTTACACCATTGTCAATCTCTGGTAAACTGTTCAGTAGTAAACTGATTAACTGGTAAACTGTTCAGTTTACCAGTTAATCAGTTTACTACTCAATTTACCAGGAATTGACACTCAGCAATCAGGGATTGAATGGTGTAACAACCGAAACCGGTATCTCGTCTTGTAATAAATAAGTGATTGTGACAATTTCAAGTTTTTTTATTCAGTATGGATATCTACCACAACATGATTGTGGTAATGATTAACATATCACAAATTTCTCGCATATTCAAAGATGCGTATCTAGTGAAACACTCTAAGATAAAAAATCCAAAAAGTAGTCAGTGTTGTAGAGAATTTTCTCCTCTTTTCGTTCCCATAAATCGTTTTTCTGATTTCAATACCGTTCAAAAGTTACAGCCAGATAATTATTTTTATTTTCTCATTTTTTCTGTGATTTTACTGTTATTCAAGAGTCTCTAAAACGAGTAAGATACATGATAGAAACTTGCGATTGGTCTCAAATGAAAGAGAATTGCATGCTCTATAAGCTACGTTGCCTTAAATCCATCTTGCATGACTGTTTATTATCAAAAAATTGTCGAGACTGTGAAAATGAGGAAAATATCGCAAATTTCTTGATTTTGTGAAACAAACGTATCTTAATTCACGATTATATTTTTACAAAATTCATTCACCTCACATGAAAGAGGAGATTCTGTAGGCTACAAATCAAGAACAAGTACCATTTTTTATCATTTCGGGTTACCGAAATACACAGTTTTTAATATAGAAATCGGCCAATTTTCTGTGTATTTAAATATGCGCTAAAATACACTTTTGTAATTCAATTACTCAATGCTAATGAATCTGATAAATCGATCATTGATTAAGTAATTGAAAACGTGAAAACATTAATTAGAGTACAGGCCTAATATTATTTCTCTCAAAATCCTTGATATCTTGTCTGCTGTATATTAGGCCTACATAGAATCAGGAGAACATCTTGCCGGTTCAACATCTTTAATCCTTTAGGTGTGCACTCTTAATTCAGGGAAAAAATTATATACACATATCCACATACTTTAAGCAGGTGATAGTTGTGTGTTAAGGTCATATACAATATTTATTTTAATTTTCCTCGAGCAACTTTGTAAGTCTTTTTCTAAAAAGTGTAACGTACATAACTTTCAAGTTCCATCGATATCTCCTACGGTTTATACAATATTTATCATCAATTTTTTTACATCACTTTTGAACTTCTAGATCTTCCAGAATGCTCGATAATGTAAGGGCATACCGGTTTGGTGATAGAGAACTCTCATTTGATACTACGAGAAGGGATATTCGTAGAAGGAATGAATAGATTTAATTTGGCAACATTTGAAAAGATGAATGGCTTCAAAGGTTTTCTACTGGAGGTTTTTTATTCAAAGTTTTAATATCCCAACAATTATAAAGTGGAAAAAGGTACTGAATGTAGCCTATTTCTCCTAGTAATACTCTGAATGATAATATAGGCCTATAGTTTTTCAATCACTGTTTTATAATCATAATAATTAGGCTTGGCTTGAATACTTTAATAGTTATCTTGAGCTTTCTCGTTATTTATTATGTTGTACACATTTGAGCTGTTTCCTTTGTTCAATGTGATATTCTTCTGCAAACTCAACCAATATCTATCCTTTCAAAACTGATTCTAATACCAATCTGAATGCAGAAGTCATATGAAGGAAAAGCTAATATTAATTTGATAAAAATGAAATCAAGAACGGTTGCAGAGAATAAAGGTTGTTAGTAGTGCAGGGCATTCCATCAGAAGGAGAATGTGCATGATCAATGAATGAAGCGCACCACTTTCCTTCCTTATGATATTATACTATGATATTTGATGATTTTCTTTGTTATAAACAATCAATTGGATTGATCAACAATTAAATTTCAATTGAATTTTCGATAAAGAACATTGGATTCAAAATTATTTCTACTCAGTGACCAAGGCACAATCTAGAAACATAATTTTTATCACATATACATCACTCACATTCTTTGTGGTAGGAAACCCCAATATGGAACAAAAGAGAGTATGGGGTGTTAGTATAACACTAACATCATAAATGCATTATAAACTGAATAAATTTCATTTGAAAAATATCTTTAAATATGTCCAACTATTATCTCTCCGGTTATAGGAAAATAATGTGGAGATTGAAAAGAATTGGAATTCACCAAACATTATCCTGCTTTAAGTGTATGAGAGTTTAATTTCTAGAATAGAATTGCCCTCCGAGTTAATTGAAGAGATTGTCATCCTTTCGTAGACTTTCAAACAGGCATTCAACCGATCACTTTTCTTATAGAATTATCAAGTTTAGTAGAAGGAATATATTTTACGATACTTATAGTATGAATTCATATTCATACGTATACTTTTCAATGTATGATTCATTTTCATTAAATAAATTATTATTGGATCATGAAGAGTTGATTTTCCCTTTCACAAATAAATAAAGAATGAGAGTTATACAATAAGAGAACAAGAATAGTATCAATTGAGAATTCCTCTTACGAATGATAAATGAAAAGTATGTGTTTCACAATACGAGAGTATGTATTCAATACAATTCTCAATTATTGTGAATTCCCCACGCGGTATGCATGTTTTAACATATATTCGCCCTTAGTGAAGTGTTGTGTTTCTTTTCTGGCTCAAAATTTTGCAAAACAACTCAAAAATTTCCAATCTGTAGAGATTTGAGTGAAATATTTTTGTTTTTAATCAGTTTTTAAATATCAAAATTCAAAATTTTTAGTTTAGTCTTTAGTTTTGAAGAGGAAATTGGACTTTTTGAAGTGAAAGTGAAATCTTAACCTTATTCTTTTTGACACTTGTATTTGTAAAAATTTGGGAGAAGACAGTTTTGGGTTATGCCTGTTGTCTTCTCCCAATCATATTATATTTATTATAATTATGATCTGTAATTACAATGGAATAAATAAATAAATATTTTGTTGTAGTTTCCAATTAGATTGATTCAACCAGAAAACTATTTCCTGATCAAGTATGTGAAAGCCATAATTTTCCTGAAAAAAGAGATCCTCCTAAGGGATTAGGCAAGATGTTCTATTGATTCTACATCTACTATACAGTACACAGACAAGATAAAGGATTTTGAGAGAAATAATATTACAGTGCAATCAATGTTTTCACGTATTTAATTCCTCATTCAATGATCGATTTATCAAATTCATTAGCATTGAGTAATTGAATTACAAAAGAGCCAGGGAAAGCATGTTAATTTTCAATAAGAAAGCAACAGATATTCGATGTGCAGGCTCTTACGAAATCGATCATTCTGAAAGATCCAGCTGTCCAAAAGTATTGGATTTCTAGAAAAAATGAAGATGAATATTGTATGAATCGTAGGAGATGTCGATGGGACTTGTAAGTTATTCAATTTTTGAGAAAAAGACTTACAAAGTTGCTCAATTTAACATTGAAAAGATAGGAAGAATAGATATTTAGAGCACCAATGACATCACACCGATCATCTGACTCTGATCATTAAAAGATCGAGATGAGCGTGGCCAGTACCTTCTATTCTAGGTACCTTGGTTTGCATCATTTTGAAAACCCCTTAAAAAATACCCCTTTTTTGAAAATTCGTAGCTCCGGAACTAGAAATGGTAGAATCCTGTTCGACCACTCAATTTATTGAAAATTTTATTATCTTTAATTTTGTAGAGAATGATTTTTCTCCAAAAACTCGAAGTTTTCGAGATTGAATGGAAAAATTTTAAAAAGTCCGAAATTTCAGGGGTTTTGGGGGTGAAGCCGTCCTCTGGCGTGTTGTAAATTTCAGATTCGAATTCAGCGCCCCAAAATACATATAGAACCGTCGAGAAAAATTCTTTCGGGGCTGTTTCCTGAAAAACGACCATTTGACTGACTGGGGTTCACTTTATAAAGTCAGTGGCAATGATAGGATAGTATAATTTGCAGCTTTTCTTTTTCCCCGCCTTCTATAGTAGAAGTGGATAGCTGTGATTCAAGTCATCCCGGTAAATCTGATATAATATTAATTGTCGTTTCTTGTTGATAATGATCAATCATTTCACAAGTATTTTTTATTAAACGATTTGATAACTGTTCGGAGCTGGAGAAAGATAGAGACATCGACTTTGTCTAATTACAGAAAAGGATATAAACCAATGTTTAGTTTACTTGACTAAAATTATAACCAAATTAAAATCCTATCATTTATAAATCAATTATTATTATTGCAAGTAATATAATTTCTTAGATAGGAAGATGAGCTCAAGTAGAACACCGAAGGTTAATAATAGAAATGTAAACATAGCGGGAGTACTTACGCGTTCCCAAAACCAAAATTCAAAAACGCCAAAACCAAAAACCCCAGTTCTTCAAACTACTTTAGCCGAAAAAGTTGCTCAACTACAAAGTAGCCACACTAATTTAAAAAACCAATTAGAAGTAACTCTAAAAACGTCTGAGGAAGAAAGGTTAGGGATGGTAGAAGAAATTAAATCTTTGGAACTGATTATAAAATTACAAGATGAAGACCATAAAAAAGAAATACTAAATCTAAAAAATCAATGTAGTCTAATGTCGGAGGAAATAAAGAAACTAAAATCTAAATTTGATAATACTAAATGTATGATAGAACCTCCGTCCAAATGCAAAAAAATAGAATCTAACCTAAATGATGGGAAATGCTCTGAAAATGGTCGAAATAAAACGTACAGTGAGGTTTGAAGACAGCAACCAAAAATATAGCTGAGGGAAATAAAGATAGGAAAGGGAGAGTTCTGCTACTGACGTCCAGTCATGGACGTGATTGCAGTGATCTCCTTGATAAAAGATTAAAAAATAAATTTGATGTCCAATGTTTTTTCAAGCCAAGTGCATCAATTAATGCAGTTGTAGAGTCAGCTAAGGAACAAACTAAAGACTTTGATGAAAATGACTATCTAATTGTACTGGGTGGCTCAAATAATATAAATGAACCTAACTTGAATCATCTTCCTCAAGTAACAGAAAAAATCAAGGAAATTGTGCCACTCAGCAAAAAAACAAACTTAATAATAAGTACTATTCCTAATAGGTTTGATAGGCCAGAATTAAATGAAGCAATCAATTCGACAAACAAATCAATCCATAATACAATCAACAGCCTAAAAAATAAGAATTCTAAACAACTGGGGATTTGTTTTCTAAATGAAAGGCTGAAAAGACATAACTTCACTAATCATGGGTTGCATCTAAATCGATCTGGCAAAGTAATCTTTTGTAATAGATTGGCAGAGCTGATTGAAAGCCGTTTGCAATCCTCTGGTTTAAAAACAGTCAAAAAAACAAATAACGATTTTTTAGTAAATTGGCTCAAAACAGGGAAAGGGAAATAGCTACAAATGCTAGAGATAGAGTAGCACAAGATGGTAAGGTTTTTAGTATTTATCATCAAAATATTCAGTATCTTCGCAACAAAATTGACAGATTAGAAGTATTTCTTAAACAGGAGGATCCTGACATTGTTATTTTCACAGAGCATGGCTTAAAAATAAAGGAAATAAATCAAGTTAGGATTCCAGGCTATTCACTGAGATCAGAATTTTGTAGAATAGCTCATAGAAGTGGTGGTGTATGTATATTCACTAGCAATGCTAAACATACCCAAACTTATGAACTGGATTTTGTTAAGAGATTTTCTGTTGAGATGGATTTAGAGGTGACAGGACTAAGGTTAAAAATTGATGATCGATTTGAGGTAGCAGTGTTAGGTATCTATAGGTCACCAAATGGAGACTGGCAAAAATTTTGTGAGCTGCTCCATACACTTTTGGAAATTACAACCGCTCGTTTCACAAATGTTATAGTAGTAGGAGATTTCAATACTGATTTTGCCAGGCAGGATAAAATGACAGAGGATATTAGAGATATTATTAATATGAATAATTTAGAAATTAAGGTCCACGAATATACAAGAGTAACTCGAACTTCACAGACAATTATTGATAATATCCTCACAAATATAGAAGGTTGTAATGTCAGGTTAGGTAGCTCAGATCTATCAGATCATAACTATCAAATTTTAGATGTTAAGTTGCAGGGCCAGAATCCAAGCAGAAAAAAAACTTTTGTGAAAGAAATTCAGCAATATGAGCTAGGAAATATAAATTGTTTGAAGCAGGAACTGCTTCAAGAAAATTGGAGTAGTGTTTATAACAGTTGTAACCTAAATTACAAATATAAGCAATTCATTGATACTCTAAGATTTCACATTAGTGTATGCTGTCCGATAAAAAGAGTCAAAGTAAAAAGTAAATTAAACAAAGTAGATGAATGGATAACTGAAGATATTCTTAGAAATATTCAAAGAAATATTGTTAGGGAAGCTTATGAGGAATTTAAATTAGTGAGGGATGTTCCGAGTGAGGTCAAATACAAATGTCTAAAGAAAAACTATGCAAAAGAAGTGAGGAAAGCTAAGTGTAAGAAAACAGCTGAAATATTAACAACTAGTACCAATTTTAACTCTGCTGTTTGGGAGGTAATAAATAGAAATAGGAGAGCAGCTCAAAAAGATACAGTTACTAATGTCCCTAGGATAATCGATGAACATGGAAATTATATGGATGATAGTATAGACATTTGTAACTTTTTCAATAAATATTATCAACAGGTTGCATATAATCTCCAAAAGTCACTGAACACTAATACTTATAATACAACTACATTAAATGCTGAGCCAATTGAAAAGGTATTTAAATTTCATCCATTATCAAGAGATGAGTTGTCAAGAATAATACAAAAATTGAATAACAAAAAAACAGTAGGATTGGATGGGGTCTCAAGCAAAATTTTAAAAGAATGTGAAAATGAATTACTGGACCCTTTATTGCATCTCCTTAATACTTCACTAGAGCAGGGTATTTTCCCTGATGATCTGAAACAAGGAAAAATTTTGCCAATTTTCAAGAGCGGTGATTCTGAAAGAGTTGAAAATTATAGACCCATTAGTATTCTAAATGTAATAAGTAAAATTTTTGAAAGAGTAGTTTTAAATAGGTTATTGATGCACCTGGAAGAAATTAATTTCATATGTGATGAACAGCATGGGTTCCAGAAAGGGAAATCTACTAAGACTGCAATAGTATCCCTTGTTGAAAGACTAATAGATATAATAGATTCAGGTGAGAAGGCAGCCGCAATATTTTTGATTTATCCAAAGCTTTTGATTGTGTGAACCATAGAATATTATTGGAAATACTAAAAACTGTAGGTGTGAATGGTATAGAACTAAAATGGTTTGAATCATATCTCATAGGTAGAAACCAGTGTGTTGAGCTTACCAAGGTGGATGGGAATGAAATAGTAAAAATTAAATCTCAAAAACTGGAGGTCCAGGCTGGAGTACCTCAAGGCTCAATTCTGGGTCCCTTACTGTTTCTGTTGTGTGTGAACCAATTACCAAAAGAGTTAAAAGATCACAGAGCTCTGTTGTTTGCTGATGACACATCGCTTATCTTTAACAATTATTTATTAGATAGTCTAGAAATAAATGCTTTTACTGGAGTACAGTCGATTATCCAATTCTTGAAGCAAAGGCAATTAACAATAAATAGTAAGAAATGTCAATTCCTACAATTCAAAAGTAAATATAATTCAGTAGAGGATAGAGAAATAAATGTGTTTGTAGAGGAAAATGAATTAGACCAAGAAGAGAAAGTAGCATTCTTGGGAATTTTATTGGACAGGAAATTAACATGGCATCCTTACATTGAGAGGATATGTAATAAGATATCATCTGGGGTATTTGTCCTGCGGCAGCTTGCTAGGCTGAATGATAAAAAACTACTGTTAACTGCTTACCATGGACTTATACTATCTCATATTAGGTATGCTATTTTAGTATGGGGTAATTCATCTCAACAAAATATGGACAGAGTGTTTAAGATTCAAAAGAAGGCACTCAGATGTATAGAGAAAGTGAATATGTTAGACTCTTGTAGGCCTTTATTTAAAAAGCTTGGTCTATTAACTGTGCCATCTTTGTATGTATATGAAGTTGTAATGCATGTGAAAACGAGTGGTGTGAACCAGAATTCAGATGTTCATGAGTATAATACGCGAAACAGAGCAGATTATCATATAATGGGTCACAATAGTAGGTTATTTGAACAAAAACCAGATTATATTGGTAGGAAATTTTATAACAAGCTACCTCAAATCTTGAAAAGTAATGATGATTTGAAGATTTTCAAAAAACAAATGAAAAAATATTTAGTTGATAAAGCTTTTTATAGTGTACAAGAATTCCTTTCAAACCTAAACTAGGTTGAACTACTTAGTGTTATACTTGTCTTATACTCCATGACTGGAGTCTTTAGGACGTAATCTTGTAATGTTGATCAGGTGATGACTTGTATTGGGAAATTAACATTCAATAATAATGTAATAAATGAGGAAAATTAGACTTTGGAATAAATTTAGAAGAATTTAGTGTGCACGTCACCTCTATAAAAGAAAAACTATTCCTAAGCTCAAGAATATGTAACTAAACCCTCAAGAACCAAGGTGAGGTGGTATAGTCAACAACAACCGAGTTACCATCTCTATTTGATTTTTACATTTGCTCTACGAGAGTAAAACAAATGAAAACCTTAAAAGTGTTATAAATTATTCATTGTGACAACTAAGTAAAACCATAGAGAAACAATAGCTTGAGTAGATATCCTATGGTATAGGGCGTTTATGTCGCAACTATTACTGTTATCTCAAGCCGATAGTCCACGTATTTTTTCCCAAAAACGTGTGTGACGCTGGTAGTCTCTCATATTGTGCCGTTCATACACTCTCACCCCAACAAAACAGTAAAAATCTACAATAATCGATAGTAATCGACTTGAGATAACAGTAAAAGTTGCGACATAAACGCCCTATACCATGGGATATCTACTTACGCTATTGTTTCTCTATGGTAAAACTTACATTTATCATTTTTTGACATAGTCTCCTTGACGTGTTATGGAAGTGTTCGACCGCTTTGGAAGCGCATTCATACCACGTTTAAAGAATTTCTTTGGGCCTGTAGCCACTCGTGCACTGCGGTTTTCACTTCTTCATCACTTTGGAAATGCTTGCCTCCCATTGCATCCTTAAGCTTTCCGAGCACATCATGGAAGTTACTAGGAGCGAGGTCTCAGGTTTCATCCCCTGTTACAATTCTGTCTGTTGAAACGACGCAAAAGTTCTTCACAGGTATCGACGCCATGTTCTTTCAATTCAGAAGTCAATTGACGCGGAACCCATCTTTCAGAAACTATTGAACCGCAACACATTATGGACAATATTTTGCGCTAAACCATAACTAATCTCCAACATTTGGGCAATTTCCTTATACGCCTGTTGGCCACTACAATTCCTTCTGCCCGCGCAATGTTTGCGTCTGCCACTACGCGGTGAGCCTTCCCAGGCCGTTGGGCGTCCTCTATTGAAACGATACCACTTTTAAACTTTCTGTACCACTCGTAAAACTGCTGCAGGGACAATAAATCACCATACTTTACTATCATCCTCGATGAATTTCCATTGGTTTGACACTTTCAATGCTCAAGAAACGAATTACTGATCGCTGATCTAACGCAGTGCATATTGATAATGGGGCGGCCATATTCTAATTGAAGTCACCGCTAGTTGAGTGTAGCAAGGTCACTAACGCACCTGGTGGTCATTGTGTGAGCTTCAACCAACATTCCTGCCAACTACCGTATCAATCCTACAACTTTTCGGAACTTTACTAATATTAATTTATAATTTACCTTCGAGTCCACTATCATTTATTTCAAGTTTATTTACATGGCACAACAATGCAACGCTGTCAACATCACACTCCAAGGAATAGCAATTGCTGTTATAAACGCGAATTCATCTCAAAGATGAAGTCTGACGAAAATTTAATTATTATCAACGATCAAAGATCTAACATGTTTTCTTTGTCAAAGAAAACATTATGGTTTCTATGTTGTTTAATTTGATGTGAATTTTGTTGCAGATTTTTGGTGGTAACGGTTTCAACAGCGATTACCCAGTTGAGAAGTTGATGCGTGACGCCAAGATCTACCAGATTTACGAGGGCACTGCTCAGATCCAGCGCATGATCGTCTCCCGCGAAATCATCGAGAAGGCTAAGCGAGGTTAAGCTTCAACAACAAAACTAATTATATTTTTTATAGGTTAATTGAGATTTAGAAATATTTTTATTAAATGAAGAAGTTTGAGAGGTTGAAATAGAATTTGCGGTCAGGTCACCAAAACAGTTATAACAAAAACAATTTCCTACGATTCGCGAACTTTTCATTTAGGCTCACTCTCATGCTCAATTTACAATATAATCTTCGACACATACAACATGGTCAGACACCAAGAAATACTCTACTTTAGCTGGTGAATGGTACTAAGGCCATTCACGAAATGAACTACGATCTCTCTTCATACTGTAATTGGTACTGCACTTGTTAATTACTTTCAATCTCCTATAATTCGATTATTACTGTATCTTTGATGGACTTTAACCATTGAATCTGTATTACCTTGTCTCCTTAAGACACAGTTCAGCTGTATTCATGTTTCATATTCCTGTTACTCCTATTTTTAATTTTATGTTTCTTTTTCCTAAATGAATACCCTCCTTATAGAGGAACAAACTTGAATTGTATATTAAATGGAAATTATCAACCCCTCTTCTTACTTTTGAATATTTTCTCTCTGGTAACGTTTATTATTACTTATTATTTAAGACTTTTCAAAACAATTTTACTGATTTTTACGTGATCTTCCTATCTAACTTTTTTGCGTGCAATGGGCAATCTAAATTGTATCTGTCTATGTATAAATTCTACCTGAATCACAGATAATTTCTAAAATTGCAATTCAGGTCTAATTGCAATCTGAATTATGTGAAACTGAAATCCTGCTGCTAACCGCATAACTCTCATCCATTCTTTTATTTGCTCACATATTGTTCCTGAAGTCATTATTAACTTAATATTACATCAAATCATCCAAATACTCACATCTCTTTGCTCATATCAAAGTATCATTAATCGTAAAATCATTCCAAACTATCATAATGTATAAATTCATTGTTTGCATTTGCATTTCATAAAATTGTCATAATATTTTTACAAAGATTGGCACAAGGTGTCTATATGTAAGATTGCTCCATTCCTCCCTTATTTCTAAGGCCATATTTCTACTCACCAACGTAGCATAGCCAGAAATACGTATTTTGAAAGACGTAGCTGATGTATCTTCTAAAGTTAATCCCTCTGTCCATTTCAAAACCGGCGTAGCTTAGATTGATATCAGGGAGATACGACAGCTACGTTTTTCAAATGCGCATTTCAAGCTACGCTACGTTGTTGTGTGGGATGGCTATTAGAAACACTATTTTTTGTGATGAAATGAGCAACATGTTGCATTGTAAAATAAAAATTTTATATTGCAATTCAATATATAGTTGAACATGTCATACTCTGAAATAGTGCGTCAATAAGGGAGAAGGAGGAATTTGGAGAGAAAGAAGGCAACGAGAGAAGAAAGAAAAAAAATATAAAAAAAATTGGTGAGTGAGATTTCGCTTTCCAGCTTGCATACAGTTGATAATGCGGCCATAGTCAATCATTTCGCTCAGTCCAGGTCTTGGCATTGAACACGTAGATTCATTGCGAAATTGAAATTGGGTCTGATGCTGAATGTGGAGATGTGATAATCGATCGCATTGTCAGTTGCAGGTTAAATACAGTTGTTCAAGAATTCAACGATATCAATTATGTATCAAAAAGAATAACAATTCTCTTGATTTCAAATGATATCTTGTTTTTGATCTAGTTTTAAGATTTTCGCATATCAGAACGTACACATACAGTCAGATCACACATCAGGAGAAAAAAGACCCGGACAACTCGCTTCTGTCTAGTCCTTTGGCTTCTTAGGCTATAACGTGATGCTGGAGTTGTCTTTATCATAGTGTATCATTCCTATCATCTCATCTTCACAGTTCTTCAATTCATTAATAGTGACAATTTTCTAGTTGCTTGTAAAGGATTGCTCTAAATCTAAGAAAGAGAATGAAAATAGATGTTGGGGAGGAGGTTGATTAGCATTCATTTATCATATCTTAATCATCCAAACTATGCATTGGTACAATACGAAAGGTATTGGTACAATACAATAGTTTTTTCACGCTTGAATCCTCATTCTCATAGTGTCTTCTTTTCTCGTTCATGAAATCTTTTCAATATGAGTATGCTGAAGAGGATGAAATCGAGGATCAGAGCATTAGTAAGAAGAAGTGGAAACGGAGAAGAAAAGATGATTGAGCAGGTGACGTTTGTCACTTTTCTGCTTGCAAACAGTGAACAATTTTATAACTGATATCAATGATCTCACTCAGTTCAGCCAGAGTATTTTTGTTTTGAATACTTCAATGAAATTATTTTGAAAACTCAAACACTCGAGACTGTGCTGTTGATGACTGATGACGAAATTGTTATTCTGTTGCAAGTGGAATTCAGTTGTTCAAGAACTTGCCAATATCACTTGCTTATCAAGGAGAATAATAATTCTACTTGAAAGCTAATTATATTGGTAATTTTTTGATCTAGTTTTAAAAGGCGTTTGTATGCGGATATCGGCCAGCTTTTTTGTGATAATGAACTCCATCTATGAAAGTCATTACATGAGTAATTTCTGAGATGGATTGTTTTATTATCATTAAAGTATCGAATGTCGGCAAACAGCAGTTCAAGATGAAGAATAATGATTCAACTATTCAATTACAATAATAATTATTGATGAGATTATCATTTACAATATTCGCTATTATAATAACAATGAATAAATTCTATTATTACTACTTATTAGGACTCCTAATTTAAGACGCAATCTGACTCTGAAAATTGAAAAAATATATACATGAAAGGAGTCGAAATTGATAATAAGATTTCGGTGCAAATTTCATTTAGGTTCAGTTTAAATTCTTGAATAGGTGCATTTTAATCGTCTGAGTAATACACGGTAACTTTTTCCATTAATTTACAACTTTTTCGCAGTATATTATTATTTGTATATTAGTACAATAGCGTACTATGTTGGTAGTCTATTTGATATATTATAACAACTAAGAATAGTTGGCGATAGTTACAAAAAAGAGGAAAACTTAAATTCGATAACTTGCTTGTAATGAGTTCTGTAGACTTCCCAGAATAATTACTCAACTGCAGGTGTCTGCATCATAAAGATCTGATTTAAGCATTTCATTCATTACCGTATTTCATGAATCCATTCAATTTACATCCACGATTAATAATTGTAACTATTTAATTTTTGGGTTTTCTGTAGGCTTCCTGAAGACTCGTTTCACCATGGTAGTTTTCATCTATTAACTTCATACATTCATTTTCATTTCAATGATGTCATTGAAATCAATTTACTTATTCATAACTATTTCATCTATTAGTCTCATTGATCTGCAAAAGATCTTTGAGAAAGATTCAACTCTTTCCTTGATGTCTCCCTTCAAAGCATAACTAACAGTGACTTTGACAGTTGCTTGTAATGAGAGAACCTACTCAAGTGACTGATTGAAAATCAAAGTGAATGTTTTTATGCCTTCAAGAGAAGAGAGAATGGAAATAGAAGTTGGGGAGGAGATTGAGGGTGAAGAGGAGATAATATTATGGCAGTGATGCCTGCTGCTAGCTTGCATATACGATAACAATTTAGGAAAATCTGTTTGTAAACCATTCGCATGATGTCGAATGTATGTAGATAGATGGTGAAATTGTTAGTCCAATGCAAGTTAGATTCAGTTGTTCTAAAACTACACAATCTCACTTGAATAACAAGTAGTGTTACAACATTATTTGAATTCAAGTGATATTATGAAGTTTTCGATCTAGTGTTAAGTTTTCTATCTAGTGTTAAGTTTTCGATCTAGTGTTAAGTTTTCGAAAATCAAATGTGTCTGGAAAACTTGGTTATCGATAATTGATTATATTATTCACATATCTTCACACAACTAACATTCAATTGCTGTCTGTCTTTTCATGGAACATATTTTTGTTTATAAGATACTGTAGTTGATGAATGTGTCGGCCGTCAAGGCATCGAGACCAAGGTAGAATTTCATTATCATCATCAAGAAATATCATCATGCTTTGCTCATGCTTCAGTGCGTGATCAATAATCAAGACAAACTTTCTTGATATAGGAATTTGTCAAACATATAATTGTCATCTTAATTTCCACTCATTCACTCTTAAATTTATTCATTTTCGCTTGTAATGTTATGTCCTCCGTCCCAAGGTAAATGTAATCAAAGTATGTTATATATACATAAATTCAAATCGCCTTTCTGCATCCGTTAGTCACTTCATTCGCCTGTTGATAATAAGAGGCTTCGGAGAAATTCATTAGAAGTCATAAAATTAATATGGTCATCTCATGTTTTCCGTTCAGTTTTATTTTGCTTGCAGAAATGTTATTTTATCAAATTGATACAGCTCTCAATATCAATTATCTCAAACTTCTTCAATTTATAAATTCAACTTTCTGACTTTTTGTAATAAATCTAAATAAAATTTATGTTTGAAAATGTATTCATTTTATGAGACTTACCTCTTACCCGTGTAACATTCCTTAACATACTATTCATCACATCAAACATAATTATTATCCTATTATATTAAGCGAGAAATTTCTATATGTCTATTTATATATTTAATATAGGGGGACCGAGCTTTGCTCTGGAGTGTAACGAAAGATTGAGTTTATAGTTTATATTTATTCATTCATTTTCTCAGTCGTACAATTATTTTTATAGTTATATGAGGAGGCACAACAGGCTTATGCCCAAAACTGTCCCTTTTCAAATTTATACTACAGTCCAAATCAAAATCTAGGTTAAGCTACTATCACTCATCAAAATAACAATTTAATCACACTTCAAAAAACAAACACATTATCAATTACAAATAGATATACTATGAATTTGATCTACTACGTTTGGTACAATATTTGTTAATATACTATGTACTATTCTACACTAACAGCATCTAGTTACTATTTTGGACTTTCTGAAGTAAACATGTTTTCTAAAAAAAGAGAAATAAACGAAAATAAGTTTTTCTTGCTGAATTTATCTTTTTGTGAGATCAGCTGAATGATCCCACACATTCACTCTCTTCCATTCGGTATCGACAGGTGACAAAATTTCCAGCTGTTTTTCCAAGGACGTATTTATCCTTTTAATGTCCTTCAGCGAGTTATCCAAGGGTTGAGACCTAGTGCAATCGAATCTTCATATCATAAACCTACTTTGTTCCAAATTCCGTGAAAATCGTTAGAACCGTTTTCGAGATGCGTTGAATATTAGAATAATAATTTCCGTAGTTGGACTTTAGTGAGAAAATATATAATTTAGTGAGTAAGTAGTATTATTGCAGCGACAATAAGATTGTGCTAACTTATGTGTGCACGACTCTGAGAAGCAGCAAATTCAGGGATATTTGCTAGTTGTGATGGATGAGGGGGCTGGCTCCACGAGGCAAGGAAACGGCGGATGTGCGGTAGCCTGTAGATATTTCACAGAGGAATACTGCACACCTGGCTGCAGACCCGCTTGCCCAATCAAGTGACAACCGACTCTTCCACTAGCAGCAGTTAGGCCTTCTGGCACACTCACGTGGAGAGGGGGAACCAGTCGTTGGTTAAGCCGTCGGTCCCGGCTGCCTAAAAAGCAGTCGTTAGGTCATGTCAGAGGCCCTGAAATTGATCAGTTGCGACCTGAAAACTCTGACACCAGACCTGAGCCAGCCAGGTCACTCGATATTATTATTATTATTACCAGTCGTTGAACAACCGAGATACCGAGCGGATCAAAAATTATATTGCAAAAAGTTGAGTTAGTTTTCCGGCATCATGAGATACGTGAGTGTCCTGTGTTTTGGGATTACCAGTGGGAGTGATAGCAACATAGCAGTGGGTAAGTGCCAAAATTTCTAGCTCATTATAAAACATTTTCACCCGACCGAGACCCTAATTAGAGTTGATCTTGTAGTAAAATTTATAGTTAGCAAAATCTTATTGGTCGTATAGTTTCTTTAGAATAAAACTTTTGTTTAATAATGGACGTGTATTTTGTTTGCTTCAAAATGGATTAATCAATGAATTAGAATGGAAAGCAGAAGTGCTAACCACTACACCATGATGGATATCTATTTACTTGCTGTTTATTATGTATACTTCAACTACTATATCCAAAGAGTATGAGTTCATTGCAGCTACTAGTGAGCTGTAGGGCCGGTTTCTGAGCTTGGCATCTACAGTCCACGACTGGAATAAGCTCTCAGGTCTAAATTGAGTGGCATTTAGAACAAAAAATAAAATCTACAAGCAAATCAATAAAAGAGAAAAAATTCAAGACAACAAGAAACTCAAACTCCCAGGAGTATACAAGCTAATATGCTCTGAATGTGATAAATTCTATATCTGACAGACAGGCCGTTCTTTCAATCAAAGGTACAAGGAACATATCCAGGGACTAAAAACAAAAACAGAATCTGCATTCGTCGACCACCTAATTCAAGAAAATCACAAACATAAATACTTATCTACAAATCATACACATAAAAAACAATGGACCAGAATTAAACACAATAGAACAATTTGAAATATACACCCAATTTAAAAGCAATAGACAATGTATATTAAACGAACAAACCAACTTCAAATCCCACATCCTCTTTGATTACCTTCTCAGCCACAACAAACCCAATAGACACTAATAGATACCAACAGACACTAATCCAATAGACACCAACAGCACACTAAAAATTGCCATCCTATCCTTCTACTTGTCTATGAGTAAACCAAGAAGATGGCGGAACTGCAGAAAGATCTCGTCACAGTGAGTGATTAATTCATTTATCTTCTTGTGCTATATTTTCTCTAAGATGGTATTTACCTTCGTACTACCTTCAAAAGTAGAGATAGCTCAGCCTTCAGTCTGAACCGACAGTCGATCTGGAGGCCAAAGATATAAAATTTATATTATTTTGTTACAATTTTTGTATACAGGTATAAACTAGTTTTGTATGTGTTATGTGTTGAAGTATTTTTTTTTATTTGAAAATTATTTTCGTGTGTTTTGGATTGTAAATTGGAATGTGTAATTGAAGAATGTTGAGGTGAAACATAACCTAGCTACATTTGGACTGTTGTATAAATTAGGAAACCGTTTAGGGCGTAAGTTTTGTAATTCTGAATGATTAAATAAATAATTAAAGTGTACCCATATCTTTTTAAAATGTATGAATTCAGGGCTACCTAAAAAAATTATTGGATATTTATTTTTTTAACCTGACGATGGTGTGATCACCGAAACTAGTAGTTATAATAATAAAATAATAATAGTTGGCCTCCACATCACCCCTTACAGCCAACCCGTTCCACCACATGGCGCCAAGTGACTAGTAAGTATGCTTAGGCATTTTCGTGCAATAGATCGGTACATGGCCTTGGTATAATGCAGCTGTCAAAAAAAAAAAAAAAAAACATTTAGAACTCGTATCACGAGTATGTTTCACATTGATCGAATTTTCATCTTAAAAATGTTGGGTGCTTCAAATAAGTCAATTTGATTAGACAATTTATTGCCAACTTCAATTCATCTCTCCAAAGGGAGGTACAGCTTCTTATAAAAGCGTGAAATTGATGTAATTTGTATTTTTATTCTATTATTTTATTAATTTCAAAGGGTACTACAATTCTTTTATAAATAAAGTGGAGTTGAAACTGTGTTGGTGGTTGGAATTGTTTGCAGCAGACTCTTCCTCCTCCCACTAATTGCCGCTGGGAAATGCTGGGTAGTCAAATACTGGTCACCTCTCAGTCGATTAATCAGCTACCACTCTCAAGGGTTGAACTCTGACCGAGAACTTTGTGACTGCTAACTTCTTTTACTATGAGAGCTTCAAATCAAGTTTTTTCAGGGTTATGAGAAGCTGTATTTTGTCACAAATGTAGGCCACAATCTGAATTTGTCTACCTCTCCTTCTTCCACCCACAACAGATGAGTGACAAACATCCATCCCTATCTAATGTACTTGTCCACCTTATGTACGCTCATAAACCTGTCCACTGCATATATATCCTTATAGATATTGCCAAACTGAACACCGAGATTTCTTTTATCCAGAGTCCATTGTCGAATAGGTTCATACAAACTGGGATCAATTTCCATGTAGAGTGTTATTCCTTTTCCAGCATTGCAGGGTTTTGATGATACCAGCAAAAGAAGCAGTGCACCTACCACTTGCATACCGTCCATGCCTCCATCCAAAGCTCGCAGATCTTCGTATCTGAATAACAGATAACAACATAATTATATAAATTCAATTGAAAACAGGAAATATTATGGAATTGTACTGGAAATAACAGGTGCAGTTCATGAAAAACAGTATCAGGTTGAGACATGTGCTTCCAGATGACCAAATATCGGTGTTGCCAGAAAGTTGCGTGCAAAATTTACTGTAATCTAATGCAAGCCCAATCACCATAATCGATCAGGCTTGTCTCATTTAATATATTCAGCCTTATAGAAGTTCATATTGGCTTGCATAAAATAGTTGTTATTCCGCACAATTTTACAAAGTTTATAAATTTTTTACATCTGGTAGCCTCAACTTATTTTATTTCGAGTATAGAATCCGAATTGAAAATCTATTCTAAGAACATGCTTGAGAACGTTTTTCAAATGAGCAGTACAAGATTAGAATATGTTTTTTCTGCTCAGCAAACAAAGATCATATATTATCATTCCATGGACAAGTAGATTAGAAAATTTCTAGAATCCTCACAGAATCCCGTCCTATGTTTAAATAGCGTGCATTGAGTCTCACGTATAGTATTATTCAGATTTTTGCCGCACTCTTACTGGTGATGCTTTCAGGCATCCTTGCTGTTCTTGTATGGTCTACCGACTTTTCCTTTTATGTTGTTTCCATTTTATTTGAAAGCCAGCAACAACCTCAAGGATGCCTGAAAGCAATAATAAGGAATACGAATTGATCCCCAAGCCAACATTCACAAATTTTGAAACAAATATGCGCTGTGATTCTGTGAGAAGAATTTTAGTAGTTTTATTCTAAATGACTATTAAATACTGGTAAGATACTGTGATCTTTCTGTTTGTGAAGTTTCATGTACATTTGAATATAACCATATCAAATAGACTCTGATAATTATACAGGCATTTCTGTATCAGCCATTATTTCAAGCCTGTTTTAAATCGATGTTGGTTGATGTAAATTTTTGATTTGGCTTGCAGAGGACCGCAGGACGTTTTGCTAATTGATGTATTCTCTGATTTTGCAATACTTACAATGTTATTTCGGGCTGGAGCGAGGTGATGTCTGCAGTCTTGATGTAGGGTGGATTGCTGACCAACACGTCAACACAGTCAGGCATTGAGCCATTCAACAGTGACCCGTTTGACATCAGCTTTGCATTCATCACGTGCACCCTTTCACATAGCTCCAACCGTCTACAGTTTTCCTTGGCCAAATTGCAAGCCTCTTCACTCGCTTCAATTGCGTAAATTTTGGCCTAAAATCAAAGAGAACTAGCATGAAGTTCCAGGAAAATCAATCATACACAAAATTGATGTAGGCTCAATAATATGTTTATTTTGTAAGCAAATTAATGATACAAAGACAAAACACGCTCAATAACATTTGTATTTTGTCTTTATTTTGTAAATTGTCTGAATAAAATAAAAACTCATCTGATAAAAACATTCGATTGTCATCCTGCTGAACGCAAATCGTTTGTGTAAAGGTAGGTTTTCGTTTGTGCGTAAAATTCCGATGACGACTACGACTGGGTCGGGTTCGAGCAAAATGGCCAACTGCCTCTGTGTTAAAGCTTAGTAGCTTCTTCGTTCATGTAAATTTTTCAGTGTGGACCAAACATATTTTTCAAACAGGTACATTTTCGTTTGTACGTTAACTTCGACTGCGACCGGGTAGGGCTCAATTTCAAGATGGCTGAAAATCCATGGTCGACAGCAGATGAAGCGTTTTCCTTTACACGACTCGATCGCTATTTCAAACGTCACACATTCAGACCAGAGTAAGGTTATCTGCCATTTTATTGATTATAGACTATTTCAATCGAATAAAAAAGTTATGTAGTTGTTATTGATGATGGATATGGATTTTATCACAGCTCTTTCTATTAAAAGAAAAAGAAGACCATGATAAACTACAATATTCCTTTTCACAGTTTGTCCAGACAAAAATCAAAAACATACAAAATTTATTACGAAAGAAGAAATTATAATATCACTAGCCGTCAGGCTCGCTTCGCTCGCCATATACGTCTAGCCAAGGGGCTCCGCCCCCTGGACCCCCGACTGGATCGTCCAAGAATGAGATCAGCAGGCTCGCTTCGCTCGCCTGCATTTTTCATTTGAGCATTTTTATCATATGTTAGGACAATCCAGTCGGGGGTTCAGACTAAACGTCTGGCTAAACGGATATGGCGAGCGAAGCGAGCCTGACGGCTAGTAATATAATATTCCCAGGATTGAAGTAGCAGTGCCCAATCAATTATTTCTCCGCGATAAATGCATTCAAATCTTCAACTTGGTGCCAACCTAACAAAGTCAACTCAACTTAATGCCAACCTGACAAAATTATTAATTTAGTTGCCAGTTAACAACTGTTTCGAAGAGATACTCTATCTAGATTATAGTTCTATAGTAACATATGATATGGAAATTTCAATTATAATTAAGAGATTGGGAGAAGAAGAATATACATGCTAAAAGACGAACTTTAAACCCTTAAAAACAACCCTTAGAGTTGGAATATTGCCAAAAGATTTCTTAGTGCGCCTCTAAAGGGCCAACTGAACATACCTACCAAATTTGAACGTTTTTGGTCCGGTAGATTTTTAGTTATGCGAGTGAGTGAGTGAGTGAGTGAGTGAGTGAGTGAGTCAGTCAGTCAGTGAGTGAGTGCCATTTCGCTTTTATATATAATAGATTCATAGTTCATACAGAAATGTTCTATCTAATCACAGTAAATTGAGATTAATTCCCAGAGGAATGCAAAAATTTCCCTCACAAAGGCCAGGTTGCACAAAAGCCGGTTAAATTTTAATCCTGATTAATTTCATGTGAACCAAATCAGAGAAAACCATTTCAAAAAGAAGGATCTACTGGAATTAATCAGGATTGAAAAAAAACCCGGCTTTTTTGCAACCGACTCTAAGTACCTGATTGAATGATTACAAAAGTTCAACAGCTGAGTCATAATATTTTACTAAATAAGTAATTATTACTAAGTAATAGTAGGTATTGCATGAACTCGCTCACTCACTTCCATCATCAACAGACAACGAAATAATTATTATCAGCTGTTTTTCCAAGGATGAATATATTAATTCTTTTAATGTTCTTTAGCGAGTTTTCCCAGGGATGAGACCTAGTGCAATCGAATTTTTATATAATAAACCTACTATGATCTGAATTTCGTGAGAATCGTTAGAGCCGTTTTCGAGATCCAGTGCAATACAAACATATAAAAATCTAAACATATGAACATACTAGCTTACCCGGCGAACTTCGTATCGCCAAAAAGTCAATGTATCTCATGCCACAATTAACTTTATTTTGTGAATCATTAAATTTATCTGTCAATCAATATTTTCATTTGCAGCTCAATACGGACTTCCTATGTGCTTAGTCATGCAGCATTTATTATTCCGAAAACATATTCTTCTCAATCAATTGGTAGTAATAATATATTTATCAGTAAAGTGTTGAATTAAAAAAAAAGTAATATCAGTGTTTCAAAGATGAATTTAATGCGTTCATAGCTTTTGATTGACAATAGATAGTCCAGGAAATATGCGATATAGGATGAATCACACAGAATTCCATATTCTTTCTATCTTCCATTTTAGGATGAATATCCTAAGCTAAGCTATAAATTCAAAAAATGTAAATTATTCTGTCATTCTTCAGTAATTAATGAATGAAATATGAACAACTCTCTTTCATGAGGTGAATAATTTTTTCCAACATTTTCCAGTTTCTCAATGATACGGGAGTGATAATTATTTGTATAGGTCTTCTGACTAATCATCATCTACAGCTGGTACCAATCAACTAAACTTCAACTCCAAACTACCGTATTAATACCAGTACACAATGTATCTGTTAATTACAGCTGGTAACTTTACAGGCTAAATCATAAATTATTATCACAGCATGATCTTGAATCATAATCATCTTCCCGTTCTTTGGTAGCCGCTCGGCCGACAATTTCAAAAACATAGGTCTGTAAAGTGATAAATAAATAATTTTTATTAGCCTTCCTATTAAAATGTCAGGTCAGAAATCATCCCCAATATTCACACAACATATCCCCAAAGTTTCATGCTGTTCTGTCAAGTAGTTTTCAAGTCTATAGGAAACAAATAAAAACTAACACACAGAGATTCATTTTTATACATAAAGATTAATAATTGATTAATTAACTTTATTTCAAAATTTTACATTAAATTTTATTTGCATTAAAAGATTATTTGATGAAATCAAAGTTCAATCGTAATGAGAACAACTTCCTTCAAAAAATAATTCATAATAATACGTTTCCAGGGAAAAAATTATGAACAAAAAAATCTAAAGTTTTGGGATCCAAACCGAGAATCTTTCGCTTCAAAGCCGAGTATTTTACCACTAAGTCACGACTATGCTTGGAGATGAATGTCTAGTAACAACGTTATAACATCCCATTGCATTATCCTTACTCTTATTTTGCTTCAGTATCTTTTCAGTGATAAGAATGAAAATAAATGTAGGTAGTATATTTAATTAAAAAGAAGATTTTATTTGTTTCTGTCTGATAATTCATAATGATATTCGTTAATTTTCACATCTATTTGTGAAGTGATACATATAAATTGCAGAAAATTCCAGCAATATTCAAATATGCTGTTAAATTTTAGGTTGTGCCACAATTGAATTTGCCACCAAAATAGATAGAAAATGATTATGATTATTTAAAGCACTTTGTTCAAAATAATTCAACACATATTATTTTAAATGTTTGTTCAAAAAGCTGAATAATATAGCTGTTCAAATTGGTTCAACAAATTTTTTTTTCTGATAATCAGATTTCAGTACTTATGGTACCTAACCTCATCATACTTGAAATAATAAATCTCTTATGTTAAAGAAAAAGTTGTCAATATTTCACGGATTTAGGAATTTGTAAATGGAACATTATTGTATGTTGGCTAATTGGCTATATTATTGTATTGATTTCATTTAAAATCAAAACTCTTGCATACTTCTATAACATAATCTAACTTACTACTTGTATCGGCACCAGGTGTTGTATGGCAAGTTAGATGATTTTCAGTGTTTAATATTGTATTACTAGAACAGCTTTTTGTAAATTTAAAAGATTGAGAATCAATAGGTTGTCACTTAAAACTTAACAACACACAATAATATAATATTATCACAATCGCTATACCGGTAATAAGCTGCCAGCATTTGTATCATAACTCCTGTATCAAAACATGAGCTTCCTGTATCTGAACACATCATATTGCTACACATTGTTACCAGCGTTTCAATTTCTCTCCGAGATTCCTTTATACAAACAAATTCTACAACAATAGGTATGCCATATGATGTTCCATAAATGAAATTTTAACATTATTTCTGAAAAATCTAGAAGGAAAATTGAAATTTAGGCTTCGAGGTGCATGAAATTGATATTTTTAGAATCTATGTGCAAAATTTGGAGATCTGAATCATTCCCGTTTTTGGTATGCAATCCACAAGTTGACATGTTTTGATGCGAACAAACATAACCCTACTCTCTCTTATTATATAGATAAACAGAAATTGAAACAGAAATAAACAGATAATAGTATAGGTTAGGATAACTTAAAACAATTTCAATTTGTTTTTTCTGGTCTTCTTCAACCTCTTTGAGGTTAGAATACCTTGCAGATGGCCGAGAAAAAGCTTGTTGTTGCTGTAGCAACTTCTGGAACCCTGTTGTTCCACTCCTCCTCCATCTCAAGGCCCAGGAAGCGGGCCACCCCACAGGGGTCATCAGTTCAGAGGCTGGCGGCTGTCAATAGTGTCGGCTTTGAGGGGCAGCTGAAAAGATGCTCCATGTTGTGGGGTCCGCTGCCACAGTTGGGACATGTATCACACACATCATGAGTCATTCTGGACATGTAACTGTTCACAATCACTGAGTAGTCTGATCTCAGTTGAGCAACAATGATGTGGGTTCAGAAGACAGAAGGGCAGGCTTCTTGCCAATTATTATTGTATGATAATAATTTATAACTTTGAACGATTCCAATTTGTTTTTTCTTTATTGTTGCCTGCTGGATATTCTATGAAATATTTGAGGTTAAAATTCCCTGTGGACGGCCTAGAGATTGCTTCTTGAGGAGTGCTGCCACAATGCGTATGATGTTCGGTCTGCAGTGAAAAATTTGCATAAACGAAAACGCTCCTATGATTTAATACAAAAGCAGTCAACCATTTTGTTCGAGACCGACCCGTTCGCGGTCGACATTAGAAGTTTACACACAAACAACAATAGAACAACAATACAATATAATTTACATAGAACAATACAATTTAAACAACAATAGAATAGAATGTATAAGCCCCAACATGATATGATGTCACACTTTGACATATAGGCCAGTATATAATAAATACTACAATCCATATCACAGGTATACACTGCTATCAGGGGCCTATTTCACAAAGGTACAAGTATTGTTACCAACCATGGTTACGAACAAGTACTTGTAGTTACAAGATTACAAGTACTCACGTTTCATAAAAATTTATGATCTACAAGTTTACAATTTTACAAGTCTACAAGTACTTCAATAGTAAACATAACCTATTTTCATGATGATTTCCTTTTTTCATCCTTTATAAAGGTTACTTGTACTTTTCAATAATTACTTTGAAAATATTTGAAAGCAATATAATGTTTTTTGTACAGTCTACTTCATTTATTGCTGAATTTGTAACCTACACACTATATGTACTCTGTATATAAATAGTAGATGTACTATATATAATGTATACTATATATACTGTGTATATATACTATTGTACACATAACATATGAGGTAACACATTAATAACTATTTTGGAAATTTATTAAATTTGATTTCCTGATGCATATATTTCCAAAATAATGAATTTTAGAGGGATATAAGGCATTTTTGATTATTAGAAATAATTTTGAATATTATTGCATTATTGAATATTTAAAATTATTTTAATGATCACTTGTAAATCCTTTACATAGCTTTCCACCTCGGTAGAAATTTCATAGTTACGAACAAGTAATTATGACAAAAATTGTTGGCTACAATGAAAATCTTTGTGAAACACTTGTTCGTAACAAGCAAATCACTTGTTAACTTGTAGAAATTCATTGTAACTATAAATTTACAATTCTGCTTTTGTGAAACGCTAGTAATCAGCTGTTCTCCAAAACCATGGTTGGCAACAAGACTTGTAACCTACTTGTACCTTTGTGAAACGGGCCCCAGGATTTCCTGACCAGACCTGCGCCTACAAAAAAAAACTTATGTTGTTTACAAGGCAGACAAAACTAGTGTAGTTCCAGAACTTGCCACAAAATTTGCAACACAAAAATGCGCTGCAAATGCTGCATGTAGCAGAAGCTGCGAATTTTTCACAAGGGAATATTTTGCAACACATTTCACTAGCACATACACCGCAATGGTATTAAATTTCCGCACAGCAAGTTCTGTGAAGTGAATTCACACCACAACAAAACTTCTGCATTGGTGTGCGCCTGGTATTAAGGAACAGTTCATTTGCAATCAACCAATTCTGTACAACTTTAAAATTATTCCTACACAGTGCAACCGCCTGAGCGTCATTTTCATGTTTATTGAGCACTGTGGTGTCCTCTGCATATAGTAGGTAAGACCTTTGATGGGACATTTATACTCAGATCGTCAATCATGATTATAAATAGCAGTGGTCCCAATACAGAACCTTGTGGCACTCCACATTTAACAGGCAAACACCAGAGCTCTCACCATCTACACAGACATACTGAGTTCTGCCCTAAAAATAGGAAGACAGTAACTCAAGGGCAGGTCTCTCAACATGCAAGTGTTCCAACTTAGCCAGAAGGATGTCATGTGAGACACAATCAAATGCTCTGCTAAGGCCACAGAATGATACAGCAGCAGTGGTTTTTTCCTCAAAACAAACAATAATTTCCTTGAACAAATTTATTGGGGCATGTGTAGTTGAAAGGCCTTTCCTGCAACCAAACTGGGTCTTGCAGAGCAAGTTATTAGCCTCAAGAAATGTGCACAGAAAAGGCACCTTTACGCATTCGATTGCGGCAGTACTCCTCATCCAGATCACATCTGGATTGCTGTGATTGCACAAGTTATGCCTGATATGCTGGTATGAGTGTGACAAGAAATTGATTATTGGTGGGATGTATGTCACATTACCAACGACTGTCACATTGAACCAAAATAACATGCACACCTAAAACTTGACGTATTTTGTAAGAAAATGACACCTTTCTGAATTCTGTAAGTAAATTCAATAAATATGCTTTCAAAGTTGTAAAGTCATTTTATAATCACTCTGTATATTATTTTGGATTTCAAATGAAGATGATCTATAAAAGAAAATTGTGACCTATGAGATTAGGCATTCGATTGCGGCAGTACTCCTCGAGAAGCAGTCTCTAGGCCATCCACAGGGAATTCTAATGTCAAATATTTCATAGTAGATCCAACAGGCAACAATAAAGAAGACTGGAAAAACCAAATTCGAATTGTTCAAAGTTATATAATTTATAATCATACAATCAGGATTGACAAAATTACTGGAATGTTTGAGGATTTTGAGATAATGGAAAGCTCATTTCCACGGAGAAGTTCGGGATTTTCTAGACAATTATTGCTTTCAACTTCGCTGGATTTACCATGCAGGGCCAATTGCATGGCCACCTCGCTCACCATATTTGATAGCAATGGATTTCTAACTGTGGGGTTTTATTAAGGATAGGGTTTATATTCCGCCTCTACCAGACAATCTTAATGACCTCTGGAAATGGATCACATCTGGATTGCTGTGATTGCACAAGTTACGCCTGATATGCTGGTACGAGTGTGACAAGAAATTGATTATTGGTGGGATGTATGTCGCATTGCCAACGACTGTCACATTGAACCAAAATAACATGCACACCTAAAACTTGACGTATTTTGTAAGAAAATGACACCTTTCTGAATTCTGTAAGTAAATTCAATAAATATGCTTTCAAAGTTGTAAAGTCCTTTTATAATCACTCTGTATATTATTTTGGATTTCAAATAAAGATGATCAATAAAAGAAAATTGGGACCTATGAGTGTAATCAGTATTGAGTGAATCAAATCCAAAACCGTTCATTAGATCAATCAATTAGCATATCTGGTTTTATAATAAAATATTATTTTATAATACAATAATATTGTAATCATCAATAATTGTGGTGTTCTGTAAAATATATTTATATATATTGTTTTCGTTAATATTAAATATTTCTTCAAAGTACAAGGTTAATTCTTTGAGGAATATTTTGGGTGATTTGCAACCTGTAAGCAGCCAACAATTAAATTCAAAATTATTATATGAACAGATATGTGTGAAGAATATTATGAGAATACTAGGGTCACATAGCTTCATGAAAAAATCTACACAAACTACAAGAACTATTGGCAAACAGAGAAATTTGAAACATAAAACGCTTCATATCATGTGATATCTTCTTATGCTATCTTTTCTCTTTGGTACTGTAGTGATATTTACTTGGAAATCAGCCCCTGTGGGTTGGGAGAGCTTCGAGTCGAACATCGGACTTAAGAATTTGTTGAAAACCAGAATACACCCACAGTATCCCTGCTTGTCATAGGAGGCGACAAAAAGGGACCCCCTTTCCAAAGCCCTTCTTCCAAAACCCTTCTTCTCCTTCTTAATCTGCTTTGGAAGTTTTCATTTCTAGAATGGCACATTTTTCATTGACTTAGCTATGTGCCATTCTTTCTTTCTTTCTTTTTCTTTCAGACGACATTGGCCATATTCTTATTATTTCTTGGGCCAACCCAAGGTGTGATGTGGACTGTGCTGATGGGTGGATGGCACCAGGCCTTTTATATGGTGTCTAGCGGCGCCAGCAAGATACCAAGCGCCTTTCTGTAGTATTCAGCCTTGCCTGGACATGCAGGGCTTTGTCTGGGTCGATTCTACTTCCCTAGCTGTTCCTGGAGATAAAAAAACCACATGAATTAAAAAACCAAATCCCAAGGCAACCAGAAGTTGCCTTGCCTTCAAACTCATTGGGATCTGCCCCAAGGGCACGTTCCACAATTTGAAATGGGTGCTTTAGGAACACAGAAAGTTCCATGCACTCTTATGTAGAGGCTATCAACATTGAGAAGGCTTCTACAATCACGACATGGATTATGTAAGCTCAATTACACCATACTAACTGGAGAGGGAGGATGAGCTTCTCAAAAGTCCAGAAAAGCAATAATCCACAGGAATGCCTGAGGATGCTATAGAGCAACCGAGCAGTTTTCGGGTGGAGAGACCAAACCTCACCACTGCTCAAATAAGAAGGGCGGCCATCCAGGCAAAACTTCTTGGGGAGGTGAAGCTTTTGACCCTGCAAAGTTTTGGAAGGGGGAAAAAAGAAAACCCCAAGAGACCAGAGATGGGTGCAACTCCAGGCACAAATGTGGGCCAATAGACTAAGTCGAGGGTGGCCAGGTGCCCTAGAGACAATTTTGGAAGTGGACGGACCTAAAAAAAATGCCAAGAGTAGAAGTCACCTAGGCCACCAGGACCAACCAGTCTGAAGAGACTGCCAAGCATATAATATTGGATTGCGAGAAACTAGGGACAAGGAGAAGGACCTGTTTATAATTCAGTGATGGAGATTTCCTGCTGGAATACAATAATGGATAGAAATTTTCATAGCTACGGAATGTACATCAAGCGTGTGTCATTGCTCTCCAATGGCTCGCTAGCGTTGCAGTTTCAACCATTATTATCTTTGAATCGTAGTCGATGTAGAATAGTATTGCCTACTGAATTGCTTTATATTGTTAAAAATATATTGCACTCTCAACTCTATAGTAATGATAGTTAGATTTCAATACATTCAGCTGAGTGAAAAAGTTTCATCCTTTACTATTATGATCAAACGTACTTCATATTTTACAACAGCAGAGTAACATAGAACCAATTAAAACTATGATGTCTTTTAAACGTTTTCCCTTGTTAGAGTTTGCCAAGAAAATAACCAGGGACTCAATAAAGTGATTGAAGTATTCAAGATTATTATACTCGATCCGTCTTTAGTACCTACTTAAAAGGGGGACACGTCCATATTGTTTTGTCCTGACTCTTGCCACAGTTTTAAAGACTCTTGCCACAAATCTCAATTAGTTATACATTTTGCTGAATTTCGGAATGATTAAAGATATTTCTTTTGAAGAGGGCCCGCTTCAAATTGGATCCTACTATCAATCCAGAAATTCGACTCTCCAAATCATACAGAATGCCTCTATGGTAACATATCCTGATTAGATTTCTTTTTGCGTGTTTCACACCGGAAGGAAGGGGAGTGTGCCGGGCACTGTCTTTAATTCAGGCCTTTTCCCATGTTATAATAGTAAATTTAATACGCAATAGACTAGAGCCATTATTGTAAGTGAGTTAGCGAAATAAATTATTTTCTCTCTCTATTATGAACGGCCATGACTTCGAGTTTCCCATGATAGATATTTAAAAATTGTGGCTCCGAGTCGTCGAGGAATGTAGATTATGGAATTATCTCTAAAACTTAGCCTTCTTGTCGCGACATAAAATGCGATAAGTTGGAAAACAGCAAGCATTGAAATTATAACAAACTACCGATTTTGCAGTTACTATTTGGTCCAAAGGCTGTAGAAGCCACGCGACGATTGGTCAAATTGATTCCATTCGCCCAATAGGAGACCTGTTTCTAAATACAGTAGTGGGGATTCCCCAGTCGAGAGACCAGATTACGTTCCGGAGGACACTTTGCTAGGAGCACTACGAGAGTAAAGATGTAGTCACTATGTTTCGCCCTTTTTGGGCAAGTTTACAACTTTGGTAATTAGTTAATGTAGGAGCAGGTTTTATTTTTTATTAATGTTTAAATTTACTAGTAGTGCCATGTCCTGAAAGGTTTAATTGTGTTTCTTCTTCATGTACGAATAATTGTTTCTTCAAATAACCGCTAAGGTACGTAAAATAAGGTTAAAATATAATTTAGGGAATTTAATTGATTGAAACTTCCATAAGAGTAATGTATTAACAAAGCCTGTTATTTTTCAAGTTAATAATATTGATTGAGAATAATCCTTTTGATTTTATTAGTGATGGAAGATAATTATAAATTTTTTTTCTACAGAAGTATGGAAAGTTTTCAGTTACGTTACATTTGAGTTATTGTTTCTGGAGATATATTATCGTAGAGTATTGCTGAAAGTCAGGAAGATAGCCTTTAAATTGGAATGAAACTTTTAAGAATTGTTCATATTGAGTTTATGACATTTTATAATTTATATTTTTCAGACTCTGTTTTCTTATGTCATTAAGGCTTTCGAATGATTTAGTAAATTTTTATGATAGAAATCTTAATAGACGAAGAAGAAAGTTTTTCTTTTCCAGGAAATTAATATTAATGAATGTTCAAATTTTAATACAATTTAAATTATTTTTCTGACTGTGTTTTCTCATGGCGTTAAGGCTTTTAACTGAATGCTAATTTATTAAATTATAACAGAACTTTTGAATTATTGTGAAGAAAGATCCATTAATTCTGATACAAAGAATCAGTAGTTTGAAGATAAAAATCTATATAAAATGAGGATTCAAATAGAATGAGAGAATTTAATTAATTGTAATCAATAGATAACTCCTGTTTTAGCTTTTGATGAATTGTAGGAAGAGTTAGAAATTAATGCTGTAATACATTTATTTACAGCGGTTCATGTGTGTCCCCAAACCAACTTCTTGTACTACCACCCCTTTGGTTCCGCAACTTTATGTAAAACCGCTTCAAGACACCCGTTCAGACGACAGGTCTAGGGACGTAAGAGGACGTCGCCGTCAAGCCAAATTCAACCGGTAAAAGCTCACCGCCAAAAACAAGGTACTGTAACCCCGACGATAAAGCAACGTACAAACCAACGAAAGTGCAGTGTAGTGAAACAAAGGTTCATTCGAGAATGTCAATAAAAAGTGGGGATTCAAAATTATTATGAAATGGGTTATATGGGTTACTATCGACGAAATTTGGGTTCAACGGGTTTTTTCTTTCTTGAGTAATTTCATGTTGAAATTGATTGGTTATTTTATGACTGATCTTGTTTGGTTTTGTGACGTATTGCTATCTAAACGGGGATAGTAATGCGCCCCCGAATCAGATGAAGAATGTCAACAAAGTAACATGATATTGTTGTTTCTGTTGTTCGATTTTAGTTGCCAATGTTATTGAAGCTGTTTGTATTTTTTGTTTAATTATTTCAAAGTGTAGTGTTATTCTATGGTATAAACCTATTAAATCAGGCATGGCAAGATTAATTGAAGTTTTCTTGACTCTAGCCCGTTCACCTGCATGAATTAGGTATAGACTCAGGTATTTTCTAGATGTGTCGGCCTATTTCTAAATTCTAAATTTTATTCAAAATTATCTTCTTAGGCACACAACTGCCCCGACTCTGCTGTCTAGAGATATTTAAATCTCTGGAATTCAAATTTTCTAAAAAATTAAATTTTTCATAACTTACTCTAATAATACTAGATCAATTTTTCTGAGTCTATACTTAATAATTCATTCTGTGAACGTGTTAACTGTCAATATTTTGGGTTTGGAGTTGAATGAATAATTTATAGTTGCTACTCCAATTTTTCTGAAGTTTAAATAATTGTAGATGAAATAGGGAAGTTATTAAGTTCAGTAAATCCATTAAAAATGATAATTCTTTGAAGCGCTTGAAGATAAAGTCAGGTATTATTGAAGCTTAAGTTGAAAGTATTCTGAAACTTCTTATTGAAATTGATCATTGATATTGAAAGGTTTAACGTTAGAATAAAAATGAGTAGAAGAAACTAGGACATGTGAGAAAAAACTGATTCTAAGTGCTGAATAAATTTTTTGTATTCTGTAATTCCGTGAATGATGATAGAAATTATTGTAATGTCAACGTACGTATTCTGGTCTCACGTCTGGTAGTTGAATATCATTATAGTAGTAGTGAAAGTGAATATTGAGATTTTAAAGGTCAACCCAAGTAAATTAGGAAAATTCGGAAATTACTATGGGAGAATGTTTGAGGAAAATAGGAATTTTTTTTGATAAGTTTAGGTAGATCGAAGGTAATCAGAGAATAAATAGGAAACTGTTTTATTAGTTATTGTTGATATGTAGTTTTGAAAAGTTGATGAGTAGTTTTGGCCTTGAGATGTTTAAACTAAATAATTAGATATTGTAGATTAAAGTTGAAACGATGATCAAATCCTTGGGAATTTGTATAAAAATAAGTTGATTGAGATGAGGTTGTTAAGTCCCTTTATCAGTAATGTTTATTCTCGAAAAGGTGAATCAGTTTTATTATTGGAAATATTTTTTTTAGGTGTGATTTTTGCGGTAGGCATGCGTAGTGATAGTGTAAAGATCCGTTGTGTTGATGACGTTTCCTGTAGACTGTGGGGAATTTTTTTGTTTGTTTAGTTGAGACTCAAGATTTAGAGGAGGACAAGGGGATGTCCTGCCTGTGTGTGTTGTTGTTGAATTTAGGTAATCGGCGCGAGTGTAGGTCCGTGTCCAGAGAGAACGGAGCACTGCCCGATAGTTGTCCGTGTAACAAATCAAGGAATCTAGCTGTGACTAACCTTGCAAATTTGTACGGTGGAATTGTATAATTTTAGCGAAAGGCACCGAAGATGGTGTGAGCTGAGATTTTTTTTTGTATCTAGTAAACGGTCTGGTTCATTCGAGAGTTATGGGGCTCGTCAGTAGAATAACGTAAACCGAAATCTAGAATATTTAGTGAGTCTTCGTAGTGATTGTAAGGAAAACAATCAGCGTAATGCAGTTTAGGGAAACCCAGTCAAAAGGTTCGTTAATGTTTGGTAGGAAAGTCAGCCGCAAAAACACAAGTAAAAATTGGTAAAAAAAGGGGTATTATTGAGTTTAAAGTTGCTTAGAAATTTGGTATGGTAACGAAAATTGAAAGTTTTAGACAATGAATATTTAAAGTGATTAGTTAAGGTATACAAATAAAATAACAGAGAAACTTTTTCGAGTACCTAGGTAATGTTAAAATGGTTATCAGTGAAAGTAGAAATAAATATTGGAACAGTACTGAACGGGTTAAATTAAAATAAAATTAACAGTGAAATTCTTCTAGTTGAATTTGAAATGAAAAGGGAAAATCTCTTGAGTTAAGCATGAGTTTAAATTATTCTGTAGTTGAGAGTTGAAAGGTTGATTAAAAGGTTAATTGGGGATATGAAAGTAGAAATATGTAGGAAAATTCGTGTCAAAAAGGAAATAGAATTTTTGTTGGGAAAATTAAATTGAGGTAATTAACAGTAGTAGGACCCTTTAGAGATAAGTAGTCAAAAAGAATTAATAAATAAAAAAATAGGAAAATCTTTAATGAAATGATAAATTTTTTAATGATGAATAGTAAAATTGCAATCAAGTTTTCCATGTGAATAAGTTGGGATATTTTGAGATCTAGTTAAATATGAAGTTTATAGTTGAGGAATAATTATGTGAGGCTCCAGTAAGGTTGAAAATGTCAGTGAACTTGAGAATCAGTAATAGTGTAATAGTAGTCTATTAATGTGTTAATGTATTGGTAAATTTCATTATGTTGATAATCAGAAGTCAAGCATTAGCAGTCCCAAGCTAGTTGATCGAGTTGAATTTCCATATTATTAAATCATGCGATGAAAAGTCTTCTTCCAGTGTTTAGAGAAAATGTCACGTACTTTGAGTTTGCGATAAATAATAGCCTGGCACTCGATCATAGTTTTGTTTTGACTAGCGTTCTGTGGTAGAAGTTTCCTACTGGAATATTATAATGCAAAATCACGCTTGAGTCATGTTGAAAAATATCCGAAACAGATCAGGAAAAAATAGGAAACAGATCAGTCTATTGAAGACAAGATTTTTTGTCGTGAGTTATAATTGGATAAGTTTTTGTGAGTATGGCGCCACTCTATAGCCTTGTCTCTATACACTCAACGAGATGATTCCTAATGAATGAGAAGGAGAAAAGAGAAAAAAGAGTTATGATAAAGATATTTACCGTATTTGTTAGAAGGATTCATTACGGGTTCATGAAGGGTTTAGTCAAAGATTTTGTTACGTGACAATATAATGTATATAGAAGAAATTCCGGAATGTAAATAACTTGCGCAACTAGATTAGTCATTAAATTATGTTATTAACTTCGTAATATTAAATATATTTAGGTAGGTGAATTAGGTTTAATTTTATTTCATGCACGGCTGCATACTCGCGGTAAATGAAATTATTGTACAGTTTTCCCACGGTAGTAGATAATTGATTGTTTGGTAAATCGGGTGATGATCAATTTTTGAAGTCATCAACAGTCATAATACTATGTATGTAAATGATGTCTCTAATAATAATAATAATAATAAGTTATTTAGCATAAGACGATTTATCATAATATTCTATACTATACCCATTTTCAATAGCTTAATACTCATCCATTCATAGTTAAGAATTATACATTCACATAGTTAGGAGTTAGTACATATAGATAAAATATATTCCCATTCATAAAATAATAAGAATAATGTCTAAGGCCTCATATTTTATATTCTATTCGCTTTATATTTCATATTATTTTGTCGATATCCCTATTCTTTATTAGTTTACCTTCCATGATTAATACAATTATAATCTTATCATAGGTGTATTCAGTTTAACTGCTTCCGTTTTAGTTCACTTAATATAATTCAGTGATGGAGATTTCCTGCTGGAATACAATAATGGATAGAAATTTTCATAGCTACGGAATGTACATCAAGCGTGTGTCATTGCTCTCCGATGGCTCGCTAGCGTTGCAGTTTCAACCATTATTATCTTTGAATCGTAGTCGATGTAGAATAGTATTGCCTACTGAATTGCTTTATATTGTTAAAAATATATTGCACTCTCAACTCTATAGTAATGATAGTTAGATTTCAATACATTCAGCTGAGTGAAAAAGTTTCATCCTTTACTATTATGATCAAACGTACTTCATATTTTACAACAGCAGAGTAACATAGAACCAATTAAAACTATGATGTCTTTTAAACGTTTTCCCTTGTTAGAGTTTGCCAAGAAAATAACCAGGGACTCAATAAAGTGATTGAAGTATTCAAGATTATTATACTCGGTCCGTCTTTAGTACCTACTTAAAAGGTGGACACGTCCATATTGTTTTGTCCTGACTCTTGCCACAGTTTTAAAGACTCTTGCCACAAATCTCAATTAGTTATACATTTTGCTGAATTTCGGAATGATTAAAGAGATTTCTTTTGAAGAGGGCCCGCTTTAAATTGGAATGAAACTTTTAAGAATTGTTCATATTGAGTTTATGACATTTTATAATTTATATTTTTCAGACTCTGTTTTCTTATGTCATTAAGGCTTTCGAATGATTTAGTAAATTTTTATGATAGAAATCTTAATAGACGAAGAAGAAAGTTTTTCTTTTCCAGGAAATTAATATTAATGAATGTTCAAATTTTAATACAATTTAAATTATTTTTCTGACTGTGTTTTCTCATGGCGTTAAGGCTTTTAACTGAATGCTAATTTATTAAATTATAACAGAACTTTTGAATTATTTGTGAAGAAAGATCCATTAATTCTGATACAAAGAATCAGTAGTTTGAAGATAAAAATCTATATAAAATGAGGATTCAAATAGAATGAGAGAATTTAATTAATTGTAATCAATAGATAACTCCTGTTTTAGCTTTTGATGAATTGTAGGAAGAGTTAGAAATTAATGCTGTAATACATTTATTTACAGCGGTTCATGTGTGTCCCCAAACCAACTTCTTGTACTACCACCCCTTTGGTTCCGCAACTTTATGTAAAACCGCTTCAAGACACCCGTTCAGACGACAGGTCTAGGGACGTAAGAGGACGTCGCCCGGAAAAAGCTCACCGCCAAAAACAAGGTACTGTAACCCCGACGATAAAGCAACGTACAAACCAACGAAAGTGCAGTGTAGTGAAACAAAGGTTCATTCGAGAATGTCAATAAAAAGTGGGGATTCAAAATTATTATGAAATGGGTTATATGGGTTACTATCGACGAAATTTGGGTTCAACGGGTTTTTTCTTTCTTGAGTAATTTCATGTTGAAATTGATTGGTTATTTTATGACTGATCTTGTTTGGTTTTGTGACGTATTGCTATCTAAACGGGGATAGTAATGCGCCCCCGAATCAGATGAAGAATGTCAACAAAGTAACATGATATTGTTGTTTCTGTTGTTCGATTTTAGTTGCCAATGTTATTGAAGCTGTTTGTATTTTTTGTTTAATTATTTCAAAGTGTAGTGTTATTCTATGGTATAAACCTATTAAATCAGGCATGGCAAGATTAATTGAAGTTTTCTTGACTCTAGCCCGTTCACCTGCATGAATTAGGTATAGACTCAGGTATTTTCTAGATGTGTCGGCCTATTTCTAAATTCTAAATTTTATTCAAAATTGTCTTCTTTATCATCTTTAAAAAAGTGCAGGCACAAATGGGATGTTAGTATAGGGAAAAACTCCTGGATCTAAATGTCACAGGTATTGATTTGCCCACCCATCTAACGTACTTGGGACACACAATAAGCTCCAGTTGACGTGTGAGGTTATAAAATAAATAAATAAATAATTTTATTTCCATCATAAAATTCACTTGACACTCATTTTAAGTTTTGGAAATTATATGACCACTTTGAAAAGTTGTGTGGTCATTGTTAGTAATGTATTTAATTGTAATTACTAAATTGTTAAGACATAGATTATTTTTTTTTTTTTTGAGTTCAGCTCATCACTTTACAGACATTTTAGCGCACGACGTCTGTAGCATCCTGTAAACTTTAATCACTATTCCTAACAAGCCAAGATAACCAGCAAGAAGCAAAAAATCAAATACAACAAGACAACATACATGAGTAGATCTCTGTACAGTACAATGATATACAAACATACAATTAACAAAAAACAAAGCAGCAAACAAAAACAATACCCAAACTGAAGAACAACTGGATTCATGGATTTCTAATCAACATAATCAACTCTGAACAAACAGTAATACAAAAAACTTCAAACCGGGTTAATTCTTAGAACATCAACATCCGTTTGCATCCATAGCCATGCTTTAATTTTCTTTGAAAATTTATTCTTATTATTACATTTCCTGATATCCATTGGCAAACTATTAAAATATTGTGTACCCAAGTAACTAAAAGAATTTTTGAAAATCATTGTACTAACTTTTTGAGATCTAAAAAAATTTGAAACTGCTCGTCTAGTATTATAAATCAAGTTATCTGTACTCGTATTTCCACTTTTTTCAAAGAATAATCGCAGAACCCTGAATACAAAAAGATACTGAACCGGCAAGACATTAATTGTTTTATAAAGTGGAAAAGAGCTTTCACGCCTTGGTTTCTTCAGAGCTATTCTTATAAAGTGATTTTGAGTAGTTCTAATTGGTTTTATCAACGTTTTAAAGGTTCCATCCCAGCATGTTATGCCATATTGCAAATTCGAGTGTACCAATGCATAGTATAGCATTCTTAACACTTTTTCATCACAGAAGTTTCGCAAGTAATAAAATTTCCTGATTGACATTATGCAATTTATTAATTTGGTAATTCCATCTCATTTTCTCGTCAAAGATTAACCCAAGATACCTGAATTGCTGAACTTTCTCTATTTCTTTGTTATCATAAATTAAGTTACAGTCGAAATCGAATGGTCTGGTACTAAAATTTATATACTTTGTTTTTCCAACATTTATTTCCATATTATTTTTAAAACACCAGCCACTCAGCAGCCCAAGGTCCTGAACTACCTTATTGTAAATATCCTGAGGATTTTGACCAGTATAAAAGATTGCTATGTCATCGGTAAATGCAGAAACATTACCATTGAAATTCTGGCCTGATAAATCATTGATAAATATCAAAAACAAGGTTGCCGAAAGTATTGACCCCTGGGGTACCCCCATTTTTACCATTTCCGGTTCACTAAGATGGTCACCAATGCGCACCTGTTGCTTCCTACCCATTAAAAAACTATGAAACCAATTTAGCGCTACTCCTCTTATTCCTATACTTTCCATTTTTTTCAATAAAAGCTTATGATCCACTAGGTCAAAAGCTTTTCTATAATCCACAAATAATCCAGTAGTTTTCAATTTATCATTAATATTATTATAAATATAGTTTGCTACTTTTATCAACGCATCTTCGGTTGATTTGCCCTTTTGAAATCCAAACTGTTTGTCACTTATAAAATTCATTCTTTGCAAAAAATTAGTCAATCTTACTTTCATAATTTTTTCTATTATTTTTGAAAAAACTGAAAGCAAACTAATCGGTCTTATATTATCTATTTTTATTGAGTTTTGCTTCTTGAAGATTGGTACAGTAACACTTGATTTGAGATTCTCAGGGAAAATACCTTTTTCAAAACTTAGGTTTATTAAATGAACAATAAATATGGTGCAATAGAATTCGAAATATTTTTTATTAATTTAGTATTAAAATTATCGCAACCGGATGACGTTTTAGACTTCAAACTTTTGATTACATTAACAACTTCAGGGACAGTGGTAGGAAACAGATAAAACGAATGACTGTTATTTTCAACTGGGCTGTTATCTTGCATTGATAAGCGTGAAGCAGGTACAGTATCATTTCTATCAACTGCAATTAGAAACTGATTTATTTCTCTAGCTACGTCCTGTGACTTTGAAATAATTGTACCATCAGAGAGCTCAACTTGTTCAATACCTTTATTCTTTTTAACTCCAGTTAGACCATTAATTATCTTCCACTGTTTGGTTGAATTAGCCTGGCTTCCTATAAGCAATTTTGAATAGTAATTATTCTTCTCAGTAATGATATCAGCCTTCAGTATTTGACAGAATGAATTAAAATACGTTTGAAAAGAATTATCATAGGGTCTTCGCTTTGCAATAGCATAAAGTTGTTTTCTCTTTTTTAATTTATTCAGTAGCTCGAGAGTTATCCACGGACTAATTAATTGCGCTTTAGCTAGTTTTTTATTTACAATTCTAGTTTTTGAACTGGATTCAATTGCATTATTTAATATATCTTCTAGCTTTTGATAACAAAGATTGACGTCACTAATTCTTGCAAAGTCTTCATATATTACATCTTTAATTTTATTGTTGACTAGTTCGTAATTTATATAGAAATTTCATTCTGTTTTTGTTGTCATTTTGTTTTCTATTAAGCTTCCTATAAACAAGACCTAACATACAATGATCGGTGAGATTAACATCAAATATTGCTGTTTCATATCTGTCAATTCTTCTATCCTTAATAAAAATATGATCTATGCAGGTACTGGTAAATTCTGTTATTCTTGTTGGTGCATTAATTAATGATAGAAACCCGTTATCGTTCAGTAAATTTACATACTTAGAAGCTTGTGTGTTCCTATTTAATATATTTATGTTCATATCACCCATCAGAATTGTATTCGTATTCAAGAACTGAGTATAATCCGATAATTCCTCTATGAATTCATTCTCACTGAACTGCTGTAGCCTGTACAAACAGCAAATTTGAAAATATGAGTTGTTCAATCTTACACTTAACAATAAAGAATCGGCAGTTCTCATACTATTAACTATACTTTGTTGTGCTGTTATTTCATCTGAAACAAAACACAACACTCCTCCAGATCTGTAATTCTCATTACATGAAGCAAATTTATTGTATCCTGGTATATTATAGAAACTCAGTTCGTCTGCACCTATCCATATTTCGCTAAATATAATAAAGTGCACTTTATTTTTTATTTGTGAAAATTCTAACAAAAAGCGATCGAAGTTATTTCTAATGCTTCTAATATTTGCATAAAGGCAAGCAAATTCAATATTGTTATTTTCGGTAGAATTAAAAAAAGATTCATCCAAATTCATGAATTCTTTCGTAATATTTTCAGTCATATGGACATATAATTATAATATTTAAATTACCTGATTCTTTTTTTCTTTAATTAATTTACATTACCTAATCATTAAATGCAAGATTACTATTTGGAGTTAACGGAATCACTGATTTTTAAATTTAATCAATTCATTTAATCTACCAACTCTGATACATTTTTCTCCGCTTGCCTTTCTTACAAAAAACTTACCATCCCTACACCATGCATATTGAAAACCAATTTCCTGACATCTTCCTTTCAACTGTGAAAGAAATTGCTTATTGTCCGGTGATAGATGTTCGTTGATGAACACTCTGCTTTCTGAGAATAAGGGATTAACCTTCTTAGCCGTACATTTTCCTCCCTGCTCCCTGAATTTGTTGATCCACACATCTCTCTCGAATTTGTTTGAGAATTGGACTACAATGGACGGTACCCTCTCTCTTTTGAACGATGGAATCCTGTGGGCTGCAGTGATGCAGCTGCTGACGTCGACTCCTAGTGCAGCTCCCACGTCTTTTACCACACATTGAATGTCCTCATTAGGTGTGATGGGAATACCACTAATTTCCACATTATTTCGTCGCGAGTACTGTTCGAGGGATCTCACTTTTTCTTGTAGTTCATTCACAGTTTCCTCAAGTCGATTTCTTTCACGTAGCTCCTTATTTTGTTTTTTAATTTCACCCAATTCGTTTTCTATACCCTTTATTGAAACGTTCGTAGAGTCAATACCATCAAAAATGAACTCATTAGACTTTTTAAGTTCAGATAGCTCCTCTTTGAATGATTTCAATTCACTGAATACCTCTTCCTTAAATTTGTCAAACATTTTCACCATAAAGTCTTTTGATATATACTCACTATTGGATGCATCGGAATTCAAGTTCGCGAGGTCAGAAGATTGACTTTGACACTCTTTGCATTTCCAGTCCTTTCCCGATCTTGTACATCTTGCATCGAGATCACTGCTGATACACTTAACATGAAAATTTCGATCACATACACCACTACATTTCTCTGATGAAACTTTTTCTAAAATTTTTTTATTACAAATGCCACAGACCGCCGGCATATTTATAAAATGAAAATGGAACTCGTTTTAACTGTAAACAATTTTGCCATTAAATACACGCCGGATTGAGAATCGAAAGATAACACAGAACAGCACAGAGTTGCGTCTTATCTGTTCGGCTGTCCGAACTGAACTGAACCTTTTATTTGAACCTTTGGATCCTGGAATCCGTTCCTTCAAACATAACATACTTGTAAATTTCAGCATTTCTTTTGAATATCTTCAACTCTTTCCGTTCAAGCAATCGTCAGAGTTTTAGGTGAAACTGACTTGAGCGATAAATGTTTTTAGGCCTACCTGTGGATAGGCGGTGGCCAAAGCAATGGATATGGCACCAGAGCCGCAGCCCAGCTCGACGATGCAGGCAGGTGGTGACTCGAGCTGGCTCTGCTCAGCCAGCACCACGTCAATCAGCTGTTCAGTCTCAGGCCGTGGGATGAACACGGGCGCGCGCATGCTAAGTGTCAAACCCCTGAACTCCCATTCTCCGAGTATGTACTGAACTGGCAGTCTGTGCAATAAGAAGGCTCAATTCAACAATACTACAAATCATCCCACTTTATCTAGTATAATCATCATTCAGAAGACGAGTAATAAAACACATCAGTATAACTTATAACAAAACTTTGATGTGAATGTTCTAAACATACAAAACATTAACATTAATATAAACGATCTAATAACATGTAGTATAATTATACCAATGGAATGTAAAATAATATGTTTATTAGTAGGTTGCATTGTAAGTCAAATACTCAAAAGTACAATTTTTGTAAATTATTCTGTTTGGTGTTACCAAACAAGACGCCCCCTGTGGGTTGGGGGAGCTTTGAGTCGATCATTGTACTCAAGAATGTGTTGAAAACCAGAAATCACCCACAGTACCCATGCTTGTTGTAGGAGGCGACTAAAATGGACCTCAAGGCAACTCCAGAACTCCGGCAGTTTGGCGTCCCCTCTCTCGGTAGGAAGGACCTACAAAAAGGCCAGGAGTGGAACTCACGTAGGTCACGAGTTTGTGGGTGGAGAGGCCAAAACTCACCACTGCTCAAAGAAGAAGGGCGGCCATCCAGGTAAAACTTCTTGGGAGAGGTGACGCTTTTGACCCTGCAGAGTTTCGGAGGGGCAAAAAGAAAAACCCAAGAGACCAGAGATGGGTGAAACTCCAGGCACAAATGTGGGTCAAGAGGCTGAGTCAAGGGTGGCCGGGCGCCCTAGAGGCAACTTGGCCACCCTTTCCCTTTCCTCAGCGGAAGGACCTACAAAGAAGGTCAGGAGTAATCACGTTGGTCACAAGGACTAATCAGTTTGAAGAGACTGCCAAGCATATCACACTGGATTGCTACAAGAATTGCAACCAGGTGATGAATGGAATGTTAGTATAGGGAAAACTTCTGGTTCTTGTAAAGGACATAGGTATTGGTTTGCCTAACTGACATACTACTTCGGAACACAATAAGCTTCGGTTGACGTGTGGGGTTCTTTTAACCTTTGGATCCTTGAATCTGTCCCTTCAAAAACAATAAACAATAATACCAAACAAGACACTTCTAATAATAATTAATAGTCTACAGTTATTCAATTTCTCATCATCTCTTAGTAAAACGAAAAATGTTCCCTTGTTTCAATAAGAGAGAGGAAACAAAACTCTATAACTATAGTGAGGTCCACGTTATAATGGCAGTGTTTAATTAGCAATTTGTATTGCTATCCTTGTCTATCATTCAACAAAGCAGATAGCACTATATCTTTCTTGCTTTGCTCTGTTGCCAGATTGATTTTCAACAATGCAGAAATATGATTAATTAACAAAATATTTTATCTTGATAATGAAAATTCATTATGAAATCATTGAAAAATATCATTTCTTGCTTGATAAAATATAAACGATTATTTTAAATGAGAATGAACAGTTAATAGTATATCATTAAACCAGTATCAGTTACCCTCCATGGAAGGCATTGACAAGACAGAGGATCGGATACGTTGTTATGCCACCTTTCTCCACTGCCATTATAACATGGACCTTACATACCTTTTGTATGTAACCACCTATTGACCCACCTTTTGAATACCCAGACAGAATCGTTACTCAGAAGGGGTGTCTACCCAAATTGAGCTCATGTGCACAATGATACAAACATTTAAATTCAATTATTGATACAAGAGCTAAAGTTTCCCTCCAAAGACAAACTGTTCCACACAGCCCCTATATTTTTTGGTGAAGAGTTACACCATCTAGAGCGTTCAGTTTTGGGGTAGAGGAGCGAAATTCCACTTTTTCCAAAACATTTAGAAATTTACGCAGATTTATTGATTTAATGATACACAATTATTTTAAAAATAATTTGGTGGAGGATCAATAGCCCAATTGTGATCTATACAAAAATAATCTATATAGAAATTCTAAAGAAAAATGGCCTCTTACAAAATTCTACTAGCTAAACAGTTTAAACAGAGGAAGAAACGTAAACATTTTTCAGATTCTCCCTATTTCTGGAAGAAATATGGCATTATCATAAAGAAAGAAAATTCACATAAATATGTTTTGTGTAAGCAAATACCAGCCAAGGGTGAACCAATATTCTATTTTAGGCATATAAATATTTTTTCAGGAAGGAAGGGGTGATATGCCAGTTTGGTGTAGAGGCCACGAGATATAACATAAGCCTCAATCCCTCAAACGATGAAAGAGTGGCTGGCGTGGTAGGGATGTGGGGGTGTGAATGTCTCACACATCTTCCCCTATCACTCTGCATGCATATGGTTAATGAAGAGAATGTTCCAAGTGAGGATACAGGTAGCCGAGAGCAAACTACCAAACTCTCATCACCACCCAAAAAATCAGAGATGAGTCTCATGTGATGAGAGTCAAATGTTCATGCTATATATCGTGGCTTTTATTGTAATACGTACTCTATACAATTACATTATTTGGGAATTTCGAGAGAATACATTCCATTTGCCTTTCCCTCACCTTACCCCCCTCCTGCATTTATTTATTTATTTAGCGTATGACACTATACACAACACATTTATAATCACAAAATTCGAAAAAAGAAAACAATAGAAAATTCATATATAAAACGAATGAAAATATCTTAGTCACTTTTGACCTGGAAATTAGAGGCATGCTTCCAGGGTATTTGAGTAGGCTATTGATGCTGGTTTAGCCACCAGGAAATCTTCATGTGCCTCCTGCATTAAGTCTCTAGTAGTGGCTTGTATGCTATTGATAAGCCCTTAAACCCGATAACCTCACCATCTTTCTCAAGGGGCGCTCCTTTAAGAAGAAAAGTGGCCTTTGGCCGTATAGAGTTCTACTTTTGTCATGTTCCTAAACATTTATTATTCGTTTTTTATTTCAAATTTTTAATGCCATCATCATTACAATAATCAAACTGGATAAATAACCCAATATTATAATCAACCTGGATTTTTTTCATCAATAGTTCAAAATGCATGATGCTAAAATGCACCAAAAATTGGTGGCAAACATGTTATTCTTTTCAAAAATGTCACACCTTGAGGCTCAGATATGCTAAACTATAAGACTATGCTATGTCAAAACTATAAGATATGGAAAAATTTGTGGGATAAAAATGTTGTAGGAAATTTTATAAGCTTTAATTTTGTACTGAATAGTCATGTCCTTAATTAAGACACATAGTTTCCGAGATATATGCAACAAAAAAATGGTACATTGAAAACAAAGCTCACGCCTCACCCCCTTAGCACAGGGGGTAGGAGTGGGGACTTTTGAAATGTTCACTTCCTTATTACTTCAAAATAGAGTTAGATGAGGGTCATAGAAGAGGATGTTGTGGGAAATTTTATAAGTTTTAATTTTTTTCTGAATAGTAACATACATTAAGACGGATAGATCCCAAGTATATTCAAAAACAAAAAAAAAGACCTTTGAACCACCCCCACCCCCTTAGTACAGTGGTAGGGGGTGGGGACTTTTGATATGTTCACCTCTCATCTACACTAAACAGAGCTATAAGGTCAAAAACTGTCTACCGAAATATATCCCTCTTTTAGTCTATACCCACTTTTGAGCATTCATTGCCTGGACTACATGCACCGGCTAAATTTTGAAAACAAAATACACTACATCCACCGGAAACTTTGACCTTGAAAACAAAGCTAGTTGACGGAAGTGGCAAAAAAATCACGACGTAATTCTTGTATAATTACTGATTTTCCTGCTGCGTGAACACACCTGCTGCGTTAAAATGACAACACCCTATTTTTAAATACTCAGCAAAGATAAATTAACGATAAGACCCATTAAAAGCTTGGATTATATAATCAGGCTTTGTGAGACCTTCCCGTAATAGAAGACTCCCCACCAACTAAAATCCTTACAAATTTATTTTAAAAATAGCCTAACCATTATTTATACCACAAAAATCTGGTGTGGCCCACTTACACAATTTTCCTTGCCGTTATGAACATTGATCACCTGACGCTAGTGCTCACACGCATCTCAAGTCTACTATTCAAAGATCTGAGCCAGCTGATGACAGGACAATAACGCTGGAGACACACGAGGTCTGCTATCTCTTCATAGTGAATGATTTAATAGAATCAACATTTGTCGACAGTTTGCAATTAAATAATCACATTTTCTCGAATTTCAAGCTTATTTTCAATTTTAGGTAAAAATGTTACTGAACATTAATTGTAGAGAGTAGTTAGATTTTGTGTGTTCTAGCACAGGGTCAAAGTTCAAGATCAAAAAAGAAAAGAAAAGAAATAAAAAAATAAATGAATAGAGAAAAATTAAAAGAGAAATAAGTAAAATAAAATTTATTAAGAATTATTAAAATTATTAGAAAGTATTAAAGATATTTAAAAGTATTAAAAATTATTATCCCTCATCCTATGGACTTGGAAAATAAATCTAGAGTTGATGGAATGTGGTGGGGAGTGGCTGGTGTATATAAGGGAGCTGTTCAGCCAGGAGAGATCATTCGAATGCAAACAGTGTAGTTGTGCACATTATGAAGCAGAAAAGGTTAAATTCAAGCCATCAGTTGGAGTTTATCACAGTGAAAAGCAAAGTAAGTACAAGAGTTTATCATATTGTTTTAATATTAAGCTTATATTTCTTGTAGAACTTTTCCATGTTTCTTCTGAACAATTGTGTATAGAGTATATTTCTAGAAGTTGAATAAATTTTGGCTAGGTTAGATATGTGAAAGTAACTAGTAATGTCTGCCAACCTAACCTAAATTTGGAATTTCAATTTAAGTCATTGTTCATTCTGAGTTCAACCTAGATTTGGGATATCAATTGATAGATAAAATATTATTGGTTTCAAGCATATAGAGTAAATAGCATTAATAGAGGCCTCCAAGGAGGACCTATCAATCTAGATCAAGATGCCCATGGGGTCTATAACTCTATATTAAGATGGTCATGGAGACCTGTGTCACTCTAGATTAGGGGGACTAGATCAAGATGTCCATGGAGACATATCACTCTAGATTGAGATGGCCATGGAGACCTGTCGCTCTAGCTCAAGATGTCCATGGGGACATATTGCTCTAGATTAAGATGACCATGAAGATATATTGCTCTAAGATGTCTATGGGGGACCTGTCACTCTAGCCCAAGATGTTCATGGGGACTCATCACTCAAGTGGGAGGCTTCCACTCTATATAAGGGGGTTCCACTCTTATTGCACTAGATTAAGATGACCATGGGGGACACATTACTTATCATCATTATTATTAATCTGCTTGTATGTATGTTGCAGATGAACAAAGCTACAAGATGTCAGCACACCAGCAGCTCATCAGAAGAGTTTTGTACCTTAGAAGAGGCATTCAACAACAACATTTGGACACTGTTCTACAACAACATCTCTTCACCAAATCCAGCAAAGGACTTCCACTCTCTGATGAACAGCTTGCAGTCGAAGATTGTTGATGTCATAGGCTAGGAGTTTCAAACCAATCAAGGTCAACCTAGTGTTGGAGGCTACATACCAATGCAGCCACCTTTATGAGAAGAACATTGAGCAGGAAGAATTACAGAATGTTGCATTCAAAACACACAATTATACCATATTCAATGTCAACAATCTAGCTGAAATTATCAAGGAGGCATGCAAGAAGCTGTTGGAAGAAGAGGCCAAGTTCGAGGGCAACTCTAGCAGATGGAGCCTCCTCATCATTGACGGTCTTCTCATCCACATAAGCAAGCACAAACCACTTCAAGTATCCTCCTACATTGAACTGCTGGCCAAAATTGCAGCAAGAAAAGCAATCATAAACCCCAAGAATAATGATCAACAATGTTTTAAGTGGGCCATCCTTGCCAAACTTGTGCAAGGAGCAAATCCCCAATGAATCAATGATAGATATAATTAGTTCATTGAAAAATATGATTTCAAGGGAATATCCTTTCCCACAACCATCAACCGAATTGACTGGTTTGAAAAAGATAATCTGAGTAAAACAGTCAATATATATGGTCTTGATTCCAAGTGTATAATTTATCCAAGATGTGTTGTAAAGAAATGAGGGAGGATCATTTTGATCTACTACTCCTCCATGACACTGATGGTAGTGAAGCCACCACCACTCAGGACAGCAGTGACGCTACCACCACTCAGGACATCAGTGAAGCCACCACCACCACCACTCATGGAGATGGAGAAGAAGAAGAAGAAGAGGGAGATCTCAACAGCCATTACTGTTTTATAGAAAACTTTGAAAAACTTGTAAGATATCACAAATGCCACTCAATTTAGACCTGAGAGCTTTTTCCAGTCCTGGACTCTGTAAGTCCAGAACTTATAGATCCCAAGCTCAGAAACCCTACAGCTCACTAGTAGCTGCAATTAATTTATACTCTTTGGATATAGTAGTTGAAGTATACATAATAAACAACAAGTAAATAGATATCCATCATGGTGTAGTGGTTAGCACTTCTGCTTTCCATTCTAGAGTCCTGGGTTTGAATCTCTATTGTTTATGAGCAGGTTAAGGGAATGCAGGTAGGTTACACCACGATGGATATCTTTTGTTGAAATAACTTTTTTCAATAGATCAACTGTAACTCAACAGGAAAGTTTTCATGTTTCAACTGGTCTGTATGACATCATAATGTACTTATAGCCAAGTGATAAGGAAGTTGTTGAATAATAATGAAAATGTGCAAGTATTTATTGACAAATCTCAATTATTGAAAAGAATATACAAATGAAACAGCTTCTCTCCTCTTTTATAATCATCAGTCCTATGATACCTCTCAGCTGATGGCTCCTCATGCTCACAAACTTTGCAGGGTCCATCAGGTACATCACAAGAAGTATCATCATCTTCGACATAGAATTCGTAAGGTGTGCACATAATTCTGGGAGCAAATGCCTTGTAAATGATTATTTCAAAAGCTGGATCACCCAACTCTCCATCCTCGATCCTGAATCTCTTCACCCAATGAGTGCCCTCAACCAGTGAAAATCCTGCAAATATAAATCCTTCTCCTTGCCCAATCCTAGCAAGGCCAGTTTTCGGACACCACATTTGAATTCACACCAATAGCGTTCTTGTAGATCAAGAAAGTTCAGTACAATTTTCACATCTTTGTTCTTCCAGTCAGGCATCTTTTGGAGATCCACAATGGTGACTATGCTGTGTCCCAGCTTGAAGAATGTCTTCAACAACACTTGTGTGTCATCAAACAGCACACTAATCTTGATCGGAAGTCCAGGTGGCCAAGGCTGCATTATAACTTTGTTGATTCCATCCTTGATATTCTTCATAATGTGGGTGAAGACATCAGTCAGGAATTGATGTACACATCCATTGCTGACAGCTGTATTTTCTTATGGATTATGAATATCACCTCTTCTATAAAGAACACTGTCTATGCTTACTGCATTGACAACTGCCTGTTGCTTATCCCTAAATCTGGAGCAAGCACAAATGTGAGAGTCATGATCTGGACATGATTCCAAATGTCTTGCATTGTTGAAAAAGTCTGTCAATGAGATAATACCATGATTATGTAGTTCCCCTCAAGCTTGATCACTGCATCCTGCAGACATAGCTTACTGTTTGACAACATGTTGCAATAGACTGACTACCTCTCAGTGTTGACAAGCCTTCTTATACCAAACAGAGAAAAGTGGTGGGGGTAACTTTTCCTGTTTCAACAGGCCCATGATGATGTCACCCCATCATGACTCACTTATAGCTTCTCAATTAATCTTTACAAATAGAAATGTAAGAAGAAGTATCATATTCTATATAATTTGAGTCTTTAAACATAAATCCTCTATAATGTAGTGGTTAACATGTCAGCTTTCCAAGTCAGAGGTTCCAGGTTTGAATCCAAGGTGGTAAAGGTAAGTAGTGGAGATTAGTATCAACAGAACCAGAGGATATATTTTTTTGCATCTAGAAGTCTGAACACTCAGTGTACACTCAACTATACTTATCACTATTAGGTAGAGAAGAGAAAACGATATTTTTATTCTTCCCGTATAAATTTTCCATTATAAAACAGAATATATATATTAGTAATTGGAAATCCTCTTTTATATTTCCTGGTTTCATGATAGACCTCTGCCGACCTTTCCTCTTGTTCTGAAATGCTGCATACTCCATCAGTTTGTACACTATCCCAATAAACAGCACTGTAGATAGTAATTAGTAGAGCAGGGTCTCCTGAACACTAAATCTCTCCACATGTCCATCACCTCAGCAGTATGAGAATCCTACAAAGGTTACCTTCCTGTTGTTGATAAGAGTTAGACTTTTGTCACAGCATTCAAATTCACACCAATACTTTTGGGATGAATAATCGTTAAAGATCAATTCAATCTTGATATTCTTATTTTGCCAATTATAGACATTATCCAAATTCACAAGCTACTTTACTATACTTGAGACTGTAGATAGTATCCAAAGGTACTTGTTGGCTATCACCAAACAAAACATAACCTTCAAAGTGCAACATTGTCAACAGATAGCAATTGACTGATGTCCAAGAGACGAACATCTCCACTTATATATAGCCTAGAATGGGGGTAAAAATGAATAATATAACAGTAAATTAAATCAAATGTTTATTTATTGACATGAAAAAGTTACAACAAAAATATCTATCTTCAAGCATTGTCTTCATAATCCAATCAGGGGTTGAGTTCACAATATTGAGTGCACAGAGTAGTGGTGCATCCATAGGCTCCTTCCTTGATCCAGTCAGCTTCTTCCGCACAGACTCCACATAGTTGAGAAGGTAATGCTCCAGGCAGTAGCTTCCATGTCCTGCGCTGGTCCTTATCATTTCCTCCAGGCTTGGTATCTTGTAGTAGAGATAGGGCAATGTCAAGTCGATGTACTCTATATTCTCCTCATCATCCAGCTGCAACAGCTTGTCCAATAGAGTGATTGTGTCATATCCATAAGTTGCTGTCAGCCAGCCACTGTCCAATCATATAGCAAACAATTGGTTTCAGAGCTGTGTAGGGAAGATGTTGTTGACCAGCTCTTTTGGCCAACCATTGCAGTCCATGTTTAGCTTGATGTAGACAATTGTTGTCAAGCACTGCACTTGTTTTCAACAGCATATCTGAGTAGTGCAGCTTGGAAAAGTAGTGATGAGTTGTTACATGATGATTATCATCACGTTCCAGTACTGCAATCTCCTTCACAATGAAATCATGCTCCAGTCCCTCAAGTCCTTGGAAATTTATCAGGTAGAGTGTTAGTGGACCAAAAATGTTGCTAGCTCTTCTCGGTGTAAATGTTGCAAAGTTGTCCCAGTTGTTAACTACAGCATTGTTACAGTTGTCATCTCACTACAGTCTTCAAATACCATGCCATCATCATCAGAAGTAGTATGTAGGTAAGTAGTACTTGTAGAAGCATCCTTCTTCAATGGTTTGTCTAGACATCTTACCACATCCTCTCCTTCACTTATCTCTCCATCTTCCTTTGTATGGAAGATAACAGTAGCCAACTTGAACATGACTGTATCACTCAATGCTCCAAATGAGAATGAGCTGCACAATGCATTTCATAAGTATTTTATATTCTCTCTATGCTGACTGTACTAGACCAGTCAATGGTCGGTACTCTTTAATCATTTCATGAATCATTAGGCAGTGGGCATGTGAATCTGCTGCAATATTGCAGCTTCAAACTCAATCCTCACATTGACACTTCCTGTTTTGAGTGATTCATTTTGGCGGGAGCAATCAAAAGTGAACAACATTATATTACCAGTGCTTATAGCACCTTTCTCAAGCAGAGGTTTACTTGAGCGAGCATTATCATGATTGTAGACTCTATATGCAGCTTTCAGCTGCATACATGTTGTAGACACAATTATCATTGCCATCAATGCTCTCCTATGGGTAGTATTTGTTGTTTAAAACACTCAAATATTCTTCATACTACATTAGTCAAATTTTGAACTGTTAGCTGCTGCTACACCGTGTCTTGCAGTCTGCAGGCCAACTATAATGTAGCATGGCTTCTCATGCTGAGTTGTTGACTTGACAGTCCATGTATGTTTTGTAGTTTGCAACAAGGTTGGGTACTTGTACAATTCCCAATGATGAAATGGCATACTGATTGGCATGTCATTCTGCACAATCTGTAGCAGACACATTCTTACATCATCAGCCACTTCTAAATATGGCATTCTCCACAAAAGCTTTGTGATTGTAACATTGACACCAGCAACACTCACACAGTCATTGAAATTAGTGCTACATCTCAACACCAGCTCTTGTTTCACATTTAGCAGAATCTGTCTATAGTCTTCAGCAAAGCCCAGCAGGTATTGTAGAGGTACATCCATTTTTATACCATCCACAGCAAAATTGGCAAAACCAGTGGTTGAGCTAAACTTGTAGCCGGCCACTTCCATCTTGTTGAATTCATCTCGCTCAAATGTCATAGCATTCTTCATCTGACTGGTGATACCCAGATTATGAATGCTGTCCACCTCCACACCATTGATTTCATAACATATCTCTGAAAACAGATTGGGGAAAAATCCAGACACACACAGTGTTCCAGCCACAGCAGCATTGGTTGCCCCAAGCACTGTATACTCCAGATGTAGATAGCTCTCAGATGGCAGTGTGTAGATGTCCTGTTGCTGGATTGGTATCCTCAATTCATCATTGGTATTGAAGCTTGAAGCTTGTGGTATAGGGGGCATGAGAGTGGTACTCATAGCCAATGATACTGGTGTCCAATGAAGGTCCATTCCTTGTCACATCCAAAACTCCCATTGCTAATGTTGTCTCACTTGACAGCCGCTTTCCTTTAGATAATTAATGCTTCTTCATGTTAAACTTACAGAGGTTGAATGTCGAATGACATGTTTTGCATTTGCACTCCTATTATCTATTTTTCTAGGTTCTGGACCACCCTCCATGGGAGACATTTCCGCCTCCACGTCCAATCCTTGATTCCACTTTGAGAATAATAACACCATCTCACTTACGCTGTCTCAAATGCAGAGTAATATTAACCCTTTCACTGTCAAGCACGAAAATATTTGTTTTTGATAAGTATGTCTGAACACACCAAGCCTGAATATATTCGTTTTCATCTTTGAGCTCACTGTGTCATCCACATATATTTCCATTTGCCTTTATTTTATGATACAGACATAGTCTGTAGTGTTGCCAACATAATAAGCCAAGTCTCAACTGATTCCGATTTCATTTGACAAAGGTATCTAGGTTTCAGTGAACAGCTGCAGTGAAGCACCATGTGTTTTGTTGTATGTTGTGATTCAAAAGTGTATACTTGTTTCTGTTTGTGGAGTGATGTTAATTTGCATTTGTTATAGATAATTCAATTAAAATTTATTCTGAACATGAAATTCAAGCTTTTTTACTTAGCTCAGATCCTTAAATTGATGAAGTGGAACTTCAGGGAAACAGGGAAAGCAGCTGGACTAGATGGAATGTTCCCAGAGTTTCTGAGAGGGTGTGGAATTGAAGTAAGGAAGTGGCTTGCAGATTTCTTTTCAAATATTCTGGAAACTGGGATATTACCAACTGTTTTTAAGAAAACAAAAATTGTTGCCATATTGAAGCCTGGTAAAGATCCAAATGATGCTAGCAGTTACAGACTAATCGCCCTCCTAAGTGTAACATATAAGGTATTGGAGAGGTTGCTGTATAACAGAATTGAGCCAACAATCACTTCAGTTATCCCCCCCCCCCAGAGCAAGCTGGTTTCAGACAAAAACGTAGCTGTGCAGATCAAGTCATGGCCCTAACCACAAACATAGAATGTGGTTTTCAGAAGAGTCTCAAAACATCTGCAGTTTTCATAGACATATCATGTGCCTATGATACTGTCTGGAGAAAGGGACTCCTGTACAAATTAATTAAAACTATCCCCTGCATGAAAATCTATAACTTGGTAAGAAGCATGCTATCAGCAAGAGTATTCTCAGTGCATATGGGTGGCAAGGAGAGCAGAATGAGGCAGCTCCACAATGGTCTTCCTCAGGGATTGGTCCTCTCCCCATTGTTCTTCAATCTGTACATAAGTGACCTGCCACAGATGAATGCAAGCAAATTCATCTATGCTGATGATATTGCTTTGACTGTGCAGAGTAAGAGTATGAATGCAGCAGAGGACAAACTAACAGCTGACCTTACAGACCTGCAGGAGTACTTTCGAAAATGGAGATTGTGTCCAAACTTATTGAATACAGAGGCCTCATGTTTCCACCTAAATAATAAGGAGGCAGGTACTGCTCTGAATATTACACTTGCAGGGAGAGTACTGAGACACAATTTTACTCCTAAGTACTTAGGAATTACACTTGACAGGTCGCTCACATACAGATGCCACACTCAAAGGCTGAGAGCAAAATTGCAAACAAGAAACAACATATTGCAAAAACTTGTTGGCTCATCTTGGGGTGCCTCAGCAGACACAATGAGAACAGCTGGTTTGGCCCTGGTATATTCAGTTGCAGAATACTGTGCTCCAGTATGGATGAGCAGTGCTCACACCAAGCAGATAGATACAGCTTTGAACTCAACTATGAGGATGATCTCAGGCACTGTCAAGTCAACTCCTAGAGAGTGGCTCCCTGTGTTAAGTAATATTCCACCACCACAACTGAGACGTCATAAAGCTCTTAAAAGCTTGTTTGCTGAAATAAATAAAAATCAGACCCTACCCATCCATAAAGACCTTAAAAATATGCCAAGACAGTGACTTAAATCCAGGAATGCTCCATGCAATTCCAAAGTTGGACTCCAACTTTGACTTATCCAATGCCTGGAGAGAACATTGGCATAATTTTGCTGAGAATGGCAGTGCCTGGAATTTGGATCCAACCATAAGACCAGCAGGATTTGAACTGCCATGAAGAACATGGACTCGGTTGAACCGAATGCGCACTGGCCATGGAATATGTGGAGGCCTGATGTATAAATGGGGCTTTTCTGACACTGCTGTATGTGAATGTGGCACTGAGACACAGACAAAGAATCATTTAATGTTAGAATGTCCAATTTTTAAGTTTAATGGAAACCTTGATGAGGTGCATCAAGCAACACTAAATTTTATCCAATGGCTTGACACACTGATTTTAAATGTGTGACTTTTACTTTGTAAATAAAATGATGTGATGTACTTGATCACATATGATATATAATATAATATATGAAGTGGAACTGGAATTTTCCTGGGGCAGTAGTGATAGTGAAGAAGAGAGTCAACCTTTTCCTCTTCCACTATTATTATTATAATATATCCTCTTATTATTCAACTAAGAAAAAAAAACAGTGCAGTTGTATAAGTATTAGGTACATAAAGTGAAATAGGCTATATACTTAAAAGGCTATGGGCTTCATATGAAAATTGACTGATGGATTCATTTGTGAACATTAGTTTGGTTTGTCAGACACATTGAGCTCACATTTATATGGCAGTGAAAGGGTTAATCTCCTCACCTTTATCATATATCAGACGTCCGTTCTCATCAACCACCTCCAATGAAATGCTTACAATCTGCTTGATGTCCACAGGTAAATAGATCACATTCTGCACAGTTACAACCATTTTATACCCTGGATCAACATCCAGGTAAAACTTGTAGATCCTTGACCCCATTCAAATAGGATCCACCCACACTGTAACACTTTATACACAGTACATTAGGTCTATTGATTTGTACTGTAAAATCACCTTTAGCCTCCTTTTTGGCTTCTACAATATGTTTATCACTAAATCCCATTAATTGTCCTATTGAATTGACTAGGCAGAAATCTAACTTCGCATTGCTTAGAACTGAATATTTCAAGGTCAATGGATCGACAGCCAATGAGAACTGTATGCCTCAGTTATGTAACCTCGCTCTAAGCAGGGTGGCAATAGTTTGAAATTCAAAACGTCTCTCTCTGGTAATGATATATGCTGGAGATCCGGTCCAAATTCAGCACTCGTATCCAGCATCACCTTGGAGGCAATATCCTCTTTTTCCTTCTCTTCTTCTTTCACTCCAATCTTCCATCTATTGCCTCTGGTTCCAACATTATGTACATAACCATACCAATAATTTGTCATATTTGGATTGTCAACAGATGTTAGCTCCTGATGTGTCAGTGCCAGGTCAGTTGACGCTAATTTCTTCACAATATAATTTGATAGTTTCGGTGCATAATAGTGCAGTGTATTGTTGTAGCCCGCCTCAACATTTGGTATTGAATTACAGCTGGTAAAGCTGATGAGACAAACTTCCCATTTACCAGTACTTGTATCAAGAGGTGGGTAAAAGCCACTTTTCAATACAGAAGTATTACCTCCAAAGCAGAGCATCATGGTCTTGACTGCTCAATGTACTATTGCACAATGATTTGCAATATGTTCTTACTCAGTATATGTATATGGGAAGACAATGGGGAATAATAATACATGTTTTTATAGATTGTAATAATTTATTATCATCAATCAAAAATTTCAAACACAAATGTCCACAAATATGAGAATAGAGATCCTTCTGCTTCTGATCATAGTTGTACTCAATCCTTGATGCTGGTATCGATCCTTGATACATGTAGTCAATGAACTCCTGCGGCGGTCTCAGGTTGCCAAATCCATCAAAGTAGTAGACAACATCATCCTTCTTCACATAGCACACCCAATGTGTGCCAGCACCAGTACTGCTGTCAAGATTGATGATACCACATTCCCATCTCAATGGTCCTGCAGCCGGTAGAGCATCCCACATAAACACACATTGGAATTGTTTCAGCTTTAGATGACACACATACTTGTAGAGGTCTGCATTGGTAAGTGCCCGGTCAGACAGAGCAATCATCATCTTCTGCATTCATGGTGGCATGTTCCATTTCCTGAACTTTGTTGACATCTCAGATAAAGACCTTCACCTTTCTTGGATGATTTCTGCTGATGTCTCAGATGAAGACCTTTATCTTTCTTGGACAATGTCTGCCAATGTTTCAGATCATTCCTGGAATTCTTCTTACAACATCTTGCTCCTCCACCAAACTTTGCCTTAGCCTTCATGATGTTGGTGACTGTTAGTGCTGTTGCCCTCTCTGTCAATCCTGAGTCCAAAGATGTTGCTACACTCAAAGCTTGCTCTGCCAAGATGTTGTCAGCTATCAATCAATCAATCATTTATTTCTTTCCAAAACATATATGGAAATGTACATAAAAAGTAAAAAACTAAAACTAACTTAAAGCTAGAGAGAAATAGTGACTGTTTAGAATTCCTTTTTTTACAGTAAACTGGTTTACTAAACTGTAGCATCTATCAAATATGCTTTCAGTAATTCCTTGAATTTTGATGTATCAGGTTCATGTCTTATGCAACCTGGGAGACAACCAATAAATTTAATTTATCTCTTTCCTGTATAGGGCTACTTGTAATATAAATATAAAGAAAATAAAAATCTCAGTACCCTTTTTTTAAAATATTTTATCACAACATGTTTTTGTCATTTATGCCATTTTCCCATAAATTTAATTCCCATGTATGTTGGACTTTGTTTATATTTTTCCTCATTGTGTTTCTTCAAGCTACTGCTCTGCTTGCCGTATCACAACTCCTCGAATGGGCAATATCATGCTCCTTGCAGGCTTGATCGAGTTTGTTGATTCCTGGATCACCTCTTGCAAGTTTTGTTCCTGGCACACAGTACTGATAGCTGGGGATATGAAGTTCAACTGGTAGAACATTGATTGCCTTATTAACTATTGCACCCATAACATTCTTGATAGCTGACAAAACTCCTCTACCTTGATACCTCTTTCTCTCTCTGCAGATTGCCATCTAATATTGCTCAGACGGGTTGTCAATTGGTTTTATACCTTCAGCTGACTCTGATGAAGCAAGACCTAAAAGTTTGATCATCTCAGATTTCAAACTAGTGTGATCCCAACCTCCTGCTCTCTTCAACATGTTTTGTAAATCAGGTATACTGAATATAGCATCAATATATTTCTCAATGACCTCAATGATAAGCTCTCAGAATCTTTTATCCAAATATTGCTTGTTCACCCCATCCAAGTCTTCAATTGGATCTGGCATATCTGTCAGTATAGAGTTATTTAGACTTGTAAATACTTGGGTATCATTGAGACTTTTGAACTTTGGCAGCCATGACCAAATAAGATTTTTGCATGTGATCAGATTTGTAGTGTCACTATCATTTCGAGGATTTGCCACATTAATCACTCACCTGTGGTGAGCATTGATATTACCCAAAGTATCCATAATTCTTTCACCCATAGGAGCCATTGTATGTAGAAGGCAGTGTGTGGTAGAAACACTCTCAACTGTATGTCAAGTTGCAGTAACAACCTTCCTCTTATATTAAAACTAGTGTGCAGGTTTGCCAACTATGTAGCAACCTTCCACCAACTCTTCTAGAATGGAATTTATTACATTCTCATGTGCAGTGTTGCCAACTGCTATAGATTGGTCCAACAGTCTCAGCCTGTCTACAAGTTCATTAGGATCATTGTAGTAGATGTATTCGATTTTAGTAGCATTATCTACCACCATATTGAATGGTGTCACCAGTCCTCTCCCACTATGCCTATCATTCCTTATCAGTGGGTAAATTGTCTTCTTGTACTTGGCATCATTGGAGTTTATATTTGTCCAACTGGGTCATAGTTTTTTCTATACAAATTGGTCAAATACAGAATGCGTTTCTATGTGTTTGAGTCAGGTGACATCACAAGTTGATTGTTGGGCTTCTTTTTAAAAATCAGCTCACATAGTCTGGGTGTTGTATCAAAAATCATTTTATGTTCTTCATCTTTAGGGTCAGTCAGCTCAATCTTTGAGCTGTCAGTTCCAAAGGTTAGATGCCTACTACCCAATTAGTACTACTTGTTTCTAACTATTATTGGTCCAAATGTAGTATCTACACTACTATCATTCAACATTGCTCTATAAACATATGGACCCACTTTGGTTCCACTCAATCCACTTTGAGTATCAATGTTGTGCACTTCTTCAGGACTGCTGTTATTCAACACTGTCTCAATATCCTCATCCTCCTCCTCCTCCTCATCACTCCAATTCCTAGCCTTGGATAATCATTTTCCTGCAACTGCTGAAGTACTTGGACCCAGAGCGGAGGCTGCTGCTTCTCCAAATGATTCATGGGTCAGTGACTCCTCCTTCTACTCCTCAACAACATCTAGTTGTGGTGGTAATGGATGAGTCAGATTGGAGTTGTTGGCGGTGTAGGTGGTATAAGCCGATGTTGTTCTACTAATGGTTGAGCCAGTGGCTGTTGCTGAGCTGGAGGTGGTTTCTGCTGAGCTGCAGGAATCTGAAGTATTGATCATTTTTTCCAGTGGTTCAGTTAGCGATTTGAAATGTTTTGCATGTTGCTCCTCTGTCAATTCTCTTCCAAGTGTGAGCTCCTTATGCTTTCTCTTGATTTTATGTCTCAGCTTTGCATTCTCCTTGATGGTAGGAGCAACCTCCTTCAAGGTCTTCTGATGGGGTCAAACCATCCTGCTTGCCTCACAATAACAGACTGATCCTCTACTAGGCTTACACCTCAACTAAATGGGTGTCAAGACCATTTCTGTAACGCCCCACATTCTTTCCTGATGAGCGGTCAATGACAAGGAATGCATGTGCAGCTGACAACCAAACCTTGTTACACAGGTTCTTGAACTGATCCAAAGGTCATATCAGCTCCAACATGATCTCTATACAGATGCTTCAAGTTCAGCTCATCCTGTTCAAACATGATTAGAAAATTTGCATTGTCACGAATCAGCTGTTTTGGAATGCAGCTATAGATCTGTGCCAAATAAAAAAAGTTGATATCACTGTGTCTGCCTGCACTAAATTATTCCCTGATGGCATCCTGTTGCTCACAAATAATGACATTGAAGATAATTATTGAATTGGTAGGCAGTTCATGTGGTTCAGGTATTTCCTCACTTGTACCACACTCCATTCCATTTGGATCAAAAAGCATGTTGAACAACAGATTTGTCTTACCACACCCTGAAGGTCCACATATAATGCATCATATATGGTTGGGGAACAAAAGACCATGCCGCTTCTTCTTATTGTCCATTTCCAGACCACAACCTTTCACCACCCAATCAAAATCAATAACTTTGAATAAGTTTTGCCATTGTACAACCTCTCTCATCCTAGACCAAGTCACTTTTGTCAATCCACGAGTTGTGACTAACTGTATCCTCTCTAATGCACTAGCAGATTGTCCCCTCTTTTCCTCAAAACCTTTTCAATCTCAAAGACACTTGGCACTTTTGTCTTTACAATTTCTTCAGAGTAAAGCCCTCCTTGAATAGGCTCACCTCTATAGTCTTCCAATTCATATGTTACAGGTACTGTGGAACATACAAGTGTTACTGTGAACAGCTCATTTGTCCAATTGGCTAGATATCCCTTGTCAAAAATATTTTCATACTTGCTTATTCTAACCTTGTGTCATCAGGCACAATATCTTGATGAGGACCTGGATAGAACCTACCTTTACACCCTGCACTCTTCTTGATAGGCTTGATGCCAAGTTTACCAAGTCGGTCAAGTAGCACTTTCTCATGCTTCTCTGCACATCTACTGGTTGCATACCTATTGTTCAATAAATCTTGGTATTATACTCTTTGAGAAGTGAGGTTAAAGCATCTGTCCAATGATAGGTTCCTCGCTCAATGAACTTGATCCACATTAACTGTTCAAGTGTTCTGTTGAAGTGTTCCACTATAGATGCCTTCTTCTCTGATCTAGTTGAGTAATGATTCATATTTACTGTTTCACAAGTTGTTGGAATTTTGTATTGAACCACTCTTTACCATCATCAGTCTGTGGATTTTTCATTAGATGTTGTTTGGATATAGGACAGATAGCCCCAACAATGTCATTAGCCAACTTGTTCCTTATCGGTATAGCAAATGCAACCTTACTAAGACAATTTATAATTGTAATAATGTACTTTTGGTAATCTTACACTGACTCCTGCCTGTGCTTCGAAATAGAGAAACAAGGTAGCCTTAACAAAAGGGATGACAGTACAAATATTTCTTCTCTTTGGAAAATCATTCTGAACACAACAAACACATCACAAAAGCCAGACACTTCTCCAGGTATTCCTTTCACCCAGCAGCGCCAGGACGAACACGTGAAGGAAGGAGAGGGGAGGAGGTACTCCCTTCGACCACGAGGAAGAATTTTAAAGCACAGGCAGGAGTCAGTGTAAGATTACGTGCGCCCTGAAGATGTCATTTGAGATGATGACGAAATGTCAGAAAGTAAGTGAAACTGCTTATCAGATGTACCTGGTTGATAATTTACCATATTCATCCATTTGCGAATTTTTAAAAGTTAACATATTAAATCTCTATGGGGAGATAGTGTTCAATCAGTGTAAAGTATTCAAAAAACTCCAGTCGAAAAGGACAATGCTGTTGTGTGACTTTGATGTACTTACCAATTTTACCAAGCTATCTTATCATACAAATAATTTCAAAACGAATAGTATTCTCAAGAAAGCCAGTAAAGCATTACTCATTGAAAATATTCAACATGTCAGGAACAACTCAGTGCTCTAGAGTCAAAATTAATCACTTTTCACCACACCCTCAGTAACTTACTACACCCCCTAATATGACAATGTCTTGAGCAATTAGTGTATTTCTGTACTGAAACTGACAGAACCCTTAAAACTAAGAAACTAAATAAAAAATTATTCGAATCTATTTTCCGGTGTTTTTTAACTTTGCTGTCTTTGAAAACATTTTTTCAATTATTGAATTCAACTGACCAGTCAATAAAACGAGTAGTGGAAGCTGTATGTGTGTGTGTGTGAAATTCAGTAGTGTTATGCAAAGAGATATTCAAAGTTATTGTACTCCTACTGTTTCGTTGAAGAGAGGAAGATCGCAAAATTCACCAGAGGTCGAGGGCCAATCGAGTAGAAAGAAAACAACGATGGGTGTCGACGAAGAATTCATGAAAAAACTATTTCAGGACTTTGAGAATCGTATAACTTCCAATATAGATGAGAAACTGCAGCAATTCAGGAAGGACTCTCAACAGGATATTGCAACTATGAAAACAGTGGTGGATCAATTAGTGACTGAAAAAAAAACTAACAAACAAATTAAATCAGATTTCTATAACGAACAAATCTTTGTCGAAACGGGTTATCGATCTTGAAGATAGGAGTCGTCGAAATAATCTCATTTTCAAGGGGCTCAAATATAATGTGAAAACGTTCAACCCTTTATCGGTGGTGAAAAACTTTTGTGCTGACTATTTGGGATCACGAAAGGATATATGGATAAACCGAGCTCATCCCCTAGGAGCTACAAAGGACAATGGTCCTATAATAGCACACTTTCCCGATGACTCTGATGTGTTCCATATTCTAAAAAATGCTAAAAAACTGAAAGGTACTGGGTATTTTGTGCACAAAGACTTCTCTTTCGAAACAAGAAAATCTAGGGCTAAACTATTCGCGATGAGAAAGGAGATAATTAAAATACATCCACAAGAAAAAGTATTTGTAAATCATGATCGAATTACTATAGGGAATGTGACTTTCGGAATCGAGGAAACCGGGCGTTTGAAAATTGGCAACCGGAGCGGAGAGGAAAGACTGCGGGAAATCCTAGGCGATCACACGGACACTGTACTCGCGGCGATGAGGGATACCAACGAAGGACATCATAATGAAACTAACAGTGATGAAGTCAATTGAGCCAAAGCCGTCAGTCAGGCAGAAAGAGAGTGTAGTGAATTAGATATATTGGTTTACAATGTAGCTGGGCTGAGGGGTAAGTCTTTTCAGGATATATTTAATTTTCTTAGAAAGTATGAGTGTTTCATTCTGTTGGAAACCTTTGTAGAGGAAGGTAACCATGTATATTTTGAAAAGTATTTAGAGGGATATAATTTTGTTTGGGAATTTGCAACGAGGGATTCACAATTTGGTAGAGCAAGAAAGGGGCAATTAATAGCTATTAAGAGCAGGAAAGAAGATATTGTTAGATTAGAAAATATAAATGGAAGAAACTTAGTTGTTCTGATAGAGAAAAACATTACCATTGTTCCAGTTTATTTAAGTGAAGGCTTACAAGGAGAGTGGGAGTTGGATTTTTGTGCTCTGTATGACTTCATATCTACTCTAGAAAACAAGAGTAGTTTGATTCTTGCCGGAGATTTGAATGGGAGAGTGGGAACTTGTCAGAATCTTCCGCAAGAAGTATTACTAGATCATGCAACTATATTTCATGAAAGAAACTCAAAAGATAACGTTCTTAATATTAAAGGGAAGAAAATAATAGAATTATGTGAAGAATATAATATGATAATTTTGAATGGTAGGAATATAGGTGATTTACTGGGAGAGTTTACGTTTATAAATAATAATGGGGCATCAGTGATAGATTTGTGTTGCGTGAGTCTAGAAAATTTAAAGGATATAACGCAACACAAGCAGCACACATAAGTGCAGAAGAATGGATAGATCACTTCAAGCAATTATACACACCTTTGCGAGTTAGCGGTTCAATTATATATGCAGAGCCCTTACATAACAATGATATACTGGATAGGGTGATCAGTATGGAGGAAGTCAATTCATCATTAAGAAAATTAAAAAATGGAAAAGCTCCGGGTGAAGATAGAATCCCCGCTGAATTCTATAAAAGAGCCCCTTTAGAATTTAAAGAGTTAATGTGTAAATTTTTTAATGAAGTTTACAATAAAGGAGTATGTCCGGTAGCTTTTAAAAAATCAATAATATTTCCCCTGCATAAGAAAGGAGACCCTAAAGACCCAAATAATTATAGGGCTATTTCATTTGTGAACTCAATGTAGAAAGCTTACGTAGGTATCCTCTTGAAAAGGTTAGAAGAATGGGTGAAATTAAGGAACATTATTGCGGAGAACCAAGCAGGTTTCAGGGCGGGGTACTCATCCATAGATAACATATTTGTATTACAGAGTTTAATTAAGTATTATACTAACGTGAGACATAAGAAAGTTTATTGTTTTTTTGTTGATTTCAAGGCCGCGAACGACTTTATAGATAGGGATGCTCTCGTGTATAAACTATTAGAGATAGGAGTCTCAAATAAATTTGTCCGCATGGTCAAAGCCTTATATGAAGATACGACCTCAGTTATATGGTGTGATAAGGGCGTAACAGAAGATATCAGGCTTGTAAGCGGATTAAAACAGGGTTGTTTGGTATCCCCAATTTTATTCAATCTTTTCACATATGATATCTGTGAGAGTTTGGGCGGAGGCTTGATGGTAGGAGAATCAAAAATAAATTCACTTTTATATGCGGATGATTTAGTTCTCTTAGCTGATAACGTAAATGTAATGCAGAGTATGATCAACAGGCTGGAGCAATATTGCAACCGATGGAACTTAGTTTTGAACAGGGAAAAATCCAAAATGATGGTGGTTAGGAGGGGTGGTAGATTGAGTAGAAGTGAGAGATGGCATTAGGGTGGGGAAGCTATTGAAGTAGTAAATGAATATAAATATCTAGGAATTACGCTTACACCAACCTTGTCACTAGCAACACATTTTGTGAGTAAATTGACGGCAGCGAGGTATGGTATCAATAGTTTATGGCGTAAGCTAATTGGTAATGATGAGGTCCCAGTATCTACGAAATGGCAATTTTTCGAAGCAGTTAGCAAGTCAACAATCACATATGCAGGGCAGGTTTGGGGATGTCAAGAGAGGGAGGATATAGAACGTTTCAATAGGTTTTTTATTAAAAGATTGTACGGTATACCAAAGAATACTTCCAACTACATAGTATATTTAGAAAGTGGTAGAGATGTTATGTGGCTTCAAACATTGAAAATGAATTACAAATACATATTAAAAACTCTTGCACAGCCGGATTCTAGATTTACGAAGAGAGTATCAATATTACTGACGCAGAAGAAGAGTGGTTGGTATAAAGATTGGAGAAAATTATTTTATGAATTTAATGAAGAGTGGGTAGATCCCATGAACCAACCAGATCTTTGGGGAAGAGGATGCGAAAAGATTGTGGGCAGGATACGTAATAAATTTCAAGGTTCATGGTGGGACAGGGCAGCAACTTCTCAGTTTCATCAAATTTACTTTAATTTAGGAAGGAATGGATTGCAATCAGGTTATATAAATGACAATAATAAAAGAAGAATGATCAGCATTATTTTTAGGGCGAGGGGAGCATTATTGCCATTGAATTTTAGAGTGGATCGTGGAGAAAATAGTTACATATGTTCTTTATGCAACAGTGGTGAGGTGGAAGACACCTATCATTTTATTGGAAGATGTAAAGCCTTATCGGAATTCCGAGTAAAATGGTTCGGCTGCTCGGCTATGACTAATGAAATGGTACATGAGTATTTGAATGGCGAGAATTGGAAATGCTTAATAGGTTTTTTGACATCAGCACAGAAATATAGGGATTTTCTTGTAAGGGAATTTAATTTTTAAAGATAAAATTAGACTTGGTCTACATAATATTATCGATTTATCTATGTTATATATCGGTTTATTTATATTTATAGTATAAGATTAATCGTCAGTAGCTATTAACTTTTATGATATGATTGTATAGGTAGAATTTTCCTTGTCTTTTCTTTTTCTATGGCCCTATGGTAGGAGATAATGATGCTTCATATATGTAATTTATGTTTTTTCTCAGTGTAATATATTAGATAAGTTATGTAATTTACAATACATATGTGTACATTTACAATTATACATGTGTAATTTAGGTTCAATTTGAGTTGCCATACATTGAATTTATTCATTCATTTATTCTCTTGTAATGTTCATTAAGTTACTTACTCACCATGTCAGATATTCTATTTTAAATTTATTTCATAGTGCTGGCAAATGATCCGAGGAATGCTTTTTCAGTTGTTGCTGAAATTATTATCGAATAATGAATGATGTTTTTCAAAAGTGTAGTGATAATTAGTTTAGGACAGATAAGGATGAAGCTGCTGGGGGTTGCTTTTGGTCTTCGATAACAGTTTTGGTTTACATTTGTTGTTTCATCAATTATATTAAGAAGTAGAATCCGAATTATTTTTGGGAGAATTTTCTATCAAGATTAGATAGTAGAAACTACTCAACTCTGGCTGACGGCTTAGGCTAAGCTTATCGAATTTGAGCTAATAATACAATTTTTTTTATTTGTTGTTCTGTTACACTAGTGACATTACTGATTACTTGTGAAATGTATCTTTTGTTTCCTGAATAAATTCGTTTATCTATATTCGATAAAAAAAAAAAATAAATAAAAAATTTGACAACCTTCAGATCAAAGACAATAGGACTAGGAGAGTGACAGCCGAAAACACAAGTAGGAGAGTTGTACACAATCTTTCAAGCCACAAATTATCCGAAGTTGAAGAGAATGTTCTGGAAAAAGGTTTTAATTTTGCAATCGCCCCAAAAACCTTACCCCATGAGGAAATAATATCCTCTATTGAACCAAGTCTTAAAGAATTGGAACACATTGAAGTAGGAGAAATCAAACAAGAAATCTCTCATATTCTGAAAAAATCAAATCCTCCCAAGCCCAATTTACCAAAAGAAGAAATCACAGCCTTGAAAACCCTTTCTAGAAATCCCTCCATAGTAATATTACCAGCTGACAAAGGTAACTCTACAGTAGTTATGGACAAAACAATATATAACAAAAACTAGAGAATATCCTTAAAGATGCAGCCTACAAGCCGGTTCATTGAGACCCCATGACCTACCTTCAGAGAATTACAAAGTCAAAAATCAAACAATCAGACATCGACCCAGATACCCAACTTGAATTAATTCCGAGAGAGAAATCTAGTACCTAGGTGCCCGAAAATTTATGGCCTTCCAAAAATACACAAGCTGGATACACCACTCAGACCAATTGTGAGTGCTATTAACTCACCTACCCAGAAACTTGAACGTTTCATAGCCAACCTCATTCAGCCAGTCATTGAAAAATCACAATCATATGTGAAAAACTCCTATGATTTTATCAACCAAATAAAAAACATAACCCTAAACCCGGGGGACATACTGGCAAGTTTAGACATCATTTCCATGTACCCCAACATCCCTGTTGATGAAGCCCTAATCATCATGAATCAAAATGCACACTTTTCTAAATCAATTATTGACCTGACAAGCCACTGCCTGGAAATACATATTTCACCCACAGTAACCAATACTTCAGACAAATTGAATGAGCCCCCATTGGATCATCCCTCTCTCCAGCCATAGCCAATCTCTTCATGACTCATTTTGAAGAAAAAGCTCTCAGTAGAACAAAACTGATACCAACCCTTTGGAAGAGATATGTCGATGATATCTTTATCATTTGGCCTCATGGTAGAGAAGAACTTTTCGAATTCCTCAATCAGCTGAACCCCAAATACAGTTCACTCTCGAAATAGGAGAAGAAGCTAAACTACCGTTCTTAGACATTCTAATCACCAGAAACGAAAATGGCAATCTAGAACACTTTGTATACAAAAAACTAACCTGTTTGGACGTTATATGAATGTTCCCCTTTATTGTCTGGCGTTGTGTGGTGGAGGGGGCAATTATACGGTGATGCACATAGCATAATCGCCAGTTGCCGATTGACAGCCAATCGAACAGCTCACTTCTCGTAATGTCGATTTTTGCAAAGTGATCTATTGATTTATTGTGATTTATTACAAGTGTCATCTCGTCTCGTATCGTGATCTGGACCTGGGATCCTAGAAGCAAGGAGGATTTGGACATGAAGGTAGGCCTATGTTATTGTGCACTTAGCCATTTAAATTGTTCAACTTGCTACCCGATGCCAGACAACCTCCAAAAGGTTCTCGATGTAATTGATACAGTCCACAAACCAGAGTGCTGTTTGAGCCAGCCTCTGTCGAATAAACATAACCCATACAAATAGATACCTCAATGCACTATCTCATCATCACCCCGCACATTCCTTCTCTGAAGTCAATAGTCTAATCTTTCAATATCTCCATCTCACTGACGGAAAAAGCAAAGAAGAGGAGATCAAGACAATCAAATACAAACTGAAGAGTAATGGTTACAATAGTAGTATAATTGAAAAATCTTTGAAAAACCAACTGACACCTCCAAAACCTGAAGAAAAACTCAGGAAGAGAAAGCATTTTAAAAAACCATCCCCCTTCCATACATCAAGGGTACCACCGATCATATTGGAAGAATACTAAAAAAACATCAAATCAAACCAGTCTACAAACCTTTCCAAACTATTTCAAAATTTCTAAAGAAACCCATTCAGAGATTAGAGCTAGAAAATCAAGGCGTTTACAGCATCCCCTGCCTGAATTGTGACAATATGTATGTATAGTGAGGTCCACGTTATAATGACAGTATTTGATCAACTTTGGTTTTGCTATCCTTGTCTATCATTCGACAAAGCCGGTGGTACTATCCTTTTCTAGGTCCACAACGGTGCCAATTATGTTTTTGACAGTGTAGAAATATGATTAATTAATGCAGAGAATCGGCATCACTATTCTTCTATCTTTATCCACTGTCATTAGAACGTGAACCTAACTATAGGTCAAACAAATGGAAGAACATCAACCAGGATAGAGGAATACAAACTGAGCATAAAAAACAAACAATCCACCTCAGCTCTTTACAACCACGAACAGAACACAGGGCACAAAATAAACTTGAAAAATTCTAAACAATCAAGATTTTTGGGTTAGGATTGTAGGAGAGGCTTTGGAAATAGAGAAACAAGGTAGCCTTAACAAAAGGGATGACAGTACAAATATCTCTTCTCTTTGGAAAATCATTCTGAACACAACAAACACATAACAAAAGCCAGACACTTCTCCAGGAATTCCATTCACCCAGCAGCGCCAGGCTGAACACATGGAGGAAGGAGAGAGGAGGAGGTACTCCCTTTGACCATGAGGAAGAATTTCGAAGCACATGCAGGAGTCAGTGTAAGATTACCTGCGCTCTGAAGATGTCATTTGAGATAATGATGAAACGTCAGAAAGTAAGTGAAACTGCTTATCAGATGTACCTGGTTGATAATTTACCATATTCATCCATCCACAAATTTTTAAAAGTTAACATAAATAAATAAATATATATATATATATATATAATATAAATATAGACAGGATGCACATGACATGGATAGATTAAAAACACTTAAAAACTTACATTTAAACAAGAATTTTCGGGGAGCTGGGCCCCCTTTGTCAATCAATCAGGAAGTGAAGTGGTGAGATTTGAACATTCTAACGGTCGTGACCACAGAGATGCAATAGAGACGTTGTGCAGACCATAGAGCACAGACGAATGGAGGCGCACTGATTGAAGGAGGGAGATTTCAAATTTGAGTGGGTAAAAAAAATAGAAAAAACAAACTGTAAGTTAGGCCTACTGTAACCGCGCTGTGTTTTTTGTTTAAACTATTAACCAGTTATTTGTAACCATTCCACTTCGCTTTTGTGTTAAGTGTTAACTTTTTAAAAAATGGCAGGTAATCTTAGACATCATGCAAACTCCGAATTAGCTGACATGCATTTGATGTATGGAATGGGACAGTACTGTAATAGTACTGAAGCAAGACGTTTGTATCAAGAGAACTTTCCTAACCGAGTATGTCCAAGTTCAAGGTTTTCTGCCACTATTCATCAACGTCTGTCTGAAACAGATTCTTTGATATCCAAAGAGCACATTTATGGAGGCAGACCCCGATCTACTATGACTGTTGAGTAAGAAGAACAAGTTCTTAATGAAATTTATGAACATCCAGAGAAGAGCACAAGAGAATTGTCAGTGCAGCTTAATGTCAATCAATTTAAGAACATCCAGAGAAGAGCACAAGAGAATTGTCAGTGCAGCTTAATGTCAATCAATCTATTATTTGGAGGATACTAAAATAGCAACAATTACATCCATACCACCTCCAGAAAGTTCATACTCTATTGCCACGAGACTGTATTCCCTGTGCTGGTATTTGCCGATGGTTTTTAGTAAAACTTGTTTACCCAAACTTTTTAACAACCCTTTTATTTACCGATGAGTCACACTCTACAAGAACAGCTATCATTAACGTCCACAACCAACATATTTGGGCAGCTGAGAATCCTCATGCCATTAATCCTAATATTCCACAACATCAGTTTTCAGTAAACATTTGGGCAGGAATCATAGGAGATCATCTACTTCTGTTCGAGCTTCCTCCCAGGCTTAATGGCATAATCTACTAGTCTTTTGGTATAAGTTTAATGTCATTTAGATATACTACTTTCATATAAAAAAAAACTTTTCATATAAAAAACCGAATATTTTATTTGCAATTAGCTACAACTTATGAGTTATCAGCTGTTCTCTCCTCATAAAACAGCAAATTTTTGTGGTGTAATGCACTACATAAGAATAAATTTTATTCAACTTTTTTTTTGAATTTAGTTTACACAGCTTACATAATTGTTTTCAGAATTGAATTCTCTACAATTCTTATTGCGAAAAATTATTTGTTTACTGGTCATTAAAGAAAGTTATTGGGCATCAAACGTAGAAGTTGGTGTTTTTCTACTTAGATTTTTTGCATATTTCAACTTTTTTCTCAAAAACTACTCACACTACAGCTTCCAGACTACTTTTATTCGATTTTTCAGATATTTTTCCATATGAATACAGCATAAGTTTTTCAAAAACTAGTCCCCAAACAATTCAGCATTGGTGTATTTCACCAGAGGAACTTAATTCCGGGTGAAATCTTTCACCCTGTATAGCTCGCTAATGAAGCGTTTATGGATATATGTTTATATGAATTTTTTTCTCATTTTTAACTCTACTATCACGTATTAAAATATTTTACTATAATTATGAATCACCCTGTATATATATATAAGAGTCTCCTGTTTTGATTTATATATCTATCTATATATATATATATATATATATATATATATATATATATATATATAAATTAAAACAGGAGACACAAGACATTAATAGATTGAAAACACTTAAAAACTTACATTAGAAACAGAAATTTTCGAGAACTGAGTTCCCTTCCTCAACTGAGCAGACAGCAGTGTGTGGTACCTCTCTCTCAGGTACCACAAAAGCAGGTACCACTCACTGCTGTCTGCTCGGTTGAGGAAGGGGACTCAGTTCTCAAAAATTTCCATTTCTGATGTAAGTTTTTAAGTGTTTTGAATCTATTAATGTCTTGTGTCCCCTGTTTTAATTTATATTACAAACTTTAAAGTGATATCTGTTATGTGCTTTAATATGAATTAAAACAGGAGACACAAGACATAAATAGGTTGAAAACACTTAGAAACTTACTTTGGAAACGGAAATTTTCGGAAACTGAGTTTCCTTCCTAAACCGAGCAGTGAGTGGGTACAGTTTGAAATCAAATGGTCGTGACCACAGAGTACGCACAGAGAGTCAATTGTAGCAGCTGAGACCACAGATTACACAGTGCGGACAAATGGAGAGAAAAAGGGTACAAATTCAGGGGACATTATGGGATATTTAGGGATATTTAAGATTTGAGTAGGTTATAAATAAGGAAAGGTGTAGCTTATGTATTGATAGATAAGAGGAGATTTAAAATTAGAAATCAAAAAAGAATTAGACTAAGATTGGAGAAAGGAATTGTAAAATTGAACTTGAATGAAATTTATTTTTCATTTTTATTGAACATATATATATATATAAAAGCGAAATAGGACTCACTCACTGACTGACTGACTGACTGACTGACTGACTGACTGACTGACTGACTGACTCACTCACTCACTCACTCACTCGCAGAACTAAAAATCTACCGGACCAAAAACGTTCAAATTTGGTAGGTATGTTCAGTTGACCCTTTAGAGCCGCACTAAGAAATCTTTTGGCAATATTTCAACTCTAAGGGTGGTTTTTAAGGGTTTAAAGTTCATCTTAAAGCATGTATATTCTTCTTATTCTCTTGATTATAATTGAAAAAAAACCCATACCATATGTTAATATAGAACTATAATCTAGAGAGAGTACCTCTTTGAAACAGTTGTTAACTGGTAATTTTGTCAGGTTGGCATTAAGTTGAGTTGAATTTTTTAGGTTGGCACCAAGTTGAAGATTGAAATGCATTTATCGCGGAAAAATAGATTGGGCTCTGCTACTTCAATCAGAGCTATTCCTGTGAATATCATATTACTAGCCGTCAGGCTCGCTTCGCTAGCCATATCCGTTTAGCTAGACGTTTAGTCTGGACCCCCGACTGGATCGTCCTAACATATGATAAAAATGCTCAAATGAAAAATGCAGGCGAGCGAAGCGAGCCTGCTGATCTCATTCTCAGACAATCTAGTCGGGGGTCCAGGGGGCAGAGCCCCCTTGCTAGACGGATATGGCGAGCAAAGTGAGCCTGACGGCTAGTTTAATATATATTTGATAGCTGTGAAATTTATTATGATATGATGAAATTTATCTCAATTTAATTGAACAGTTTGTGTAGAGTTGATAGCTATAGTACTATTGCTGTCTGTTGAGACCAGGACTGGAAGCAGCTCCAAGCACCCAAATAAAAGCCAATTCTTTCGTCTTGACATCTATGGAAGGGGTTGTGGGAGGGAGGGTGTCAAGAACTTTGACTTAGAAGGCTGGACAGAAGTTGCAGGAAAGGAGGTAGATGCAATTACTGGATTGATGGATTTGGTGGGTGTAGTTGGTGATAGGACTGGTAAAGGAGATGAAAGAATCAGTGATGGGACAGGTTTTACAGCGGGGGCATTTGCAAGGTAGGGTACCAGGTGAAGTTGGGATTTCATCAGAGGTGAGTGATTTGTTTTTACTGAAAATTTTCTTGAGGTTGGGAGGTTGCTTATAAATGAGGGTGGGTGGTTGCTGGAAAAGGTGTTCGGTAGAGGGATTGGAGGAGACGACATAGAACAGATCTTTAAGGACAGATTTGAGGTTTTCAATTCCAGTGAAGTAGGTGGTATAGAGCTTTGGAGTTTGTGGTATTTGGGAGTTTTTTGTGGTTGGATTAGTGTCAGTTTTGGAGGAGATTTGTTTCTGTAACAAACGTTCAAGATAGTTACATTTCAGGAGGGATTGGTGGAGTTTTTTGAGGTACTGGTCAAGATGCTGGGGATCACTGCAAATTTTTTGACCTCGGATTGAGAGGGAACGTGGGAGGGATCTTTTGATGTAGTAGGGATGGAAACTCTCAAAGTGTAGGAACTGTTGAGTGTGGGTGGATTTGGTGAAAGTATTGGTGGATAAGGTATTGGAGTTGGAAAGGATTACATTGACATATAGGAAGTTGATGGAGGATTCAGAAATATTCCAGGTGAAGGAGACAGAGTAGTTGGAGTTGAGTTGATTGAGGAAGTGGGAGAGGGTATCATGTTCATGAGGCCATATGAGGAATATGTTGTCAATGAAATGGAGCCATATCAGAGGGGATAGGGTTTGTTTGGAAAGGAAATCCTGTTCAAGGAGGCCCATGAATAGGTTTGCATAGGATGGTGCCATCCTGGTGCCCATGGCTGTACCCTGGGTTTGAAGATAATATTTATCTTCAAACCTGAAGGCATTGCTTGTGAGCACCAGTTTGGCAAGGTTTACTAGGAAGGTGGTTGAAGGGGTGGAGGGTGTGGGTCATGAGGAAAGGAAATGCTCAAGAGATTTTAAGCCTTCAGAATGGGGGATGGAAGTGTAGAGGGAGGCTACATCAATGGTAACAAGGAGGAGTTGTTGGTCAGTTGGAAGGGTTGTGTTTCTTAGGATATCTATGAAGTTGAAGGTGTCTCTGATATGAGAGGGTAGGGAGGCAACAATGGGTTGGTGGTGGAAATCAACAAGGGCAGAGATTCGTTCAGTTGGGCTATTTATGCTTGAAACAATGGGACGACCAGGATTGCCTTCTTTATGAATTTTTGGAAGAAGATAGAAGTGTGGTGTGTTGGGAGGGTCTGGCGAGAGGATGTTGATGTCTGAGCCCCAGAGGCCTTCAGATGGACCGTATTGCATCAGAAATTTGAAGACTTTCTTTTGGTTTCGTGGAGTAGGGTCAGAATGCTGGAGTTGATACTGTTCAGGGTTGGTGAGTTGCCGGTTGGCTTCTTTGATGTAATCTGTGGTGTTCAGAAAGACTACAGTTGAGCTTTTGTCAGCTTTGGTGATGGAAATACTGGGGTCAGAGTGAAGGTCTTTGATGGATTTGAACTCTTGGGGTGTGAGGTTGGGAGTTGGAGTGAGGGATTCAATGAATTTTTTAGAGCTGACTTTGTTCAGGAGTAAATTGCAGAAGATTTCAACAGGGTGGATGGCTGGGAGAGACTTAGGTTTATGATTGGATTTTGGGGCAAACTTTTTTATGATTTGGTCAGAAGTAGTCGAGGGGGGAGGGCAAGAAGGGTCAGAAGTGTTGTTGCCACTGAAGTATACTTGCCATCTGAGATATCTTGTGAAGTGAACAGTATCAGAGAGAAGGTTTATGGCATTAAGTTTGGGAGTTGGGGCAAAAGAGAGACCCTTGTTGAGGACTGATTGATTTGCAGGTGGAGAGGAATTCATGACTAATGTATTTGGAGAGTTTTTTGAAATGGAAATGAATTTTGAAATGGAAAGTAATTGCAAGCAAAGTTAGGATGAAATTGTAGCATGGTGTTTAATGTTGAGGGAAATGAGAGAAGGGATATATTGAGTACTATGTAAATGTGGAAGCAAGGAAGTAAGTAGATTGGGTCAGTTTGGGATAAATCAACAATCACTAAGCAAGATAGGAATTGGTAGAGAGGGCTAATTTACTATTAGGATAGAAGTTGGTGAGTGGAGAAAATCAGGATAAAGATTATAATTCATGAATAATTGATTATTACAAAAAACAAGGTAGCAATCAGTGTTAGGTTATAAGAATTGGAATTGACAAAATAGGATAACAGACAGCATGGTGAGTCAATAATATTGGGCTATAGGTTATTGCTAATATACTATTACTTCAACACAGGGGAGTAGCTAATGTGGAGTTGGGAATTAGAAATTAACAAAAAGTTATAACAGATTCTAGCTATCCAATGAAATTATATTGAGATATGGTCAAGTTAGATTATAGGTTAAGTTAAGTTGTGTTGTATAATACTGTATTAGGTTATGACAAAATTATTGAGACTATGTTAATTTGGGAAAGTTGAAAGGAGTTCATAGAGTATTTATCATTATAAGAAAAGAGTACAAAACAAAAGAGAAAGGGCATGGAAGTGGACAGTTGGTAGAAGGGAGTTTACACATGAATGAAGAGTAAAAATCACTAGATCACTTGTAGCACATAACAGGAGACACTTTAAAGTTTGTAATATAAATTAAAACAGGAGACACAAGACATAAATAGATTGAAAACACTTAGAAACTTACATTAGAAACGGAAAATTTTCGGAAACTGAGTTTCCTTCCTCAACCGAGCAGTGGGTACAGTTTGAAATCAAACGGTCGTGACCACTGAGTACGCACGGAGAGTCAATTGTAGCAGCAGAGACCACAGATTACGCAGTGCAGACGGATGGAGAGAAAAAGGGTACAGATTCAGGGGACATTATGGGGTATTTAGGGGGTAGTTACAAACGGGCTATTCAAGATTTGAGTGGGTTATGAATAAGGAAAGGTGTAGCTTATGAATTGATAGAAAGGAGGAGATTTAAAATTGGAGAAAGGAATTGTAGAATTGAACTTGAATGAAATTTATTTTTCATTTTTGTTGAACATATAATATATATTTGATAGCTGTGAAATTTATTATGATATGATGGAATTTATTTCAATTTAATTGAACAGTTGGTGTAGAGTTGATAGCTATGGTACTATTATATATATATATTACAATTATTATATATACAGGGTGATTCATAATTATGGTAAAATATTTTAATACGTGATAGCAGAGGTAAAAATAAGAAAAAAAGTTCTAATAGACATATATCCATAAACGCTTCATTAGCGAGCTATACAGGGTGAAAGATTACGCCCGGAATTCAGTTCCTCTGGAGAAATATACCGATGCTGAATTGTTTGGGGACTAGTTTTTGAAAAACTTATGCTGGATTCATATGGAAAAAAAATCTGAAAAATCGAATAAAACTAGTCTGGAAGCTGTAGTGTGAGTAGTTTTTGAGAAAAAAGTTGAAATATGCAAAAAATCTAAGTAGAAAAACACAGACTTCTACGTTTGATGCCCAATAACTTTCTTCAATGACCAGTAAACAAATAATTTTTCGCACTAAAAATTGTAGAGAATTTAATTCTGAAAAGAATTATGTAAGCTGTGTTAACTAAATTTAAATAAAAGTTGAATAAAATGTATTCTTATGTAGTACATTACACCACAAAAATTTGCTGTTTTATGAGGAGAGAACTGATAACTCATAAGTTGTAGCTGATTGCAAATAAAATATTCGTTTTTTTATGAAAAGTTTTTTTTATATGGAAGTAGCATATCTAAATGACATTAAACTTATACCAAAAGACTAGTTGATTATGCCATTAAGCCTGGGAGGAAGCTCAAACAGAAGTAGATGATCTCCTATGATTCCTGCCCAAATGTTTACTGAAAACTGATGTTGTGGAAGATTAGGATTGATGGCATGAGGATTCTCAACTGCCCAAATATGTTGGTTGTGGACGTTAACGATAGCTGTTCTTGTAGAGTGTGCTTCGTCGGTAAATAAAACGGTTGATAAAAAGTTTGGGTAAACAAGTTTTACTAAAAACCATCGGCAAATACCAGCACAGGGAATACAGTCTCGTGGCAATAGAGTATGCTGAACTTTCTGGAAGTGGTATGGAAGTAATTGTTGCTATTTTAGTATCCTTCAAATAATGGATTAATTCCCATTAAACTGCACTGACAATTCTCTAGTGCTCTTCTCTGGTTGTTCATAAATTTCATTAAGAACTTGTTCTTCTAACTCAACAGTCATAGTAAATCGGGGTCTGCCTGCATAAATGTGCTTTTTGGATATCAAAGGATCTGTTTCAGACAGACCTTGGTGAATAGTGGCAAAAAACCTTGAACTTGGACATACTCGGTTAGGAAAGTTCTCTTGATACGAACGTTTTGCTTCAGTACTATTACAGTTGTGTCCCATTCCATACATTTAATGCATGTCAGCCAATTCGGAGTATGAATAATGTCTAAGATTACCTGCCATTTTTCAAAAGTTAGCACTTAACACAAAAGCAGAGTGGAATGGTTACTAATAACTGGTTAATAGATTAAACAAAAAACACAGCACGGTTACAGTAGGCCTAACTTACAGTTTGTTTTTTTCTGTTCAACAGTAAGCTATAATAATTCTGAAAATAATTTTCAGCTGATAATTTCTTTTAAATATTTTCTTATTTAAAACATAATAAATCAGCTGTTTTTGAACAGCTGTTATTAAAATCCATGTTTTATTTGCAATCAGCTACAACCTAAGAGTTATTAGTTCTCTCCTCGTAAAACAGTAAATTTTTGTGGTGGAATGTACTACATAAGAATACATTGTACTGAACTTTCTCAATCTACGATAATGCTATTGGTGTGAATTCAAATGCGGTCTACAAGAACTGGCTCTGCTAGGATTGTCCAAGGAGAAGATATATTTGCAGGATTTTCACTGGTTAAGGGCACTGATCGGGTTAAGAGATTCAGGATTGAGGATGGAGAGTTGGGTGATTCGGCTTTTGAGATAATCATTTACAAGGCAGTTGCTTCCAGAATTATGTGCACACCTAACAACTTCTATGACAAAGATGATGATGATGATCTTTCTTGTGATGTACCTGATGGACCCTGCAAAGTTTGTGAGCATGAGGAGCCATCAGCTGAGAGGTATCATAGAGGAGAGAAGCTGTTTCATTTGTTTATTCTTTTCAATAATTGGGATTAGTCAATAAATACTATATACTTGCCCTTTTTTATTATTTAACAACTTCCTTATCAATTGGCTATAAGTACATTATGATGTCATATAGACCAGTTGAAACATGAAAACTTTCTTGATATGTTGAGACACAGTTGATCTATTGAAAAAAGTTATTTCAACAAAAGATATCCATTGTGGTGTAATGGTCTACAAATAATTACATGTACCTACATACCCTCTACCTACCTACATTCCCTTAACCTACCTATATACATGAGAAACAAACCCAGAACTCTAGAATAGAAAGCAGAAGCGCTAACCACAACACCACGATGGATATCTATTTACTTGTTGTTTATTATGTATACTTTAATTTAAATTTATTCAAATTTAGTTCACAAAGCTTACATAATTCTTTTCAGAATTGAATTCTCTACAATTTTTATTTTGAAAAATTATTTGTTTACTGGTCATTAAAGAAAGTTATTGGGCATCAAACGTAGAAGTCTGTGTTTTTTACTTGAATTTTTTGCATATTTCAACTATTTTCTCAAAAACTACTCACACTACAGCTTCCAGACTAGTTTTATTCAATTTTCCAGATATTTTTCCATATGAATCCAGCATAAGTTTTTCAAAAACTAGTCCCCAAACAATTCAGCATCGGTGTATTTCACCAGAGGAACTGAATTCCGGGCGAAATCTTTCACTCTGTATAGCTCGCTAATGAAGCGTTTATGGATATATGTTTATGAGAACTTTTTTTCTTATTTTGACCTCTACTATCACGTATTAAATTATTTTTCCATAATTAAGAATCACCCTGTATATCTATTTATAAGTCCTATATATCATTCCTATTTTGTGCAGTTGTCTCTCTTTTCTGCAGTTATTTGGAGCTTAAATAATAGAACTATTAGTAAATTTCTTGACACAAAACAAAAATAGCTTCACTTAATAGGTTAATTGTCAAGATTAGTGAGTACACTGAAACTTCTCTATTATTCGTAGTTTTGTCATCAAAAACACTGTGATTAGTATTCCCATAAAGATAAATACACTAATATTCCATAGTAACTGATAACTCCAGTAATGAGTTTATCGAAAATTATGCTACAGTAACTAATAACTCCAGTGATGAGGAGACCGAAAATCACATCAACTGATGAAGTGAATTGGAAAAAAGGGTGTTGTGATTTATCATTAGTAAGCTGGAATATTAATTGCATGCAATTACCACAATTTACCCATTTATTCATAACAGCTCATGCTATTTAAGAATAATCACATATACTGTCCTTAATGCCCCGAATTCAGCTGATTAATATACAAATTTTAAATCAACTCGCTTTCTTTAATGCCTGTCTAGGTATTGTTTGTTTCCAACATAGCCTATATGTATTTGATAATACAACTTGTGATAGCAATACCTTTAACGTTATAGTAATTGGTATTATTAGTTTAGGGATTTTGAATTCTGATTGTGAATTATTTACCCATACGGAGTGAACTTTAAAGTTCTATGGATTCACATATAATAATATAACTAGAGACACCCTTGGTTGAAGAACTCGCTCATGAACAGTTGTATTGATCTCTGAAATCTTTTACAAGTATGTCAAATTAATATTTAACAATATTTTCTAATATTCATTCATAGAGGCAATATTATGAATTAATTATGGGCAATGATAGGATCAGTATCAATGATATAATTTTCTCGTATTTTGTTTTATCAGCCTCGATATTGCAGAGCTTGATATATAATTCGTCACCCTCCAAAATTCGTATTAAATGCTTGGTCCCGTAAGCTACAAATTATATAGGTTCTACTGTGTTGAATGTAGTCTAGGCCTACTGGAGGGTTAATTACTCGAACATTGAGAATTTTGAATATAATAAAATTATACAGTATTGTTTTTCATTTTGAATGTCATTTTCAATACTGGAAGATATACAGTTATCATTTCCCAAAATAGCGGGAAAATGTTATTTTTTCATGATAATATTTTGATGATTGATTTTTCTACGTTTCAACGACGGGATTTGCTTTTGTCTGTATATGTATGTTGGCATGTTTGTAAATTAGCTATTGATGATTACAGCTTGGCAATGCTCTCGGTTTTATTTATAACAGGTAATATTGTCATCGTCAATACACGCCAATCAGTCATTGGCCGTTTCAACACTTACGATTTCTCGCCACGGTACGGTTTCTTTTTTCCGATGTCCGAAGGGCTAATTGGGGTGACATATTGACAATGAGATCTGTTTATAAATGCTATAAGAGGTCAACTGTTCACAGAACTACTAGCTACAAGTATTCAACTGCAGAAGTCGGAAATAGACATTCATTTTATTCATGGAAGACACCCACCCTTATCTATCTACTTCACGTCTATGAAGATAACAATATCAAAGAAAATTGAAAGTACAAAGACATAGAAATGGAAATTTAGAAGTGAATGAATTGTTATAATTGAATTACTCAGGTGTATTAAAACTGACTACTTTAGCATTTACCTGATTAATATTACCGCAATCATTATGTTTCAAATTCAAATTTGCGTTGCGTTGCTGTCACTCGGCTGCTCTCTGCACTTATTTTCTCGAATCATGCAATAACTTAAAAAAAAATGACGTCAACAAACTTGGTGACTCAACACATCTGTCTCGTTTTCAACTGACAATGGCAAACTCTCTCGATCAGCTGTTTTCAACTGAAGATGAAAAACTCTCTCGATCAACTGTTTTCAACTGACGACGGAAAACTCTCCCAGTCAGCTGCTACTCGGTTGATGAATATTATTACCGTACCTAATCATTTTTAAGTTCCCTCAGTGAGTTATCCTAAACATGAGTCCTAATCCAAATGATGATTTTCGTATCACAAACTCTATATTTCAAACTATATACTATATTTCAAACTTAATCAAAATCGCTAGAGCAGTTTTCGATTTCCATCAGACATACAAACAAACTAGCAAACAGAAATTGAATACGATGATAAATACGTCTATAGTAACATCCATATGGGAACGTCTGTTATAGTAGACTGCACAAAACTAATCCGATGTTAGTTGGAAGAGCTGAGTACCTCCTCACCCCTTACCATAAACTTTGCCAATTCTTCAGGTGTACTGTATTATGAAAATATCAATATTAATTCTTACTTATAATCAGCTGCCTAGAAACCCCCTCAAGGATCAGATAAATAATGAAAATGCGGGTCTATCTACACGAATCCTTAGAGTCTCATAATGATTTAATACTTTTCTTTATCAGCAGTGGTATAATTCCTTCTACAGTATCAACAATGTAGCAAAATTGCCTTGAAAGTATGGATACGGGTACAGAGTAATACATAATATATTTTTCTCTGTGGTATAGTTTGGATACAGAATGGGTACACTTATTGATCAGAGCACAATAAGTGAGTTATTGAATAAATTTCAATGTGAGAATTAACAAGTTGCAAGATGTCACAGTGAAAGCAAAAGAAAGGGCACAATCAGACAATCAAAAATGTATGTAGGCCTAATGGGTTGTTGAGAATTATGGAAACAGCTTGATGTATCTTTAGCTTTCTAACTGAAAGTTATTTTCCAATTGGAACATGATCCCCAATGAAATTGTTGAAATTGTCATTGTAAAATAAAAATTTATCTTTTTCCATGATTTTTAAGAGATCTGTTTCAGTGTATTCCTACTCTAGGGCCTCACTGTAGACCCATATTTCTAATAAATATTCCATGATTGAATTTAATAACTATGTTTGTATTGATACTTCAACCACATTTGTATAAAATTGTAAAAAATGAAGCATATAATAACATCTTCTAATGTGACATTTATGGGGAAAAACCCAGGTCCCTCTGTATACCACCAAAGCAGTTTGGTGAAATGGCACCACTGGAGTTGAATTAAATCAACTTCAATTATTGTATGGTAATTGTATGGCAAGATTACGATATTATAATATTTTTCGCATTCCCATTTTTTTTTTTTTTATATTTGAATCGCTTCATTTGGGTTACTCGTTGTTTAGTCGAATATAGTTTTTAATAGTATTATTCAGGTATATCTATCACATAAATCTCTCTCAGCAGCTACTATATAAACGCTTAAAATAGGTTGCTAGGGAACGATAATGATAAGAATATGTGATGAATAATCTATTCTGTTCTAGGCGAGCAATATTTCTGTATCACAGATATCCAAAAACTTCAACACTAAAATGTGAATATCTTTGAAACGGTTTGATATATTTATGAGCGATTTCCACCATTCATTGTCTCTTGAAATTCTTTATTATTTGAATCTTGTATTAAAACCTTCCCATAGAAAATTTTTGATTCAATGTGGCGGAACGAAGATGGCAGACCAAAATTATTTTGAAGCTACCTACAGAATATTTTTTCAATTTGAATAAGAATCCCAGTGGAGCACACTGTTATATTATCTTTGGAAAAGGAACATTAAGCTGTTTTCCTATTAATACCTACGTGAATCCTTAGGACTTCATAGGTTTCTCCGTATGGGTAAATGATTCAGAATCAGAATTCAAATTTTGTTAAATCAATAATACCAACGACATAGCAACTGCCATCACAATTTGTATCATTAATATTACGCGTATGCTACTGAAGGATAATAGTCAGGCAGACACACAGGAGGAAGTTATTTTGTCTCATGCAGTACTTTCAATGTTACTTTTATATCCTGAAAAAGGACGAAGAAGTGAGTAAAATATGTTGTTGTTCAACGAACTTGACCTATAAAAAGGTTCGAAGAGTGCGTGTTCAAAATTTGAAGCTGATCGATCAACTCTTTCTAAAGCTATTGTAGTGCATTCAAACAAACAAGCAAACCCACAGACTGGCAACAACTTTGAACTTGAGTAAAAAGTAAGAACTTGCTAACGCTCGTTCAACAAATATTATTGAGAGAACAACGGGCGGTATTATCAAGTTGGGAGCACATAACTTGAAGGAGTCAAATTATTTCAGTGTAGGGGATTGTGTATTTCACAAGAGAGTGTGGTTCTGAGGGATATAGGCCTATAGTGAGAAAGTGAAGAAGTGAGGATTTAATTGAATTGCAGTTTTAGTTTTTTTTGCACGGCCGGCCCTCTCTCACATTCAACCATCAACCCTCCAGTACGATGCTACATCAACTATATTATACAATCCTACTCGGTGGAATGGGGGAATTCACAATATTACAAGCAAGAGTTGATAGTAGGCTAATGAATATTATTGACAAAGAAATTTACAAATCTAGGCATGGGAAAGTCAAATTCAAGATAGGTTGAAGATAATTATGTCTGAAGCATTGTATGAAAAAATAACAAATCCCTGAGGGGTTTTGAAGAAAGGAGAGCATTAGCACACAACCGGGTAAGAGAGAGAGTTAGAGAGAGAGAGAGAGAGAGAGAGAGTGTGTGTGTGTGTGTGATAGACAGAGAGAGAGAGAGTGTGAGAGGGAAAGGCGCAGGAGTGATAGAGAGAGGGTGATGGAGGGGGAGAGAGAGAAAGAGAGAGAGTGGGAGAGAGAGAAAGAGAGAGAGTGGGAGAGAGAGAGAATGAGAGAGGAAGCAATAGAACTAAATAAGGTTGAGATAAGAGACAATGTCACGCAGGAGTATTGTCCAATGGTGGTCACACACACACTTCTACAGTCACACTAAGTTCTAAAAAGAATATTTCAAAGAATGTACAGTCTGTGCCAAAATTGAAACCAGTTTACTTCCAAGCTATTCTGCCAGCTTAACTGACATAAACGTCAAAAGCTGATAGCGACAACCAGAGACTGTTTTCCAGGTAGAGAAATTAGTCACGGACTCACCCCGCCAAAACAAGACACTTCTTTTTCAGCACAAGAATGACAAAAGTAGCCACCGCCAAAACAAGACTGATTTTCAGTGCTAGGATGGATGTGTCTGACTTTGACGGTGGTGTATCCTGACATCACCCCACACAACTAAACTGTTTGCATTTGAATGATCTCTCCTGGCTGAACAGCTCCCTTATATACACCAGCCACTCCCCGCCACATTCCATCAACTCTAGATTTATTTTCCAAGTTCATAGAATGAGGGATAATAATTTTTAAAACTTTTTAATACTTTCTAATAACTTTTAATAAATTTTGATAATTAAATAAAAAAAATTTTTTTGACCTTAACCTTTGACCTTTAACTGTGACCCTGTGCCAGAACACACTGTAATATTACATTTTTTCTCGATTGGAATCGAATCTTCAATTCGAGATCTATAAAACTTTATAGTAAATATCAGAGTCATCGATATATGGACAAACTTTTTGACTGAGAATTTATTATCGTAAATGATTGTTGCATTGTTCCATGGTGTCACCGAGGCTGGGTTGACAGAATTAATAGATAAATGGTTTATTTAAATAGAGATGATATATAAAATTTAAAATAATAGTTTCAAAATAAAGTTTTATTGAGAACAAATATAAAATGTGAATTCTAAACTTGTAATTTATAATTTTTTTTGGTGACGTGTCTGTAACATCGACACTGAACAAGGCTTTGTTCTGACTTGTAGCTTTTCTTTTCCTGTTCTTCTCTCTGAAACATGGCTGGCTGGTGTGTGTTGTAACTTTGTGCTCTCTAAATAATTTTCTATTTGAGTGAATTTATTAATGTTTTAATTTGAGTTTTAATCAGTTTATAGTGTTCTATTTTGTCTGTATATTGTTATTTGTGTATACAAGCCAATAGCCACTGTTTTTCAACTATAATCTGGATAAGTAATTAGCTCGTAGTGATTAGATGCTTAGGCTTGTAAGATATTTTTCTTTGTGTATTTGTGTAATATTTTGCCAAAATTCATCTGAAGATTATAAGTTCATTTGCTCTGAAAATTGGATTTCTCATTCATAGGCGATAGATCCATTCATAATTTATCAAGAATCTATTACATTGGAGCCGACAACTATCCTTAGGTTAATAGGTGTGAATTGCTATCCAACCGAATTAGGAAAAATTGGTAGCATGGCAACACAAAATCTAACTATTGTATGTACATATATTCATGCTCAATTTTTCCACTTGAAATTTTTTGTTTAAATTGTATCTGAAGCCTGATAATTGGGAATCAAAAATCAAACTTTGCATAGATGGGGCGGAGCTCCTGAAATGTTTACAGATATGGGACTTGTGGCAGTTGATAGAGCTCATCAATGACTATTTTAGTTAAACATTTTATCAAAATTGTTGGAGCTGTTTTCGAGAAAATCGCGAAAACCCCTGTTTTTGACAACATTTTAGCCACCATCTTTGATTGCATTTGATCGAAATTGTTCATGTCGGATCCTTACAGTGTAAAGACCTCAAGTTCCAAACTTCAAGTAATTCCATTAATTGAGAGATGAGATATCGTGTACACATACACACACACACACACATAGGGTCTACTGACCAATATCCAAAAACCACTTTTTTGGACTCAGGGGACCGTGAAACGTATAGAAATTTAGAAATTGGGGTACCTACCTTAATTTTTTTCGAAACTCAATACTTTCCTTACCTATGGTAACAGGGCAAGGGAAGTAAAAACTGGCCCATACCACGCTATCCATTTGCCTATTGTAATATTGTATTTTGAATTTTAAGCAGATCATGCCATTCAGCTCACGGTATTTAGATGAAAATACTTCTTCTTCTTCTATATACCGTGATTCAGCCTACCTGGCCAATCTTTGCAGACAGCATCTGTCCAAATGTGTTCTTTGATTCAAGTCCAGTTCCGCGTCCAACTGGGTTTGTACATCAACCAACTGTAAGACAAAAAAAAAAACATTTTTAGACTAAAAAAGGATCAAGATTCATACTACTGATGAACTTAATCAAATTCTTCCAATAAATAGTTCTTCACTTTGTATTAAATTAGCTTAATTCATTAAGCTATTTAATATTGATAGCTTGATAGCTGAGTTCTTATGTGAGACCTTGGACCGGTGCTGATGTTTGCGGATGACACCACAATTTACTCTAGGGGGCGGACGGTTGAACAAGCTGGCTTGCAGGCTCAGCGAGTTTTTGATGATGCCAAGCAGTGGTTTGAGAGAAACAGACTCTGCTTGAATGAGGGGAAGACTCAGCAACTGGTTTGTGGACTTCGCAGCCTTGCTGACTCTGCCCATAAATCAGTGGTGAAACTCCTGGGATTTGTCATTGACTCAAAATTGACATGGGCAGGCCATATTGATGGAGTTTGCACCAGGCTGGCACGAGTAATCTACTTGCTGCATAGACTTAGAGCCCTTCTCAGCAGGAAAGATATGGTGATGGTATACTTTGCCCTTTTCCATTCCCATCTGCTGTATGGACTCCTGCTGTGGGGGCATGCAGCGGGCTGCAAGAGTGTGCTGATGCTCCAGAAGAAAGCACTTCGAGTGATCACCTCAGCAGGGCATCGTGAGCACTGTAGGCCTATCTTCATTGACCTGGGCATCCTTACAGTCTTCAACCAGTACATACTGTTGAGTCTGCTGCATGTTAAGGACACCGAGGGCAGTCATGTGCTGAGGGCTGATCGTCATGTGCATGCTACAAGGAGGAGACTTGACATTGACATACCACGCTGCAGAACCAACAAGAGAAAAGACTCCTTCCCAATATTTGCACTGCGCCTATACAATGACCTGCCTGTTGGTGTGAAGAACCTGCAGGGTATTGCTTTTAAAAACCGAGTTGAGATCTGGCTGAAGAGGAACCCATTCTACTCAGTCAATGAGTATTTTAATGCTCACAAGGACAATATAGTTTGACCTGTCATCTTACTATTCGACACCATCTATCCAGTTCCCTGGTCATGGATGTAGAAGGAGGAATTAAGGAATTATGAATTTCTTGAACAAAAAAATTATGTTTATTAATTATTAGTTATTCCGTCGTTTCGCTGAACAGGGAAAACTCATACAATAAGCTATATAAGCTATGATAACTCACATAAGCTATGGAACTTGGTATTGTAACTTAGTCTGGTAATTTATTTTTGCAAGGGGTAGAGAGCACCAGACTTGTCCGAGAGGTTGGAAGCGGATATTTTTGTGCAAGCCAAGAGTGGTTCACCAGCAACGAGCTAATGCTTAATGGAAGCAAAACCCAGGAGACAACATTTACTCTTGGTCTGGCCAGCTTAACGGTCTTACAGAAATAAAACTACTGGGCTTTACGTTGAATACCAAGCTTGGCTAGAGTACAGTAGTTACATCAATATCTGTTTGAAACTTGAAAGAAAGTTACGTTTTATAGCCAAATTAACTATGTAGGCCTATTTCAGTTGTGTGGTCATGCACCAGGCTGTGAAGATGTAAGGTACTGCTCCACCAAAAGAAAGCTTCGAGAATCCTGGATGCGCGGCGAGCCACTTGAGCTACTGTCGACCCATCTCCAACAGGCTGATATAGTGCTCTCCCTGTTGGATGCAAGAGAAAATTTTCATACATTCATCAGAAAAGAAGACGGATTAAGAAGGATTTTTTTCTGGTACTAGCCTGAGAATGTACATCTGGCCGGATGGAGTGAAGAGCCTTGATGACAGGGAAGGAATGGAATCTAAACCTCAAGAGAAAATTATACTTTTACAAACAAGGCCATCTTAATGAAAGTTGTAAATCATAAGTCAACCCCTACGACAAAAACCAAGTCAGTTCCACTACTTACAGACACAGACAATCCAGATCTTGGGTCATGACAAAGAAAGGACCTTATGAAGTATATAATGAAGAAAATACTTGAGTAGTTAAATGATTATACAATAAAAATATAATCAATAATCTATTTCACTATCCATGACCAACTGCAAGTAATAATCCGTTTTCAACTATTTTCGACATTACAGTCTAATTTTTGAGTATTATTTATTTAGTAATCACAGGTGGAGCGCTTTCGGTTTTTTAAATGAGTGTTGAAAATTGATTATCATCCAAAATTAAAGAACAGAATATTATGTAATTCATTCTATATAGTTTCAAGACATTTACTATGAAACTCTATAATGTAGGTCTATTTGTTAATATAAAAAATAAGCCTACTTGAATACTAGATATTATAATTTACTATCAATAATTTCAATATTGATAATATTACGCCAAATACGGAAATTTACCAAAGATCTTCTTTAAGCAGAAAAATACCAAAATATAAGAGTAAAAACACAAATTGAAAAATATTTGGATTACGGTAGGTAGGCTATTATAGACTAGACTATCAGTCTGGGTGTATGCTACAGTGGGTTCAGTAGTATAACTTAAACAAATAAGCAACTTATAAATAGAATTACCGTACATTTTTAGCTCTCAACACACTCTGCATAATAATTTTAATAGAACTTTCTGGTTCAGAGATATTATTTTTCTTGAAAATGTCTTTCCATAAACTCAAGGCATCTTTTACTATAGCTGGTGACTTTGGAGACTCTGTATAGAGAAGTTTTCTTGTGTAAGAAACGAATAAGAAGTAAAGTTTAACTTTTCTACCCATTGAAAACATTGTAGAGTAGAGCAACTTGTAGGCTACTTGAGACAGAAGATCTAAGAAAATTTATTATGCTGTTTTTTATTGTTGAAATTTTTATAGGTAACTTACTGACAATAATAGAAATGTATAAATTCTAACATGCTAATTATTTTGATCGGTAGCACAATGTCAACAATAAAACCCAAAAGTCATGAAATTTCTTGTTTTATAAGGTTATGTAATGTTTCATTTTAAAATTTAAAAACTTTAGCAGCTTCTCTTTGCCTCAGACTTAGACCATTTATGGAATAGACACGCTGAGAAGCCTTGACACAGAATAGATACAGATTGGAAACTTGTAATCAATCGCCTATCGTTGCTTACGGAACTACAAGGCTAGAACACTCAGGTGATCAGCTGTTCAAAAGCGTACACTTCAACCCGTGTTTACATTGAAATCCCTATGTCGAGTGGAATTTTTCGTGAATAAACGTTGATAATTCTACTGTTAATTACTTTTTAGAATAGTGGCTTGTTATTTTATTTTCCCGATACATATTTCAACATCTATCATTAATTTTAAGGGCAGCAATCATTGAGTTCTCACAAAATTCCTATTTATTAGTCAACAAATTTGTAGGTTATTTGTACTTGAGTTATAATCACGTTAAATTTCAAAACACGTAGTCTAATAATTTATTGTCATGAAATAAAGATTATAGTTGAGTTGCTGAAAGTTTTAAGAACTAGGCCTACAGATTGTTTTTTTATTTTTATTACAATACACCTTGATTTCCAGAGAGGAACTCAGACTCCCCATTTGAAATCTTGTAGTATGGCAATCTAACTTTATTTGATTTCATAACTTTTCAGATGAAATACACAAATAAGTCTTATTAGAAAGTAAGGCGAAAGTAAATTTGTAAGTTTTTTGTCATCATATAATATAATAAGTATTTCTTTTTCTTATAGAGCTTATTATTGGAATATAAATTCTACTTCTACTTGAAGTACCTATAACAAGAATGTTATGAAATTGGAAACTTTTATGGTTTGGATTATATTGAGTAAAAGAGCCCAACATATTTCCAATAGTTTTTATTATAGACTAAAATATGTTTTAAATGATTATATTGTTAGCTTACTCAGCAAAAGATTTCAATATTCAGCCTTATCCAGTAGGTACCGGTAACTTATATTTTATTTTCATTATCATAGGCTATCTATTTCCAACTCTGAACTAAGGTTTCTTTATGGCTGATAAACACACTGTAAATAAGTTAGCATAGTAAGACCATGTTATATCATAACAAATCTGTGCATTATTCAGGAGTGATTATTAACCAATGATGAAAGCTTATTACATTAAAGCTCGCTATATTCATTGAACAAATTGTTATGATATGGATAACGTAAAGGTGTGGTCACTTACTTATTAAATTTGTTACTTGTTCCTATTCTTCATAGTCAGTGACCAGGAATTGTCATATTTTCTCTCTTTGGCAGGTTTTCTCCGTTTGTGTGTCGGCAGTCTAGTGCGATCACATTGGATGCGTAAATGTGCAAGTGTACGCCGATTCAAGCATGAGCCAAAAAACAAAATTTGAAAAGTTTCATTGGAACACATTGTGCCTGGCATGTAGCTTCTCATACTAAACGCAACCAACAAGTGGACATTTTAATGTGAGTGTTTCCCATTGCTCGGACCCAAAATCCAATAAGTGTCGGTGAACCTTTTTCCTCTTCGGTGGATATGGGCATAATCTTGAATATCTGGAAGGGCAGGAGGACAAGTGTGATATCGTCCTTCTAGGGGTCGTGCTTGCCAAAGGAGGTGTGCACTGTTAGCTCCATGAGAGCCTGCAGCCAACTGGGTGTGGCTTCCTCGATAGTTTTGCTCAGTTCGTCCTTACGCAAGTACTATGAAGTCATAGTATTTGCCTGTTCATTCATAACAAAGCGTGTACTTGCACATAATACGCACACAATGTGATCACACACCAATCTTCAATACATTTTATATTTCTATAGTGTTATCTAACATGCAAAGGCTAAGAGTCCCCCAGCTGAGTGCTGTATTATCTGCTCAATGGCAGAGGTATCATTGGCGCCACCCAATTCATTGTTGCTCTAAGTTTGTCATGTTATTTCTTCCTATCTGAAAATTTGTATAAAATTGAAAAATTTTCTGCTCATTTTATTTGAAAAAGCTGATAAAACGCCGACTTTGGGCATCTTCTAAGCCCTTACAATACAATATTTCTTCATGATTCAGCTTAACTTTTGTACTAAATTTAAGCATTTTCTCTTAATTATAGAAAAGCTGAAAAAACGCTAGTGAACGCTGGAAAATTGCCAATCTTGTAATATTGAAGTCATAGTAATTTTGAATTTCCAGACCCCAGCTGAACCTCTGCGCAAAATGTTACATTTTCTGTTGATTAGTTCTTGAAAGAGTTGAAAAAAACGCATACTGTTTAGACCTATTGTTCATATGTTTTAATTTTTTTCTAATCCGGTCCTAGTGCGCCTCTAGAAGGACAAGTGCATGAGCACATTTGTCAAATTTTTAATTATTTTGTCCAGTAGGTAGATTTTATTTTAGTTTTGTTCATGGTGAGTGAATCAGTGCTATTTTACTTTGACATGATATGTAATATTATATAGATATAATGTATAATATATTTTATTATGTATATAATGTGTAGATATAAGATAATTATAATGTATAACGGCTAATATACATTAGGATAATGCATATCGAATATGTCTTAGGGCTCCTACTTTGCCTTATTATATTAGTCAATTGAAAGTCTGCAGTTTCCTCTTTTTCAAATTTGAATCTGTCGAGTTACGACTCGAGAGGTGATCATTGCGCATTTTTGTATAATTATTCAAAAAGATATTTGCAATAATATGTGATGCTCTATTTATCAAATCATTCATAGTTTTCCCACAACTGCACGATTGATTTTCAAACTGTTTATAATAAACTAAAAATGCAAATCTGGTTATATATTTGAGTACTTCACGCTGTTTCTTACACTTGGTGAATTTTTCCTCATACTCTGGAGATATGAGGCAGCTAAATATTTTGAATTCCAGGATAACAAGTTGATGTATATACTCTGTTGGTTCCTTCAAACCTCCACGCGTAATGCAGTTTAGGTACTGATAGGCAGCTACGTTACTTGCCTCTACCACCATATCCTTTCCTGATTTTACCAATCGACAGCAGCATTCACAACTTCCCATGTACTTTATCATTGCATGACACACATAGCCAGCTATATATAGAAGAGAGACGGACTCAGATTCTGTTATAGAAATTTCTTCACTTTTCTCAAAAATAACATTTTTTGAAAAATTACAATCTTCAAATAATGCTGAACTTATTGGAGTATCATTCATATCAGCTTCAATTTGCAACCTTCCTTGTTTTTCATTAAATTGTTTAATGCTGAATCGGCCTAGACTTGAAGATTCTAGTTTCAGTAAATTCAAGACTTTTAATTTTCTTTCTGAATCAACAACCTGGCAAACACTAACATTATAATTTGATCCACTCATCAGACGATATCTTCCAAAGCGACCCTCAAGACAGTCTGAAGACAATTTACCAAGTAAAATGTATTTGAATTGGATGTTTGCAAATACATATTCAATCAGCTGTATTATACTTTTGCAAGTCTGATTAAGAGATGAAAATGTATCTGGTGTCAGTTTTGCAGTATGCTTAGGATTTGATTCATCTGGTACAAACACAATGCTCTCCCAAGCATTCAACCATTGCACGAAATCTTTTAGAAATTGGACATTTGAGTCATCTGGATTTTTTATTGGATCTCGTAATGGATCTCTTAGTCTTATACCGCCTTCTGGGGTGCGAACATTTACTATTTTCCACCAAGACATGATAATTTTGATAAATTCAACAGTGCCTTCAACAAAGATATCATTTTTATTTTGCAGTGCAGCAATCACTTTCTCGTCAAAAATTTTGCATGCGAGGAGCACATTTTGTCTCTCAAATATTGTAGGATACAAAACTTTTTTCGATAAGCTTGGTGCAGTTTTCACAATATTATTTTCTTCACTGGCATGTAATGCTTTCAAGTCATGAACATTTGCACACATAATATTTTGTTGGTTGTTAAAAGCGGGGAAAACAAATGACTGCTCTTCATTTTTTTGATTAAGCCAATTATTCCTTATGGATTTTAATAGATGAACCGTATCAAACAGAAGAAAGACTTTTTGTTGAGAGTTGAAAGGATTCACAATGTACTCTCTGTTATTTTTTGCATTGCACAAAATTTGATACATCCCTCTGTTGAGTCTATGATTGTCACATATAAGGCAAAGCACATTGAAACCAATTTCGTTTAGTGCTTTCAGTACTTGTAATGTGCATGTTTTTAAATTTTCAGAAGTTTTGCTTTTTATGGGATACAATGCCACAATGTCCTCATATTTACCAAATGCCGATGACACCATAAATGCTTGTATTCTGACTGCATTTTCAACTTTTTCCTCATCCATAGCAATACCTTCTAATCGGCCTCCTCTGTAACAAAGCTTACCTTGCACATTTATCTCATCAAAAATCACACTAACAACCTTTTGTATTGGTTGGAGATTTTCACACCGTTCCTTTAAATACTCTATCTGAGACTGGTTCAACCCAATTTCTGATTTTATATTCCCTGACAATCGGCGCAGATGCTTTGGATGAGGAAGATTTAACAGGCCTGAATTCCTTATCATATCATAAGCCGATGGAAATGATAAGGCTATATAAGAAGCCCAAACAATGGTTTCAGTTGAATAATGTATCTTGGAAGCTGAGCAGAGAAGCAATTGTTCATTTAAAAATTTTAGTTTATTCAGTTTATCTTCTAAATTTGCCAAATCAACCTCATCATTAGTAATTATTTGATCCTCAACTCTCAATACTAATCTATTCAAATTGTCAGAAATTGAAACTATTTCTGATTTGATTGGCAGCGAAACATTTGTTGAAAAAGTGCACAGGTGATTCAATAGAGTGTCAAACATAGACCTCTTTGATAACTTGCCATTTGTAAGCCATGGGAAATTTTTCATTGGCAAAATGCTATCATTAAAATAACACTTCACAGATAAGTCTTTTAAAATTTTGAAGCTTACAGCAACTTTTGGTATTTCTCGTATTTCTTCAATTTTTACAAATAGAACATAATCATCAAATGCATGATACATAAAATCCCTACACTCTCTATTCTGGAATGAACTAGCAAAAGTTTTAAAATCGCTTATTTTATCCTTTTTACACAATTCTGCTAGTTCTCGTTCGTCTCTCTCATTTTGTTCTCTTCTTCTTTCATTGGGTGTTTTCCGTGGAATAGTAGGAGTTGGACCAGAGATGTTTGGAAATATACATGGAACTGCATCTTCCAACAATTTTAGATGTTTTCTCTGAAGTATTTGAATGGTACCATCACTGGAAGTAATTTTATTTTCACGAATTATGTGCTTTTCTAGAAAATGTTTTATGCACACAACGCTTCTTTTTGTCGGTTTAAATTATCTAATATTTATTATATTAATATATTTATATTATATATTATATAATATATTTATTATATATATTATTATAATTGTCGGTTTAGCACTTATCATATAGACCTTTGTAGATATAATATTTCTTCTATACAATCCCAAATCAATACTTTCTTACTCGAAAGTTTTAAAATAATGATGGAAATAGAGTCTCAATTACCGGAATGGAATTGAGCGCATTAGTATACATTGTACTTAATTTTGTTTTAAAAGTAACAAATTTAATTCAACAACACTTTTTATGATATTTTATTGTTAGTCAATAAAATAATGATTCTGATTTATCAATAATTACTTCACTAAACTCAATACTTTTGTAAAAAGGATGATTCAAAATTATGTAAGTTTGAATTTGAACTCAATTGACGCCATGAGAAATACCAACATTTGTATGCTTTTGATCAGCTGATTGGTTCAACGTTCCGGCCATGTAGATCTTTAGTAGGCACTGCGCCTATCTTACCAATGCTTTTTACATGACCCCAATACTAAACACGTCACGTGACCTTGGGAAGTTCCAATCCTGGTCTTCTGATTGGCTCGTGGCAGTAAATGAGATCAATTGATCCGGATCATTAAAGTGATCCGAACCTACCATCAATACTATTACAATGCGGCGCTTTCTAACAAGATGGCGGATTTTGGCGTCAGGGTATAGCCAAGTTTCCGTACTGTATGAGTATACTGTGGCCTAGCCTCTGAAGCCAACATCTAACTGCCAAATCCGCCCACCTTGACTTCACAACCAAGCTAACAACAATGCATTAAGGAACTATAAAGACTATTTATAGTTTATAGTTCCCTAAACAATGTAAGTTAAACACCACAAACACCTACACAACAAACTTTTGTGACGTCAAGGTGGGCGGATTTGGCAGTTGGATTTTGGCTTCATCGACTTTCAGTATGAATATACAATTGGCCGTGTCTAATCTATAGCTGGTCTAAGACCTTAGATACAGAGTAAAGGCACGGAGCATACGTAGTGTTTCTTTCCTCTGTGGTAAAGGCCAGCAACGGTCACAGTTATCACATAGTTATTCAAAAGTATTCTTTGAGTATCTATGGTGAGGTCCACGTTATAATGGCAGTGAGCAATTTGCAATGTTCAACATTCAACAAAGCATATCTCTTTCACGCATTGTGATGTTGCCACATCGTTTATCAATTATGTAGAAATTCAACTAATTGACAAAATATTTAATATCAATCATGAATATTTATCATTATATCTTTAAAAAATATATTTTCTTGACAAATAAAATATGATTAACTATTCAACAATAATGACCAGTTAAATTCATCAGATATACCAGTATCAGCTGTTTGGGTGGCAAGGCTGAGACCTGGCAATCTAACAAGAATTGTCTCCTATCATCCTACACTGCTATTTTAACGTGGACCTCACTATATCAGCTGATTGCATGCCTACAAGAATCAACTTGTGCATCATAAAATGAATATGTTCAGTTCTAAAAAATAAACCCCATGTTTATGTTTTGTTCTAAATATGACAAATAAATCTAAAGTATAAAATGTAAAAGGGTTAGGGGTCAGGTTATATTTAATAATGTTTCATAAGGATGGGTTAGGTTTTTGCTTTGAAATTGCAATATGCTAGAAGACTAACTTGAATACTTACGGTACTTGAATACTTGAGGTCGTTGCCAATGACTGGGGTTTCCAGATAGGCAGTGTCGGAATTCTCAATAAAAATAACCTACATGGTCATTCACGCTGTGGAGGTGCTTGACTCCCAAAAAGAGGTTCACTGTAAAATTCCTGCAGTGAGTAGAGTGGCTTTTCCAGGAGTTTATTTTTCAATGTGGTATAGAACCAAGAGTTCCGTGTCTCCTGAATTGGTCTAGGAAGGCTGTTAAAAAATCTTATTGCCTGCAAAGGGAAGCTATTGTAGTTCCCCGCCAGTCGGCTCCGGGGCACCTCCAGTCTAGTGGCATGTCACGTATTGTGGCTGTGTATATCACACCTTTTTTGAAACTGCACCACGTTCTTCTTGATATACATAAGCGAGCACAACACATATCGACTGTACACCATGAGTACCCAAGATCCCTAAATAGTGGCCTGCAGTGATCTGCATGGAGCAATCCATAGATGATATGGCTGTGAAACAGCGAATGATAGGCCATGACAAGACTTCTCTGATCCACCACACATCTCAGCTTATGAAGGAGGTACAGCACTCTGGACAATTTCCTGCATACTTGATTTACATGATGATTCCAGCTCAATCGCTCATCCAACCAAATCCTAATAGTTTTACTGGATCTGATACGACTGGCTGTCTTTTCAATGAGCAAACCAAGATGTTTGTTTTATCTTCATTTAGTTTGAGCTTGTTGGCAAGAAACCACAACTCAGCTACTTCTAAGAGTCTGGCAGACTCCTCCTTTGCCTGTTCCACAGTGACACCTCTGGCAATCAAGGTGGTGTCTTCCACAAAAAGCACTGCCCCCTGACCGCTTGAGAAGTCGTTCATGAGTAATATGAACAACAGAGGGCCCAAAACCGAGCCCTGTGGTACTCCATGCTTAACGCCTCTCATCCCCGAGCCAGTACCTCTCAGCTGCACCACCTGTTTCCTATTCTCCAGATAGGATGTCACTGTCTCAAGGACCCCGCCACCCAGACCATATTTCTCCAGCTTTCCAACCAATATCCTGTGAGGTACGCAATCAAAGGCCTTGCTAAGGTTACACAATGTGAGGGCAAGGGATTCACCATCCTCAAAACTTCTCTGAATGTTTTCTGTCAAAGCCAGGAGAGCGCTAGTTGTGGATCATCTGTTTCTAAATCCATGTTGCAATGATGACAGCAGTCTATTCCCCTCAAAAAAGTTGGTCATCTGCATTTTCATCTCTGTCTCGATCACCTTTGAGAAGATAGGCACCATGGAGATTGGCCTGAAGTTTGCTGGATCACTGGTCTCCCCTTTCTTGTTAATTGGCACTGTTCTCGCTGTCTTGAGAGTCTGGAAACCTTCCTGCCACAGAACAGCTGTTAATGGCTGCAGCCAATGGTTCAGCTATTTGTTTTGCTGTTGCCTTTAGCACAAAGGTTGAAAGTCCATAGATATCCTGAGACCTGGAGTTTTTCTGGTCTGAAACAATGTTGGTCACATGGTCAGCACTCACCAGCTTCCAGTCCATCATCTGCTGTTGCACCTGTCCTACATCATTTATGGGATTTGAGCCACAGTCAGGCAACTCCTGCAGAATGTTTTCTACCACACTAACAAAGTAATTGTTAAAGTCATCTGGATTGAGAGGTGATTCTATTTGAGGTTTCTTTGGGCGATGGGTATTTATGATGTCCCAGGCTGCTTTGCAGTTGTTATCAGCAGACATGATAGTCTCTGAAGTGTACTTTCTTTTTGCCATGCCAACCTGAATCCTGTACTCTTTTTTTTTGTTTTTGGTACTGGTTTAACCAGTACCAGTAACCAGTAGTTTTTACCTTCAGGTGTCGTCACCTGGGCTAGAGTTTCGTCGAACCATGGCCCTATTGCCCTATTACCATAGGTAAGGAACCAATAACCTTGCTTTGGAACCTATAAAGAACCTAAGTATTGCTTTCCAAAGAAAATTAAGGTACCCCAATCTCCAAATGTCTATACGTTTCAAGGCAAGGTCACCTGAGTCCAAAAAAGTGTTTTTTTGATATTGGTCTGAACGTGTGTGTGTGTGTGTGTGTGTGTGTGTGTGTGTGTGTGTGTGTGTGTGTGTGTGTGTGTGTGTGTGTGGTGTGTGTGTGTGTGTGTGTGTGTGTGTGTGTGTGTGTGTGGTGTGTGTGTGTGTGTGTGTGTGTGTGTGTGTGTGTGTGTGTGTGTGTGTGTGTGTGTGTGTGTGGTGTGTGTGTGTGTGTGTGTTGTGTGTGTGTGTGTGTGTGTGTGTGTGTGTGTGTGTGTGTGTGTGTGTGTGTGTGTGTGTGTGTGTGTGTGTGTGTGTGTGTGTGTGTGTGTGTGTGTGTGTGTGTGTGTGTGTGTGTGTGTGTGTGTGTGTGTGTGTGTGTGTGTGTGTGTGTGTGTGTGTGTGTGTGTGTGTGTGTGTGTGTGTGTGTGTGTGTGTGTGTGTGTGTGTGTGTGTGTGTGTGTGTGTGTGTGTGTGTGTGTGTGTGTGTGTGTGTGTGTGTGTGTGTGTGTGTGTGTGTGTGTGTGTGTGTGTGTGTGTGTGTGTGTGTGTGTGTGTGTGTGTGTGTGTGTGTGTGTGGTGTGTGTGTGTGTGTGTGTGTGTGTGTGTGTGTGTGTGTGTGTGTGTGTGTGTGTGTGTGTGTGTGTGTGTGTGTGTGTGTGTGTGTGTGTGTGTGTGTGTGTGGTGTGTGTGTGTGTGTGTGTGTGTGTGTCTTTGTGTGTGTGTGCGTGTGTGTCTGTGTACACGATATCTCATATCCCAATTAATGGAATGTCTCGAAATTCGGAAGTTAAGGTCCTTACACTATATAAGGATCCGACACGTACAATTTCGATCAAATGCAATCCAAGATGGCGGCTAAAATGTTGTCAAAAACAGGGGTTTTCGCGATTTTCTCGAAAACGGCTCCAATAATTTTGATCAAACTTTTACCTAAAATAGTCATTGATGAGCTCTATCAACTGCCACAAGTCCCATATCTGTAGAAATTTCAGGAGCTCCGCCCCATCTATGCAAAGTTTGATTTTAGATCACCAATTATCAGGCTTCAGATACAATTTAAACAAAAAATTTCAAGTGGAAGAGATTGAGCATGAAAATCTCTGCAAGTAAAGTTCAGTAACATTTTCACCTGAAATTGAAAATAAGCTTGAAATTCGAGAAAATGTGATTATTCAATTGAAAACTGTTGGCAACTGTTGATTCTATTACATCATTCACTATGAAAAGATAGCAAACCTCGTGTGTCTCCAGCGTTATTGTCCTGTCACCAGCTGGCTCATATCTTTGAATAGTAGACTTGAGATGCGTGTGAACACTAGCCTCAGGTGATTAATTTCCATAACGGCAAGGAAAGTTGTGTGAGTGCGCCACACCAGATATTTTTATAATACTCCTGACGGATTGGTAACGTCTATTGTGTGGGGGGGGGGGTGAGGAGGAACTCAATATGGAGTTATATGCGAGAAACCAAAATGTGGTACCTTTGAACCACCCCCACTCCTTTAGCACAGGGTGTAGGGGTAGGGGCTTTTGATATGTTTAACTTCTTACTACCCTGAACAAACCTGCGGGGTCAAAAATTGTCTTCCAAACTTTTCCCTCTATAACCTTTCCTTGACTGGACTACCAACCAACGTGAGTTTTTCTCAAAGTACAGTACCATATATTTCATTCAAGAATGAAGATGTTGATCGATTATATATGTTATTTTAGATTTATCTCAACAATACATTTTATAATCTCTCGATTTATTTCTTCAACGTAAAAAATGTTTTCAACTATTTTTTTTCAAGTACGGTACTGTTCCGTACACTACACAGGAAGCCACTAGAGGCCTATTAGCACAATATTCAAATAGGAGAAATGTGGTAAAAGACGGTAGTGAAGAAGTAAGGGTAACTTATCTGAATATTTATAAGTACCTCTGGTTATTTTAAGCTTTTATCTACATAATATTTTTCCTACCTCTACTACCGAACAGAGCAGAGCATTGTGTCTAATTTCTATATTCGTGCTTACTCTTAGAAGATATGTTATCTGACTGGGATAACAATGCCTTACGGTAGAGCAGCAGTTTTATTTAGATTTTCAAACTCATTTTAATTTGAGAATAGTTTTACTTGAAAAGCTATTAAGCGGCTCACTTTTCTATTGAATGTTATAAGCATTCTAGTGGCTTTGTCGAGCTGTAAGAGCGAGAATGTGGCTTGAAATTGCTGCTGTCGCTACTATCATTGTGTGGTACTTTTATTTTTGGGACATAAAACCAAGACACTTTCCACCAGGTGATTACGTTATTCATCATTAAATAGGGTTTGAAGGTTTAAAGAGTTTGAGTGTTCTAATTTATTAATTTCTGTGTTAACTGTATATTATTGTAGGTAGGTACGGTACCTTCTAAATTCATATCATATATGGTATATATTATTGTATTTTTCTTGTAAAAATAGGCCTATTCTCAGCAGAAATCTGCTTGAAATCTCTGGAAATTTCCTGATCTATCGTTGCTTGTTTTTTGTATTACCGTACTAGAGCAGTTCTTACTTGTTACCAGTAGGCCTATTATAATTCCATTATTTAGTATGATGATAATTTATTTCAGTCTCTTGTCAAGTATTCACTTCACACGTTTGTATATTTACACCCTACTCTGAATAATTATATCATTAGCCTTCATTTTTAATCATCCAACCAATAATAACAGGCTCCAAAGGGTATATAGGCCATGGTCTACTGAAAATTTTAGTTGTTACCTATTTGAAAATATTTTTAAGAAATTTAATATACCGTATAATAATTTGCTATAATATAAAAATGAGGTCATATATATGTAGTAGTGATATAATTATTATAGGTGTCAGTAGTAATAATTTAGTACAAGGTGTGAGATAGAGTTACAATAGATAGGGTCGGTTGCACAACAGCCGGTCAAGTTTTTAACGTGAATAATTACACGAAAACCAATCAGAGAAGGCGTTTTTGAAAAGACGGCTTCTCTGATTGGTTCTCGTGGAATTAATCATGGTTCAAATTTAACCGGCTGTTGTGCAACTGGCACATAGTGTGTTAGATCAGATGGTCATTGAGCATTGACTTGAATGACTGGGAAGAGCAGCATAGTTTGGGAGTGTGGTAAAAAAGAGAGTTGAAAGGTCAACCACTTTGGGGCACGATTAGCAACTACCGTAGGCCTATATAAATTGGTACTTGCAATTATTGTAGTTCTCATTTTTAATATATTGTTTGGGTACATAATTAAGAGAAGTCCAGAGCCAATTATTACATGCAAAAATTCCCTGTGCAAGATGAAGGTGGCCCAAAAACCTCGTATTTCCGGTTCATTTGCCAGTTTTCAGCTGTTTCCGCCAATCGGTCAGAAAAATTCCCTCTAGCCTTTTCTTTTTAGATAATAAAATCATGAATAAAATGGGATCATTCAGAATTCTCTATCTTGAATGAGTAGGCTATCTTAGTTACAATTTTTCAAAAATGAGAAAAATTTCAAGAGCGCTCTATCACATATAGGTTTCCAGGTAAACCTGATAACAATGCTCCTTGTATTTTGAAAAACGCCTCATTTTTAGCTTCAACCATCATCTTCAACTTGATTGTCCTCACATTGAGATTTCGCACGATAATATAAGTTCATCAGATCATGTTCTTTGAGAATCAGCCATTACATGCAATATTCATTTCAGTATTTCCTAGTGGAGAGGCGCACATAAGGACACCTGCAGGATCAATATTTCGAACCCTCATAACTTTTGACACAATGATCGGGTCTTCTTGTACTAAAGCTCATTAGTTTCAGCTCGTCAAGGCGGTTCAAAATCATGCATCATAATAAATATGTCAAAGTCGGTCGAAAATGAATAAGTAACCTTTACCTGATAATTTTTCATATTCGGTAATTTTTGTTAAAACCTGCTATCACTACTGAAAACAGACAAACATTTTGATAGGTTGTAAAATAATGCTTTTACATATGCTGACATTTTTATTTGAAATTAATTTTTTTGAAAATGAATTATTAATTCTTGATTGCTATTATCTTCTTCTTCAGTCGTTTTTTATAATTCATTTTTCGTATCCTATCCTAGCTATACTTATATTTGAGGTTTGTCAGCGAGTTGGTTAATCCTGGCCGCGAGCGCTGCGCAGGTTATGTTTAGAGGTGGGATAATATTCTGTAAAGTTCGAAATCACAAAATGTTGGGAAAGGGTAACGTTAGTCTGTCTACTAACGTTGGTGAAAGGGAACTATACTGAAATACTGGAAAATAGCCTATTACATACCATATGAATATAATAAATATTAGCTAATATAATCGATTAATTTCTAGAGTTTATGTGTGCTTTATTGAACCAATTGGGTATTATGTATTTTGTATGGTCAAATAGTTTAAGAATCATTTCCACAGTTCCAGAGAATAATTTTTAGGAGATCACGTAGTTGTTCGATAATTTCAGCAGTATTAGATTTACCTTTCAAGATTAGGAAAAGTTTCAATTAAAAAAATACTATCTGTCAATGGCATCATCAATTATCTACATCACTTCAGAACTAAAAAGAAAAAACAGAATTTTGCTGATTTGCAGGTCCAAAATGGCTGCCGTTCGTCGGAAACCTATTTGAGTTTTTGCAACTACACAAAAAACTGAAGTACGTGCATTTGGTTTGGCAGCATTGGGCCGAAACCTATGGACCGATTGTGGGAGTCAAACTCGGCCTGGACACAATTGTCGTTATTTCCGATTACAAATTGGCCAGTGAGCTGTTGGCCCTCAACGAGTACGAAGGTCGACCAGACGGCTTTCTCTTCAGGCTCCGAGCGTTCGGAAAACGTCTCGGTAAATTATTATTTTATTCAAGAAAATTTGGCTACTCTAAACTACTTCCATCACTCTAATATTTTTGTATTTTTCTTCAATTGGTCCAACTTCCCGACATTGAGAAGTTGCATTTTATTATTGACTACCTTACCCGGCTAACTTCGTACCGCTAAAAAGTCAATGTATCTCATGTCATACTTGACTTTATTTGGTGAATCATGAAATTTATCTGACAATCAATATTTTCATTTATATCTTAATACGGACTTCCTATGTGCTTAGTCATTTAGTGCAGCATTTATTATTCCGACATTACAACATATTCTCGGTCAATTGGTAGTAATATCTATCAGTAAAGTGTTGAATTGAAAAATAGATACCGGTAGGTTAAATCAGTGTTTCAAATATGAGTTTAATGTTTTCATAGTTGTTGATTGTCAATAGATGGTCCAGGAAATATGCGATGTGCGATGAATAACACAGAATTCCATATTCTTTCCATCTTCAATTTTATGATGAATACCAAGCTAAGCTAAATTTTAAAAAATCAATTTAGTCTGTCATTCTTCAGTAATTAATGATTGCAATATGAACAACTCTCTTTCATGAGATGAATAATTATTTTCCAGTTTCTCAATGATAGGGGAGTGATAATATAATTTGTATAGGTCTTCTAAGGAACGATTATCTACAGCTGGTACCAATCAACTACGGTACACTAACTTCAACTCCAAACCACCGTTTTAATACCAGTACACAGTAATTGATCACAGGGTGACGTGTTTATTGGCCGAGCGAAGTGAGGTCTAAAGGTGCCTACAGATTTACGCGCCGCGAACATGAGCAATTCACTTTCAATCAGCTGATGCCAAGCTTTTTATATCTAAATGTGTCTATATCGTATACCGTTACTGTAAAAATACAGATATAGTCAGCTGATTAAAAGTGAATCGCTCATGTTCGCGGTGCGTATATCTGTACGCACCTTTAGATTCAAGTCGACGGTTTGGCATTTCTCTTAATGTTTAAATGTTTGAATGTTCAAATGTTCACATGTTGCGCATTTACGGCGAAACGCGGTAATAGATTTTCATGAAATTTGACAGGTATGTTCCTTTTTCAATTGCGCGTCGACCAAATATACAAGGTTTTTGGAAATTTTGCATTTCAAGGATATAAAAGGAAAAAGGAGACTCCTTCATACGCCAATATTAGAGTAAAAATCAGACTATAGAATTATTCATCATAAATCAGCTGACAAGTAATTACACAGATGGGTGGAGAAGCCAGTCTATTGCTGTATTTCCATTAGGTCTATAGTTTCAATCAGGTACTTGTGGATGAGAATACTGCATGAGGTCTACTGTTCACAGAACTACTAGTTATACAGCTGGTAACTTTAGATGCTAAATATTATAAGTAGCCACTCGGCCTAAAATTTCAAAAACATAGGTCTGTAAAATGGATTAATAAATAATTATTATTAGTCCCCCTATTAAATTTTCTGGTCAGAAACCATCCCTAATATTCACACGACATATTCCCAAAGTTTCATGCCGTTCTGTCAAGTAGTTTTCGAGTCTATAGGGAACAAACAAACTAACAAACAGACATTCATTTTTATATAAAGAGAAGATATATCACCTAAATGCGATTTGTTGTAATACAAATATTGAATTTCCTATAATATAGGAATATTATGTACCGTAATCCTATTATATTAAGCAAGCAATTTCTGTATTCATATATCTGGTTATTTTTATATCTAGCTATTTTTATCCTTTTATATTAAGCGAGCAATTTCTGTATTTATATATCTGGTTATTTTTACATCTGGTTATTTATGTTTAATGGATCTCGAAAACGGCTTTAACGATTTTCACGAAATTTGGAACATAGTAGGTTTATGATATAAAGATTCGATTGCTCTAGATCTCATCCTTGGGAAAAGCTCTAGGTCTCATCCTTGGGAAAACCGCATCCCCGAAATTCATAAGATGACGTATAGCCAGCTGTGAAATATAAACACAATCATTTTAGAGAATTGTGTTCTGTTTATCAATAAATAAAAATAACGAGCGAAGCTCGGTGCCGCGATATTATATATTTAATACTAGCAGGGCACCCGTGCTTCGCTACGGGAATTGATAGATTATTTTTGTAAAATATTTATAATAATCTAAATATTCTACAAAAATTGTTATAATCGTTTTTGAGATTAGGCCACAACTTGTCATGAAAATTATTGAGTCAAATCATTTGAATAATTAATTGATGTGTTGGAAGTGCTCTGTAGAATACAGCGAATTTTGTAGAATATTGGGCGGGGCTCGACCTTGACTTTATTCATTGGCAATTAATATTTCCCGTTGACAGTTATCAAATTAGCAGTGATCAGGTTATATTTGCTTTTGTTTGATGCAATTGAAAATTAAATTCCAAATTAAGTTCATTTGGATTTGTTGACTCTGGTATCCATGGATATCTTGCTTATTCTGGAATTTTTGGCATAGCCTATCACTTACTTTTCATTTCACTTTTCCAAAAGTGTGAAAGCAGCCAATCCACTGATTCTTTCTTCCATGGAAGTCCATTCATATACATAAGAGTCCATTCATAATAGTTAGAGTAAAACTTATTGTGGCTGATTTCTCATGTCCTAAACTTTAGCCTGCTATCATACATATTAAAGTGGGATCATTTTAATATGAAATTGCATAAATCTGAAAAGAGTTGATTTTATTGACTACCGTTCTACGATTTCTTTCTTTGATCTTCGCTTGAAACCAAAAGCTTAGTGATGAAAATTTGGATGTAACTTAATATGTAACTCAATTTAATTTCTATCACAATTGACAACTTTAGTATTCACTTTTGATCTATCAATATCTATAGGTTTGTCTTGTGTCATGTAATGACATCATGAAAAGAAATAGGAGCAGCTGATGGAATATGATGTTTTTTTTTCGATTTAGTTTCTAGCTGATTTTGAAACATGAAAATATCAGGCCCAGTAGCACAAAAGCCTGTTCAATTTCAATAATGATCAAATTCTATGACAATTAAACAGAGTAGGGTTTTTTTTAATAGAAGGCTTCTCTGATTGGCTCTCGTGGTATTTAGTCCGGATTAGAAATTAACAGACTGTTCAACTGGCTCTCTCAAGGCTATGGCTGCATACAAACATAGAGCAACAGAGGAACCAATTTTAATGAATTTCTGTGCTGCCTTGAGAACAGTGAAACCAAGCATGATATTATATTGTGCTCACAGAAACATGGATCGCTGATGGTGTTCCATTTCTCTTCAACATACCTGGTTATACAACTATAAACAAAAGTTCAAAGCTGAATAAATGTGATTGTCTTTGTATATATAAGGGAAAGCTACCAATTAAAACTACTGAGCTGTGATATTGATGAATGTAATGCTATTTGTCTCGATGTCGAAACATTAAGTGGGAAGTTTCTGAGATTGATAGGAATCTATCGTTCACCAAATAGTAAAATTGATGAATTTTTGACGAGTTTAGACAAATACTTGAGTGGCATTCCTGACAATATTGTTATTTGTCTAACAGGTGATTTGAATTTAAACATGAATCACTTTGATAAATTTTTTGCTGAATACATTTATATTTTGAGTAAAAATGATTTATGATCTCTTATAAAAGGTAATACCAGAATCACAGAATTATCAACGTCTTGTATATACGGTATCATATATTTTTAAGATCTAAGGATAGATTTGTCATATATATAAATAGCACACTTATTGAAATGGGCTGCTTTTAAATTAATAAAAAAAATAAAACTTGTAGCACCCTTTATTTATTAAAAAAAATTAAAATAGTTGAACAACTAGTTTCGGTTCTAAAACCATCTTCAGGTTCTAAAATAAATAAATAAAATTCAATAACTGTTTAGTAATTGATATAAAACTGACATATGTTTAAATTCATATGACTAATTATTTATGGTAAAAGTTATTAAATTTAAATTTAAATTTTTTAAAATTTTAATTTTATTTATTCATTTTAATTTTATCAAAAATAGGATTATTTCGGTCAAATTGGATTATATTTATTAAATTATTCCTATTCAATTTTGCAGTTCTATAGATATAAAATTCTTCTTTTACATTCAATTTATTACTTTCACTACCAATGCTTAATATTTTCATATTAGAAAATTTATATTGATATAATTATGATTATTCTCAATTAAATGTTCAGCAAACGCTGATTTTTGAGTAGTATTTTTTGAATTTAAAGCCTGAATATGTTCAATGAACCTTTTTTGAAAACATCTACATGTTTGACCAATGTAAAATTTTTCACAATTACTACATTTCAGTTTATAAACGCCTGATTTTTAAATTGTTCTTGTTGTATTTTTTTATTAGAAATCTTCTGTATTAAATTAAAAACATTATTTGTTGTTTTGTATCCTAAATAAAATTGTTTTGCAAATGTCTTCCTTATTGCCTTATTGAGAATAGTGTTGTATGGAACACAAATTAATATATTCCTTATTTTCTGAATTTCTATCATTTTGTGGATTAATTTGTTATATTTTTGCTTATATATCATCTTATCAATAAATTTGGTATCATATCCACTTGTTACTGCAAAATGTTTTATAATTTTCACTTCTTTTTCATAATTTTCTTTTGACATAGGAATATTTATCAATCTATAAATCATTGATCTGAATGCTGCTGTTTTTTGCTGCCATGGATGGTTAGAGTCTTTTGGAATAAGAGTATTTGTATGCGTGGGTTTCCTGAAGATATTAAAATTATGTTTCTCATTTCTCTTACTTATTTCCAAGTCTAAAAAATTTATTTTCTCTTTTTGAACTTCCATAGTAAATTTTATAGAAGGTGAAATTGAGTTTAAATATTTTTCTAAATCTTCATGTGTTTCATCATTATTATTATTGTATAAGCATATTATATCATCAACATATCTATACCAATAAATGATATTTTCTCTCAAAGGATTATTATTATCATTCATAATTTTAGACTTTTCCAAATTGTTCATATATATGTTAGCAAGGTATCCTGATAATGGTGATCCCATAGCTAAACCTTCCTTTTGCTTATAAATTTTGTCATTGAAAGTGAAATAATTTTGATCTATGCATGTTTTTGCTAATGCTATTAAATCATCTATTTCATTACTGTTCACATCATTTTCAATCAAGTTTTGCTTTAAAATGTTAATAGTTTCATTAGTTGGGATAGAAGTATACATGTTGACTACATCAAATGATAGAAAAATTGCGCGACTTGGAATAGTTATTCCCTTGATTTTTTGAACTAGTTGGTAAGAATTTGTTACATTATAATTTTCATTTATTATTATTTTTTGAGGAAGTACTTTATTCAGATATTTACAAGCTTTATAAGTTGGAGCATTTCTATAGTTTACCACAGGTCTTATAGGTACCGTATACCTACTTTGTGAATTTTAGGTTGACCTCTAAAAATTGGTGAGGCAGGATTAATCATTTCCATTTTAAACTGATCTATTTTAGAAATAGTTCCACATTTTGATATAATATTATTTATATTTTTGCAGTATTCTTTAGTTGGGTCTTTTCCTAAAGTTTGAAATTTATTTTCTCTAATAAATTGTTCTACTTTATCATTATAATCTATTTCTTTAATGATAACTGTAGTGTTTCCTTTATCTGCTTTTGTTATCATAGCTTTTCAATTAATTAATTTTTTTGAAACTAAATTAATAATTTTCATATCTTCTTTTGCTTTTACTAAAATTTCTTTTTTCTTAAGATTGCTATCTTTTCCGAGTTCCTGCGCAAAATTGTTCCTCAAAGTACCTTGGATCTCTCTCTTCTTGAATCTAATTGAGGTTTCAATATCAAAAAGTTGTTCTTCAATTACATTCGTTTTATTATCCAAATTGACGTTATATTTTGAAGCTTTTGAAAGTAATTCATTCTCTTTCTTATTAAACTCAATATCTGTTAAATTCTTCATTTTTTCAAATGATTCATACTCATCAATTTTATAATATTGATTTGAGTCAATATTTTTCTTTTGTTCAAAGGTTAGAATTTCTATTTTTTTCAAATGTATGAATTTCTTCTTTTCAATGTATGGAGTAATCCAAGATTTAATTTGTAATTCAAATTCTTCGATCGATTCCTCATGGAATTGTTCATTTATTTATGTGTATGTATTATCTTTTCTTCTACTTTAAGCTTTACATTTGAAAAAAATAGAAATGCTAACCTTTGAACAAAAGAAAAATATTGACTCAAATCAATATTATAAAATTGATGAGTATGAATCATTTGAAAAAATGAAGAATTTAACAGATATTGAGTTTAATAAGAAAGGGAATGAATTACTTTCAAACGCTTCAAAATATAACGTCAATTTGGATAATAAAACGAATGTAATTGAAGAACAACTTTTTGATATTGAAACCTCAATTAGATTCAAGAAGAGAGAGATCCAAGGTACTTTGAGGAACAATTTTGCGCAGGAACTCGGAATAGGTAACAATCTTAAGAAAAAAGAAATTTTAGTAAAAGCAAAAGAATATATGAAAATTATTAATTCAATTTCAAAAAAATTAATTAATGGAAAAGCTATGATAACAAAAGCAGATAAAGGAAACACTACAGTTATCATTAAAGAAATAGATTATAATGATAAAGTGGAACAATTTATTAGAGAAAATAAATTTCAAACTTTAGGAAAAGACCCAACTAAAGAATACTGCAAAAATATAAATAATATTATATCAAAATGTGGAACTATTTCTAAAATAGATCAGTTTAAAATGGAAATGATTAATCCTGCCTCACCAATTTTTAGAGGTCAACCTAAAATTCACAAAGTAGGTATACCTATAAGACCTGTGGTAAACTATAGAAATGCTCCAACTTATAAAGCTTGTAAATATCTGAATAAAGTACTTCCTCAAAAAATAATAATAAATGAAAATTATAATGTAACAAATTCTTACCAACTAGTTCAAAAAATCAAGGGAATAACTATTACAAGTCGCGCAATTTTTCTATCATTTGATGTAGTCAACATGTATACTTCTATCCCAACTAATGAAACTATTAACATTTTAAAGCAAAACTTGATTGAAAATGATGTGAACAGTAATGAAATAGATGATTTAATAGCATTAGCAAAAACATGCATAGATCAAAATTATTTCACTTTCAATGACAAAATTATAAGCAAAAGGAAGGTTTAGCTATGGGATCACCATTATCAGGATACCTTGCTAACATATATATGAACAATTTGGAAAAGTCTAAAATTATGAATGATAATATAATCCTTTGAGAGAAAATATCATTTATTGGTATAGATATGTTGATGATATAATATGCTTATACAATAATAATAATGATGAAACACATGAAGATTTAGAAAAATATTTAAACTCAATTTCACCTTCTATAAAATTTACTATGGAAGTTCAAAAAGAGAAAAAAATTTTTAGACTTGGAAATAAGTAAGAGAAATGAGAAACATAATTTTAATATCTTCAGGAAACCCACGCATACAAATACTCTTATTCCAAAAGACTCTAACCATCCATGGCAGCAAAAAACAGCAGCATTCAGATCAATGATTTATAGATTGATAAATATTCCTATGTCAAAAGAAAATTACGAAAAAGAAGTGAAAATTATAAAACATTTTGCAGTAACAAATGGATATGATACCAAATTTATTGATAAGATGATATATAAGCAAAAATATAAACAAATTAATCCACAAAATGATAGAAATTCAGAAAATAAGGAATATATTAATTTGTGTTCCATACAACACTATTCTCAATAAGGCAATAAGGAAGACATTTGCAAAACAATTTTATTTAGGATACAAAACAACAAATAATGTTTTTAATTTAATAAAGAAGATTTCTAATAAAAAAATACAACAAGAACAATTTAAAAAATCAGGCGTTTATAAACTGAAATGTAGTAATTGTGAAAAATTCTACATTGGTCAAACATGTAGATGTTTTCAAAAAAGGTTCAATGAACATATTCAGGCTTTAAATTCAAAAAATACTACTCAAAAAATCACTTTAAAGAATAATGCTAGTCCTGGAATTGATGAAATTAGCAGTGTTACTTTAAAACAGATAGCTGAGTTTATATCCTTACCAATTGCTCATATTGTAAACACTATTTTCACTAAAGCTTCTTTCCCAAGCCATTTCTAAATTGCCAGAATTAAGCCAATTTTTAAAAAAAGGTGATAGGAATGATCCCTCCAATTATAGGTGTTTATTCGACAGAGGCTGGCTCAAACAGCACACTGGTTTGTGGACTGTATCAATTACATCGAGAACTTTTGGGTTGTCTGGTGTCGGGTAGCAAGTTGAACAATTAAAATGGCTAAGTGCACAATAACATAGGCCTACCTTCATGTCCAAATCCTCCTTGCTTCCAGGATCCCGGGTCCAGATCACGATATGAGACGAGACGACACTTGTAATAAATCACAATAAATAATCAATAGATCACTTTGCAAAAATCGACATTACGAGAAGTGAGCTGTTCGATTGGCTGTCAATCGGCAACTGGCGATTATGCTATGCGCATCACCGTATAATTGCCCAGACACCCAAAACACACAACGCCAGACAATAAAGGGGAACATTCATATAACGTCTGAACATTCCGCCCACCTTGGAAGAACTTCCAATAACAAAAAAAAAAACCACCTATAACAAACCCTACTAGGGAAACTAGGAAAAAAAAGGAAAATGTCTTCACTCCTCAAGGACCCTTGAGGAGACTTAAAAAAAGGAGTAGGAGGCCCTCGGAAAGGAGAGGATGGGACGAGAAATAATGACTATATACAACCAATATAGAATAAAAACAAGAAACAAAGCAACTTGGGAACCTTTCCCGCATATAAAACGAGAAACAAAAAAAAACAAACCACTAAACTTATTGAAGTTCCCTTCAATAAGGCCTAATCTTCATCAATAGGGAGGAGACTATTGAAAGCCCTAGTTAGACTTCCCTTTGCAGTCTGTACCTCCACCACTCTCACAACTCCATCCTGTCCAGGGAGTATCTTTGTTATTCGACCAAGCCTCCAGTGAAGAGGGAGTAGGTTACTTTCCTGTAAGAGAGCCATACGTCCAATGTTAACATTACTATGTTTTCTGTACAATTTTGTTCGGGTTTGCAAGCTAGATACATACTCCAATTGCCAACGTTTCCAGAATGAGGATACAATTCTTTTGAGTAAACTCCATCGATTTCTCAAGTTCACCGATTGAATTTATTCCTCTGGGTCTTTATTCTGTGTTGCTAGTGTAATTTTTCTTGCTCCCAATTCAATCTGTTTGGAATTTTCATCATCATTACCGTGGATTTGGTGTGGCCAGCACTCCAGTGGTTTGTCTAACCAATCAGAACCATTCCACCACGGAGAATTACCAATTAATTCATTGAGTGATAGTCCTCGACTAGCACAATCAGCTGGATTACATTCGGTTGACACATATCTGAATTGCTCTGTAGACAGGTGTTCCTGTACTTGACTTACACGATTTTCCACAAACCTAGGCCAACGATGAGGTGAAGACCGAATCCAACTCACTGCCACAGTTGAATAAGACCAAGCTGCCATATAATCTATGTTTATAATTTTTGAAAGCACTTCTTGAACTTCATGTAATAATCTAGCTACTAGGACAACCACACAAAGCTCCCATTTCTTCACTACCTCCACGGATGCCATATCATCCCAGTCACATCCCGATTGCCATAGACATTGAATTATACTCTTGAAGGTAAGCATGAAAGGTGTCAAATATCCTAATGGATCAAAAATTTGTGCTAAAGTTGATGAAACATTTCGTTTTGTGGCTAGACTGGATGGAACCTTCACCCTGTAGAAGAGGTAGTAACCAATTGGATTCGATTGGAAGCCAAGAATTTCAATGGCTTTATCAGACTCCAAAGTGAAATCTATTGCATCAATAGCGCAATGCTCTGGAGGGAGATTTGATAGAATGGTAGAATGATTGCTGGCCCACTTTAGCAATTCAAATTTCCCTTTGCTTAACAATTCAGTAAGCTGCAGTTGCTTGGTTGCTTCCATTGATGAGACTGATGTAACTATATCATCCATGTAAGTAGAAAACCGTAAGGCTTCAGAAGCTGCAGGGAACATTTTTTCTTCATCTTCATTAAACTGATGCGTAGTACAAATGGCAAGAAATGGCGATGATGATACACCATATGACATAGTTGTTAGAGTATACTCTTTCATTTCTTCTCCCTTTTCGGATTTTGTCCATTTTATTTCAACATTATCCTGTCTATCATCATCTAACTCTTCCAAATTTCGTTTCTCCCTTTCAAAAACATCTTCTCCAATTTCCTTTTTCGGTATGGGTCTTCCCATTGGTTTGATTTCATGTGGACTATGAATCACTTTTAACTCTTTCCTTAAATTACCGTTGATCGGTAGATAACTGTTGAAGGCTATACCTTGTTTACCTGGAACTTCTTCTAAATTATTTCCCAATTTTTCTTCTCGAATCATGGAAACATTTTCTCCGACATTAGTTTTACCTTCAAGATATCCCGATATCTCCCTTGTATTTGTTTCCTTGGATGGTAATTCTACAATGTATCTACCAGTATTCAAATGACAAACAGTTGATTTGTATATCTCCTCACAAGCCATTTCACTTTCCAATAATTTTTTTGTTCTCGGTGGCTCTTCTACGACCCAAAATCGCTTCACCAACTTTTCCGAATTAGCATTGGAATACATGCACAGATTATTTGAGATAGTAGAACTCTCCTCTGATACCTCACCCATCAGGCAGTAGCCCCATACAGTTTCTAGGGCAGATGGTGTACCCGCTGGACCAATCACCTTTCTTCCAGTCAGAATGAAGGGGAAATATTCAGCACCCAATAAAATATCAACCTTCTCTGAAAGGAAAAATTCAAAATCTGCTAGCTCCAGTCCTTCAATATGTGCCCAGTACGCATTTTTTATCTGATTTGTAGCTGCTATTTTGTTGACTCCCGACGCGGTAATTTTTAATGAAGGGGAGTTCGGTATTTCAAATTCACAGTTAGTAATTTCATCTGTCACTTCCAGTTTAGTATCAGATAATCCATAGATTGGCAAACTATGTGTTTTCTGTACCACTAAACCCAGTTTTTTCATGCATTGCCTTGTAATGAATGACTTGGTGCTTGCACTATCTAATAATACTTTGACCTTATGATAATTGCCTTGATTACCTCGAACTCCCAATTTAACAGTTGGTAACAATACTAAGGAACTATTTACATTCGAAAATACTTTCTTAGCTGAGTCAGTATAAATGTTTGATGGCTTTGATCAGCGTCGCCGTGCACGTCTACCCTGCTCATTTGTTTATTACCGGCCAATGTGTTGGTGTTTTCAACAGGCGGCTGTCTCGGCTCTAAATGGAGGAGCGAATGATGATGCGAGTTGCAGTGACTGCACGGCTTCCTTCTTCTACAATCTCTAATAAAGTGCCCTGCCAATAAACAGCAGATACATCGTTTCCATTCTTTTACATGGTTTAATCTATCAGATGGTTTGAGATTCAAGAACACTTCACAATTTTCCAGTTCATGAGAATTATTACATTCAATACATTTCAGCTCGTCTGATTTCGATTTAACAATCATAGCTGAAGCTTTGTAATTTCCCATAGTGGGTTTCGATTTCCCAAACTGCTTACGTGAGGAGGCTTCTGACGATGTAGATGATCACAATAAATCAGTGGATTTAGTAGCCTCTAAAATAACAGCTTCATCATTCAAAAATATTTGGAAGTTTTTCAAATCGGATACTGTTCCATTTCTTAGCAGTCTCTGCCACTTCTCTCTCAATTCTTCAGTCAGTTTTTTACGTAAGACAAATAATAATGGAATCGACCAGTCATTAACTGAATGACCAATTGGTTTTAGTGCTGCAATATACTCAGCTAAATGAGTGATGAATTTTTGTAGCAAGTCTGGTTGCTTATTAACTGCTGGCATATCAAATATTGCTTGCAAGTATGTGTCAGTCACCTTGTAAGAGTCATTGTAGCGATTCAATAATAATTTCCATGCCTCAACTTAATGATCACTTGTCAATGGGACTACAGAAATGACTGACAGTGCATCACCTCTCAGTACAGACCGAAGATACATATTTTTTTGTATGTCAGCAATTTGACCATTATTATGAACCGTGGCTTTGAATAAATCTTTAAATTGACTCCAAATTTTCTAATCACCGTCAAAAGTCATTAAAGGAAGCTTAGGTAGAGCAACTGGCGAGATATTTCCAGTTGTAGGTGAAGAAGCTACATTGGAAGAACTAATATTCAAATTTGTTTGAGTAGATGGTAAGGTTTCGAGAATAGCCTTGACATTGAAAAAAGTCTCATCAAATTGGCTCATCAAATTTTCAAGCTCACTAGTTTCCAATTGAGGATTTTGTTTGTTATAGTAGCTCTGCATCTTATCTATTATATCATTGAACTCCACCTGGTGGTGATCAATATGCTCACCCATAACTTTCAATAAATTCTTCATTTTTTTATTTTTCGGATCCTTTTCGACAGCTTCGGCAATTTCATTAATCCATTTTATTTTACGGATTAATGCATCTCTTTGAAATGTCAAATCTTCGATAACACCCATAGTGAGGCGATAATAGTGAGTGCTCGTCGAGAGAGAGAGTAAGACAAAGAGCCAAACAAGAATAAGAGGGAAAACACGAGAGCAGGCGACACAATGAAGTAGTGTAATGAACAATGGCTAGCTTATCTAATCATACAAGCCAAGCCAGCATTTCAACTTATGCTCGGTAGAAATGATCGGCTACAAGGCTAATAATACCATATCGATACTCTTGGAACAAACAATATCTGCTATTAATAACAAAGTAACGACAAAAATCAATGCAAATAACTGCAAGCATCCTTTGAAAAAAGTAACAGTTCCAGCTACTGTTACAGCTAGACGATGTATAAAGGACTCGCCACACCAAGCTCGCCAGTACCGCCGAGGTAGTACCGCTGGTGGTAGTTTTCTCGGCTGAGCACGCCACACCGAAAAACGTCCGCTAGCGGTAGTCTCCGAGTAGTGAGTCTAGTAGTGGGGGGAGGGAGTCCAACTACAGTGTGGGAGTGAGACGTACTAGTTGCGTTGTGCTGCAAGGAGGAACGCCGAATGAGTCATCACTCTGTGCGCATGCGCTACCTCTTCGAATCGCCTGCCATGTATTCAGGTTGAGTGCGCCACACTGAGCTCGCTTTGTCCGCCGTACTACCTCTCAGCGAAGTTTTGTTGAATCGCCTAGCAGGCGGTCGTAGGTGGTAGTGCGCCGTACTACCGCCGCGGTAGCGAGCTCGGTGTGGCGCGATCAACCTGAATACATGGCTAGCGATTTTTAAAACTTCGCTACCGCCGCGGTAGCGAGCTTGGTGTGGCGTGCCCTTAAGTCTTTCTCTACTTATTGACACGAACTTGACAGTCCAACCTTGTGGCGCCAATGCAACAATCTTATGCAATAAAGCTACGACACAATTATTTATGAAAATATTTACTTGTTCTACTCAATTTCCAACTTAAATTGAGCCCAAATTTCTTAAGAATACCACAATTAAGGTGTATATTCATCTACGACGACAAAAACAAGCCATATACACAGAAAAACCAAGAATAAAATAGGCATAAAAAACGACAAACCTATTAGACGATATTTCAAACTTATGTCCTATTCAAAATTCGATGAACAAATCAATTCCGGATGGTTGGACCATGTATATTCGACAGAGGCTGGCTCAAACAGCACTCTGGTTTGTGGACTGTATCAATTACATCGAGAACTTTTGGGTTGTCTGGCGTCGGGTAGCAAGTTGAACAATTAAAATGGCTAAGTGCACAATAACATAGGCCTACCTTCATGTCCAAATCCTCCTTGCTTCCAGGATCCCAGGTCCAGATCACAATACAAGACGAGACAACACTTGTATGAGGGCTATTTTTTTTTCAACTTCCGATGTGGTATAAAAAAGAAACTAGTGAGAGTAATTGAATGAATTTATTATCAAAAGTTATTTACATTATTAGTTACTTCTCAACATAGTCACCATTCAGATTGAGGCATTTTTCATATCTGGGTACAAGCTTCTTAATACCTTGTTCACAGAAGTTAGCCGCCAGTGATTTGAGATGGTTTTTCACAGCATCAGAAGCTCTGCCCTCCTAGCATTTTCTTCAGTTGCGGGAAAAGGTGATAGTCGCTTGGTGCTAAGTCTGGGCTATATGCCAGATGGTCAAAAACGTCCCATTTGAACCTGTCAAGAAGATGCTTTGTCACAGCAGCACTGTGAGGACGGGCGTTGTCACCCTTGGCCCCCTTCATCATGAATGTCAACTCGTCCATCTTAAATTCCCAACACCAATCATGCACTGCACTGTCACTCATAAAGCTTTCACCATATACTCGTTTCATTCTACGGTGAATTTCTGCTGCGGATAACCCTTCAGCTTGCAAAAAACGAATTACACTTCGCAACTCACACTTGGCGGGAGATTCTATCATATTAGCCATGTTTATGTGTTGCTAGATGAACTGGTAATGACGACAGATGGCCGGAAACGAGTGAGGTTATAGTGTGAGATGTGCATAGTCAGCTGCCGCGCATTGTTGGCCAATGCCGCTCGCATTGCCATCTAGCGGCAGGATCGGAAGTTGAAAAAAAAATAGCCCTCGTAATAAATCACAATAAATAATCAATAGATCACTTTGCAAAAATCGACATTATGAGAAGTGAGCTGTTCGATTGGCTGTCAATCAGCAACTGGCGATTATGCTATGCACATCACCATATAATTGCCCCCTCCACCACACAACGCCAGACAATAAAGGGGAACATTCATATAATGTCTGAACAATAGGCCTATAAGTCTACTTAGTAATTTAGCTAAAATAACTGAAAAATTATTAAAAAACGCTTATTTGATTATATAATTAAATATGATATTCTTGAAACAAATCAATTCGGTTTTCAGACAAACAAAGGTACAGAAGATGCACTAAGTAATTTTTGAGGATAGTAATTGACAGTAAGAACAGAAATAAAAAGACAATAGCTGTTTTTCTTGATCTCTCGAAGGCTTTCGATACGGTTCCCCATGATAATTTATTTAAAAAACTAGAAAATCTAGGAATAAGAGGCATTGCTCTTGATTTGTTGAAAAGCTATTTGTGTGATAGGTTGCAAACTCTTTCATTAAACAATTTAAATTCATGTGAGAGTGCTGTGCGGTTACCACATTTTGGATTGCCTCAAGGAACAGTTTTATTCCCTCTTCTTTTTCTTTTGTATGTGAATGATCTCCTCAAACTCAGTCTTGATAATGGTAAAATAGTTTCTTTTGCTGATGATACAGCCATATTTTTTTCGCATGAGAGTTGGACCAATATTTTAAAGTTGCTGAGGATGACATGAATATAGTCAAAAAATGGTTGGACTCAAATACTCCTAGTCTTAATATTTAAAAAACCAAATTCATAAATTTTGCTGCAAATGCAGGTGGTCAACCAAATGCAGAATTTAGAATGAAGCTGCATTTGAACTGCACAGACACTCTCACCTGTGACTGCCCATCTATTGAAAAAGTTAATGAAATTGAATATCTGGGTGTAATAATAGACGAATATTTGAGGTGTTCACACATAACTTTCCTTTGCAATAAACTAAAATATACAAACTATAAATTTTACAAAATTAACAACATTTTTAACTTGGAAAGTCTTAGGATAATATACTATGCTTTTGTACAGTCTTTAATTCAATATGGTTTAGTTGTATGTGGTGGAGCCTATGACACTCACCTTCTTAATTTATTTTTGATTCAAAAGTACATAATTTAGACAATTTAAAAAAAACCTAGGTTATATACAAGTGAATCCCTCTTTGTTGAATTTAATGTAATGACAATAAGGCAACTTTATTTCAAAAGACTTCTTAAACATATTGTGAAAAACAAAGATACATTTATCAGAACTGATAAACTGTTTTATAACTTAAGACCTGACACATCTTTGAAATATATTATCCACGATTCAAAGTTGAGCTTTCTAAGAAGACAGATCATGTATATGAACACTAGATTTATAAACATTTTACCTTTTGATTTTGAATTAAAAGTCCAAGATAGAATGATTGATACTTGGATTAAGGAGAGGTTCTTTTTTTCTCTGGGAGTGGAATGGTGGTAATGTCAATTTGATTTGTCTTTTTTTTCTCGTAATTTTGTTTTTCATTCGTTTTTAAGCTATCTATGCATTTACTAGTTTATTCTTTTTAGTTGATGTACTTTTTCAAGTTTTTGTTTTTATTTATTTATTTATTTATATTAATACTCCCACCAGCGAGCAAGATGTTTTTTCTTTGCTGGTGGCGCCTAAAAAATTCTACTTTTATCTTAGGTTTTCATGATTATTCAAGTTCTATTCTATGTTATTTCTTAGTTTAAGATATTGTGTTTTTGTTAGACTTGTCTATTTCAAATTTTTGTAATGTATGAATTTTTTGGCAAATAAATTTCAAATTTCAAATACAACAGAAGCTAAAGAAATTAGTAGCATTTCTATCACCTCACAATGAACCATACATTCAACTACCATATGTTTGGAGAGTTCGATTTTAAATTTCTTTTGCTATCATCCGGTCACTTTCTGAACCTATTCTTCCAGATGTTCCATGAATAGTGCAATGTTTTAAAATAAGGTCGCCAAATTTGATAACTCAACTACAGTTATTATAATAATTAATCTTTTTCATTTGCTCACACCCTCTTACGTTTTCAACAGACTTTTTTCTTATCAGCTGCTACTTGAGGGACCAATAATCTTTTCTCAAAGAACTTCAGCGAATTTTCCCAGAGTTGAGACCAGTTCCAAAATAATGTTTTTTGTCGCGAACCCACTATATTCCTGATCCAATCAAAATCGTTAGAGCCGTTTTCGAGATCCATCTGACATCCGACATACATACATATCCACAAACACACATATTCAAACAGAAATAAATTGCTTTCTTGGTATAACTGACTCCAATGCTTATGATTTCATTCAATGAGACCTTATTTCACATAATAAATATCGGGGGACCGAACTTCGCTCTGGAGTGTAAATGCACAGAAAATTTCTAACGAAAGATTGAATTCATAGTTTATATTTATTCATTTTTTCAGTCGTACAATTATTTTTACAGTTATATGAGGAGGCACAACAGGCTTATGCCCAAAATTGTCCCTTTACAAATTTATACTATAGTCCAAATCAAAGTCTAGGTTAAGCTACTATCACTCATCAAAATAACAATATTTAATTCACATTTCAAAAAACAAACACATCATCAATTACAAATAGATATACTATGAATTCGATTTAGAATGATTACTATGTTTGCTACAATATTTGTTAATATACTATGTACTATTCTACACTAACAGCATCTATTTACTATTTTGGACTTTCTGAAGTAAACATGTTTTCTAAAAAAAGAGAAATAAACAAAAATAAGTTTTTCTTGCTGGATTATTTTTCTCGTGAGATCAGCTGAGGAATAACCCACACATGCACTCGCTCACTCACTTCCATTACGGTATCGACAGACAACAAAATTTCCAGCTGTTTTTCCAAGGACGTATTTATCCTTTTAATGTCCTTCAGCGAGTTATCTCAGGGTTGAGACCTAGTGCAATCGAATTTTCATAATTATCATAAACCCAGTTTGTTCTGAATTTCGTGAGAATCGTTAGAACCGCTTTCGAGATCCGGTCACATACAGATATATAAACATACTAGCAGGGTACCCGTGCTTCGCTACGGGAATTAAATGATCGGATTATTTTTGTAAAATATTTATAACCTTAATTCTACCAAAGTCGTTATAATCGTTTTTGAGATCCATCATACAAACAAAAATTGCTTGCTGAATATAACTTGAATAATAAAATAATATAGTCTCGTCACTGTCATAGAATTTTGTATCCGAGAAGGTGCTATCCCTCGATGAAAATGTTATTATATATAGGACCGTTTCAAGTTTCATTCAAATACATTTCTATAATACTTAGTTACCCAAAAATCGTTGTCAATAAGTGTGATGATTAGTTGCGTTGCTATCACCTCAGTTTGAGCAACACATCCAACTCTGTAGAAATATAGGCTACATTCAACTGCATATTTTAAAAAGCAATCAAAAGTTAGCGATGCTTTATGGTGTCACCCAGTTGCTCTTATGCACTCATCTTGACATCAGGGAATATTTTTATTGAATCATGCAATGTTTTCAAATTGTATTGCTGAATGTTATAACCACAGCTGTTAATTTTCTCTCTTCCTCTCATTAGTTTCCAACAAACGATGGAAATTTCTGTTTCAATAAGCTGCCACTTGGATGATCAATTTTTCCCCTCAAGTTATCTCAGAGATGAGACTCAGCTCAAATTTTTGTATCAAGGACCTACTATTGGTGTAAGTGCACGTCCAGTGCCAACATACCTATTATCAAATTTTTGGTTGGGATCGATTTAGTATGTTATTTTGAGCACAAAATCACAAAAATTAAACGGCGCTCACTATTGTTTTTTAAATAAACTAAGTTCAAAGTAGCACAATTTTACATGCATTTAACCTATGATTAGTAGCCATTTTGATTATTGAAATCATCAAATTATGATATTCCTAATCTGAGTTTTCCTTACCCAAAGCTTTTCCTAACCTAAGCTTTCCTAACATAAAGCTTTTCCTAACCTAAAGCTTTTCCTAACCTACAGCTTTTCCTAACCTTAGCTACTTATGGTTGCTACTTATAGGTTGAATGCATGTAAAGTTCTGCTACTTTGAACTTAGTTTATTTTAAAAACAATAGTGAGCGCCGTTTAATTTTTGTGATTTTGTGCTCAAAATAACATACTAAATCGATCCCAACCAAAAATTTGATAATAGGTATGTTGGCACTGGACGTGCACTTTAGCCCCTACTATTTGCTAGGAGCATCTTATGATCTGCCCTCTATCGGTAATGAATGAAGAAATTAGGCCACAGCTTGGCATGAAAATTATTGAGTCTAATCATTTGAATTATTAATTGATGTGTTGGAAGTGCTCTGTAGAATAGTAGACTAAAGCGAATTTTGTGGAATATTGGCTTAAGAGTCGACCTCAACTTTATCCATTGGCAATTAATATTTCTCGTCGACAGTTATCAAATTAGCAGTGATAATGTTATTTTTGCTTTTGCTTGATGCAATTGAAAATAGAATTCCAAATCAAGTTTATTTGTAATTGGTTGACTCTGGTATCCATGGATCTCTTGCTTATTCTGGAATTTCTGGCATAGCCTATAGCTTAAGCTGGTTTACACCGAAGTTATTGACAAAATGTTGATGGATTCTATTAGATTGAACGGAACTTGACTAACACATATGTTCATCAAATGTTTACATTTTGTTAATAACTTTGGTGTAAACGCAGCTTTACTCTTCGTTTCACTTATTCTAAAGTGTAACAACAGCCAATCCACTGATTCTTTCTTCCATGGAAGTTCATTTATATATTAGAGTCCATTCATAATAATTAGTCCAACATTTAATGTGGCTGATTTCTCATGTCCTAAACTTTACTACCAAAAATATTAAAGTGGGAATTTTTAAGTGGACATTTTAATGTTAATTTGAATAATTCTGAATAGAGTTTATTCAATCACTTTGATTATTGACTACCATTATATGATTTATTTCTATAATCTTAGCTTAAGACCAAAAGCTTAGGGATGAAAAATTGAATGTAAATTAACATGTAACTCAATTTAATTTCTATCTAAATTGAGAACTTTAGTATTTACTTGTGATTCATTAATATGAATATCAATAGGTTTGTCTTGTGTCATGTAATGACATCAATATCGGGGACCGAGCTTCGCTCTGGAGTACAAAAGCATAAAAACTTTACCATGAAAGAAGAAATTATAATATCATTCATAGTTCATACAGATATGTTCTATCTAATCACAGTAAATTGAGATTAATTTCCAGAGGAATGCAAACATTTCTCTCACAAAGGCCCGGTTGCACAAAAGCTGGTTGAATTTTAATCCTGATTAATTTCACGTGATCCAAATCAGAGAAGACCATTTCAAAAAGATGGATCTACTGGAATTCATCAGGATTGAAAATAATCCGGCTTTTCTGCAACCGGCACTAAGTACCTGATTGAATGATTACAAAAGTTCAGTTGAGTCATAATTTTGACACAGTCCCACACACATGAACTCGCTCACTCACTTCCATCATCAACAGACAACGAAATAATTATTATCAGCTGTTTTTCCAAGGATGAATAATAATTATCCTTTCAATGTCCTTCAGCGAGTTTTCCCAGGGATGAGACCTAGTGCAATCGAATTTTTATATTATAAATCTACTATGCTCTGAATTTTGTGAGAATCATTAGAGCCGTTTTCGAGATCCGGTGAAATACAAACATATAAACATCTAAATATCTAAACATCCATACATCTAAACATATAATCAGAAATTGCTCGTTTAATAGTATATGATGAAAGGAAATAGGACCAGCTGATGGAATATTATGTTTTTTTTCGATATAGTTTTTAGCTGATTTTGAAACATGAAAATATCAGGTCCAGTAGCTCAAAAGCCTGTTCAATTTCAATCATGATTAAATTCCATGAGAACTAATCAGAGCAGGGTTTTTTCAATAGAAGGCTTCTCTGATTGGTTTCTCGTGGTATTAAGTCTGGATTAGGAATTAACAGACAGGACAACTGGCTCTCTCAAGGTCATGGCTGCGTAGAAACATAGAGCAACACAGGAACCAATACAACATAAGCTGAAGAAATCAGTCGTATTTCTATCACCTCTCAATAAACATCAATTCAACCACCATATAGGTAAGACAAAGTACATGCGAATGTCAGCAGATGAAAGAAGAAGACGATTGTGAAGTGGAAGGCATCAGCAAGTTTAAATACTTGGGAGTAACACTGACAGCTGATAATAAAACTAGTCATGAAATCTCCACTCGAGATGGCAATGAAATGGCACTCGAGATGAAATCTCCACTCGATGTATTGGCAATCGGGCATATTATGCTAATCAGAAAATTTTCAAAAGCAAACTGATTTCTAGGCAAACCAAGGTAAAGATGTACAACAAATTGATGAGGCCGGTTCTGACTTATGGAGCTGAAACGTGGACCATTTTGAATAAAGATGAAAGAGCGTTGAGGTCTTTCGAGAGGAAGATGTACAGGAGGATATGGGGACCGGTCTGCGTTGAAGGAAACTGGAGAGCCAGATTTAACAATGAGATTGATGAAGCAATTGGCGAAAGAAATATTATAAGGTGTATCAAAGCAAAAAGAATAGAATGGCTGGGTCACGTGGTAAGAATGAGTGATGAAAGAGTACCACAAAAGCTGCTTGATGAAAGGATGATGGGCACCCGAAAAAGAGGAAGGCCAAGAAGAAGATGGATCAGCGATGTGGTGGAAGATCTCTGTGTGCTAGGTGTGGCGAACTGGCGGCAGGGAGCACAAGAGCGGGATGTATGGAGGCATCATGTAGAGGAGGCCAAGGTCCACCCAGGACTGTAGAGCGAGATAAAGTAAGTAAGTCAACCACTAAGTTTGGAGAGATCGATTTTAAATTTATTTTGCTATCATCCGGTCACTTTCTGTACCTATTCTTCCAGATGTTCCATGAACACTGCAATGTTTTAAAATAAGATCGCTAGATTTGGTAACTCAACTACAGCTATTATAATCTTTTTCTCTTGCTCACACTTTCTTTCTCACGTTTTCAACAGAGTATGGAAACTTTTTTGATCAGCTGCTACTTGAGGGACCAATAATCCTTTCTGAAAGAGCTTCAGCGATTTTTCCCAGAGTTGAGACCTGTTCCAAAATAATTTTTTTTATCACAAACATACTCTGATTTAATAAAAAAATGTTAGTTATTTAATAATAAATGTTAGTTATTTCAAATATAATTGAAATCGAATCTAATAACAGCTGGCATAAAAAGCAAAAATGGCAATCATAATTTTGAAATCAAAAGAGTCGCTATCATCTTATCTCCATCTGATCTAATGTAAACAAATTATAGTAAGATTCACATCAATGTGTCAGCATTATTAGAATGGGAAGCATTGATGCTATTAATGAGGTATACTGACAGTTTCAAGTGAATATTAACAAACTGTTATGCATATTCACCAATATTTTTATCGAAAGCTACCTTCTATTTTCTTTGGTAACACTTCTAATTGATTCATGGGAAAAGCGCCTTACTTCTATGGAAGATATTTTTACATTAGGAAAAGCAATGTAACCGGTGGATGTATTTTCAACCCTACCCCACACCTGACACCATTATGTAACCGGTGACATATTAGTCTATATTTATTAATCTTCCAAATATAAAATATATAAGAATACATGTGGTTTGATAGACATTCTTGCAGTCTATACCACCGCTGCGCACCAATGTAAATGGAGGGGGGTGTTTCTTCTCTTCTTGAATATTTGCTAAAGTTTACTGCTATCAAATCATTTACCGGTATTTGAATCCTTGATAGGTTGGGAGCTTTTAGTGGATTCGTTCATTCAAATGCACAGATTATCATCATTAACTAATTGTCACCTATTTTAGTAACTAGCAACTACGAGTCAGGAACTTCAATGAAAAATACTAATAAAATTCAACTTCGGGTTTATTGAACTCTAAATAGGTAGATCGAATCAATAGTCAGGTAACATGTCAAATTTTCAAACAGAACAAAGTGATTCAGCAATTGATTCACAAAAAATATATTCAATTATTCCAATCTACACATTTTGGGAACCTGCTAACTTGCTGCATTTAAATTTGGGCATTTAATTTTTGCATTTAAATATTTCACGTATTACACTACTTACAAGGTTATGTTATAACAATAAAATTTTATACTTCATGTTCCTGCTCGTGTTGCTACGAAATTATTCCTTTTGAAACAGGCTGTTTTCTCAATACTTCTTATCAATCCACAAAACTATTGATTAATCTGGCATTTGAATGTTTGTCATTTTTGCAGACAAACCCCACACACATGACACCATTTAGTGGTTCTGGTTCCCGGTTGGGTTATGTAACCGGTGGAGGTATTTTTAACCCTACACCACACCTGACATCATTTCTGCAACCGGTGACATATTTGTTTCTATTGAGTTAACCTTCCGAAATATAAAATATATAAAAATACATGTGGTTTGATAGACATTCATGCAGTCCATTATGTAACCGGTTGGGGTATTTTTAACCCTACACCACACCTGACATCATTTCTGCAACCGGTGACATATTTGTTTCTATTGAGTTAACCTTCCGAAATATAAAATGTATAAAAATACATGTGGTTTGATAGACATTCTTGCAGTCAAATTAAGCATTCAATATAGCATTCTGCTATCAATTCATCTACCGGTATTGAATCCTTGATTGGTTGGGAGCTTTTAGTGGATTCGTTCATTCAAATGCACAGATTATCATCATTAACTAATTGTCACCTATTCTAGCAGCTAGCAACTACGAGTCAGGAACTTCAATGAAAAATACTAATAAAATTTAACTTCAGGTTTATTGAACTCTGAGTAAATAGAACGAATCAATAAGAGTCAGGTAACATGTCGAATTTTCAAACAGAACAAAGTGATTCAGCAATTGATTCACAAAAAAAATATTCAAAACCAATCTACACTTTTTGGGAACCTGCTAACTTGCTGCATTTAAATTTGGGCCTCGGTCATTCTATGAAATTAAATTTTGAGCTTAATAAGAAAAACAACAAAAGTTTGGCACTCACCATTTTAACAATATTCAAACTTGGACTCTTCAGAAACACTCACATACGCTTTAATAAAACTCACTATACTTGAACTCACACGCACAAAAAATTTCCTGATTCTACTCCTACTAACTCTATAAAATTTGGTTTCCTACTGAACTAGATAGAAATTACTGAAAACTGAAAACTTAACAATTTGTCCCTCTGAATGGGAAACTCACTCGGGCCAATCAGAGGACCGAGGCTCGCACACCGTTACATGTTTTCCCAGTTATGTCTCAATTCGAACTGTGGACTTTTCACTGAAAATTATTCCCCCTCCACGAGCGTTGAGCACAACTTCCAGTGGAAAAGCCAAAGCTGCAAAAAGGTCAATGCTCGTACAATTTTCAAATACAGTGGCTTTTTCGACATGAAATTGAAACTGCACTTGGAAAATGCACGAAAATTGCTTTAATTTTGACAACTAAGCAACAAGTTAGCAAATTCAAACAAGAAAGAGTCAATTCTCACACTAAAAACGCAGGGTTCAACATACAGTTAGAATCAAAGTTCATTTCAGTTCAAAAACCTGAAAAATAATATAAGATACACAAAAACAACTACAATACTACCCTCTCAATATCACACTATTACATTACCCCCTCCCCTAAAAAAGACGATTTCACCAAAATTTCATTCACTCTTAATTTGCTTTCACACTAACACTTGACACTATTATCTGGTCGACATCAAGCCTGGAGCTGGGACCTGGAACAGCCCTTCGATATGGATGGGGGTGGTCGAAGAGATGCACCCATGCACCCGACGGTAGTACCCAGACATCTCAGCCCGTGGTAGGTGGTTGACATCAGCGCAAACTGCAATACAGCTGTAGGTCAGTTCTGGCAGTCGGAAGCCAGTCAGCTGTTCGCTGGCCTCAGCGACATCAGGAAGTCAGCATCCTCCCGGAACAGTGGACATCACATCAGCAGTAGCAATGATGTCATCGGGAGTGGGGCATAGATGGAATGGCCCCATCACTCTTGCACACAGTAGCCTCTTGTAGACAGGCCGTGATATCCCAGAAGACAAATCATTGTTTCTTCCAACAGGAACTAACCTTTTCAACTGTTATCACTCAACATTTCATCAAAACTCACAACTTACATAAGAGTTGGGTGTGCCAGACCCAGAAAAATTTACTAACACTGTAGCTCAAAATAGAAATGACCGGGCCCTTTAAAATTAATTCAACCCAAAATATTCACTTTTCACATAAGACAACAATAAATTTGAACGCATAATATATTTCCTAAAACTTCAAATAATTTCCTAAGTCATTATCAACTGTCATTTCATTATCTCGTATCAATTAATTTCGAAATAAATTACAATTATTCTATCTCTCTAACTACGCTTTCAGAACAATAGCCTGCCAGCTTGCATTTTCAAAGTAGTGTTCAATTTTCATAGTCATTTAATTGTCTACTATGCTTTCAACTCATTTTCCGTTTGTCTCTACATCCGTTTATTCCATATTCTATTTTCTTCTTATTCTTCTTCGCCTTCTTTCGTTTCATTTCTACTCTCGTTCACAAAATAATATAATTACGATTTACTGTTCTACTCTAATTTTCATTGTTCTCATCGTACAAATAGTCCAAGGAGTATTTTCTTCCAATCCGTTACTTTCTCTCTCATTCTCAATTACACTTGTTGATCTTAATCACTCTTATTACACAATAAACAGATTCTCTCTCTCATACACACTTGTTGATATATCTATACCATCTACACTGTTTCTCTCTCTTACCAACATTCAGGTCAGATCTACTTCGCAGCCTTAGCTTAGTCGAATAATAGAGCTTAACCATGAAATAAAATACTTCCACTACTTCTTATTGATTGGCCAATTTCCCTATCGCCCTCTTAAGAGCCAGCATAGTCGAAAATGCCTACAATCAAGAACTTCAAACAGCTATGCCCGATCCATGTTCATAACACCAGTTCACCTAACTGTGTTATCTCATTCATTGAATTTCCCGAATTCAATCGCACCTTGGAATTCCCGATTCCAAAACCTCTCAGTCCCGCTGAGATCGTCGTCATCACTCGATAACACCGCCTGTATTATCCTCAGTACCTCAGGCCCGCTGAGTAAAAAAAAATCACATCTTAATCCATTTTACCTTATTTACCAATAACTTCTGCTCAGAATAAACCGAAATCTCAAATTACAACCTACTCGATCCAGCCGTAGAATGAGTATTCAGTTCAAACGGGCGGAAATAATACCATATTCTTTCATCATTCTTCCATATATGAAATCTTATAATCTCAATCTCTCGCAACATAACAGTTTTTTCCTCGAATTACAACTGGATATAAAATCAACTTCTCACCTCCTTGGACTCTCTCTCAAAAAAAACATGATTTAACAAAAAATTCCACATAACATTTTCCTTGACAAACTACGATAATAAAAATCTGACAAAATATAACATTACAAAGTTTTCAATTCAACAAAAATCATTTCTCTCTATTGAACAATGCGTTCTACATTTTCTATCAGTCTGGTGCAATGTTGCCAGCTTTTGCAGTCACCGGAAAGCTCATATTACAAATTTCTTTTCCATTGTTCCAGATATTGGAATAGAATTTCACACAGCAATATTCTCAAGCTCAACAACGGATTACTGATTTTTCATCTTCAACTACAAAATAATTTTAATCAATAAATTCTCTGATTTCAAAATTCATTCTATAAAACTAACACTTTTCATCTCGAAATATTTCACGTATTTCACTACTTACAAGGTTATGTTATAACAATAAAATTTTATACTTCATGTTCCTGCTCGTGTTGCTACGAAATTATTCCTTTTGAAACAGGCTGTTTTCTCAATACTTCTTATCAATCCACAAAACTATTGATTAATCTGGCATTTGAATGTTTGTCATTTTTGCAGACAAACCCCACACACATGACACCATTTAGTGGTTCTGGTTCCCGGTTGGGTTATGTAACCGGTGGAGGTATTTTTAACCCTACACCACACCTGACATCATTTCTGCAACCGGTGACATATTTGTTTCTATTGAGTTAACCTTCCGAAATATAAAATATATAAAAATACATGTGGTTTGATAGACATTCATGCAGTCCATTATGTAAACGGTTGGGGTATTTTTAACCCTACACCACACCTGACATCATTTCTGCAACCGGTGACATATTTGTTTCTATTGAGTTAACCTTCCGAAATATAAAATGTATAAAAATACATGTGGTTTGATAGACATTCATGCAGTCCATTATGTAACCGGTTGGGGTATTTTTAACCCTACACCACACCTGACATCATTTCTGCAACCGGTGACATATTTGTTTCTATTGAGTTAACCTTCCGAAATATAAAATGTATAAAAATACATGTGGTTTGATAGACATTCTTGCAGTCAAATTAAGCATTCAATATAGCATTCTGCTATCAATTCATCTACCGGTATTTGAATCCTTGATTGGTTGGGAGCTTTTAGTGGATTCGTTCATTCAAATGCACAGATTATCATCATTAACTAATTGTCACCTATTCTAGCAGCTAGCAACTACGAGTCAGGAACTTCAATGAAAAATACTAATAAAATTTAACTTCAGGTTTATTGAACTCTGAGTAAATAGAACGAATCAATAAGAGTCAGGTAACATGTCGAATTTTCAAACAGAACAAAGTGATTCAGCAATTGATTCACAAAAAAAATATTCAAAACCAATCTACACTTTTTGGGAACCTGCTAACTTGCTGCATTTAAATTTGGGCCTCGGTCATTCTATGAAATTAAATTTTGAGCTTAATAAGAAAAACAACAAAAGTTTGGCACTCACCATTTTAACAATATTCAAACTTGGACTCTTCAGAAACACTCACATACGCTCTAATAAAACTCACTATACTTAAACTCACACGCACAAATAATTTCCTAATTCTACTCCTACTAACTCCATAAAATTTGGTTTTCTATTCAACTAGATAAAAATTACTGATAACTGAAGGTTTAACAATTTGACCCTCTGAATGGAAAATGGGCCCATTCAGAGGACCGAGGCTCGCACACCGTTACATGTTTTTCCGTTCACGTCTCAATACGAACTGTGGACTTTTCACTGAAAATTATTCCCCCTCCACGAGCGTTGAGCACAACTTCCAGTGGAAAAGCCAAAGCTGCAAAAAGGTCAATGCTCGTACAATTTTCAAATACAGTGGCTTTTTCGACATGAAATTGAAACTGCACTTGGAAAATGCCCGAAAATTGCTTTAATTTTGACAACTAAGCAACAAGTTAGCAAATTCAAACAAGACAGAGTCAATTCTCACACTAAAAACGCAGGGTTCAACATACAGTTAGAATCAAAGTTCATTTCAGTTCAAAAACCTGAAAAATAATATAAGATACACAAAAACAACTACAATACTACCCTCTCAATATCACACTATTACAGCAACAACAGCTATTTGGCCGCTTTAATAAATAACCCCTTTCTTTCGCCCAAGTTAAATTTTGGCAGAATTTCCTCATTCTTTGCAAACATATTCCACAACGGACACTTCTGAATTTTTTAAAAATACCTTCTATATATCATATTGAATTATTAAAATTTAATCGAAATTGTTTAAGCAGTTTTCGCGATCTGTCGGATATACAAACAAAATTAGTCTTGATAGAATAGGATCAACTGATAGAAGCAACTCCCGTCATAAAAGTTTGTTTTATGAAAAATTAAAATTATCTTTACTCCCAGGCTCTCACATTAGCTCTGGTTGAAGCTCAATTTGTTCTCGATAAATGCATTTTAATATTAGTTCTTCAACTTGGTGCCAACCTAATAAAGTCAACTCAACTTAATGCCAACCTGAAAAAATTATTAATTAAGTTGCCAGTTAACAACTGTTTTGGAGAGGTACTCTCTCTAGATTATAGTTCTATAGTAACATATAATATGGACATTTCAATTATAATTAAGAGATTGGGAGAAGAAGAATATACATGCTAAAAGACAAACTTTAAATTTAAATCCTTAAAACCACCCTTAGAGTTAAAATATCGCCGAAACATTTCTTAGTGAGCACCTAGGACTTATAAGGAAGCTATATGATTTATACATTCCAAGTTTTGTTGCAATCCACTCAGTAGTTTTCCAGAAATCGTGATCAGTGAGTGAATCAGTGAGATAAGAATTTTAAAAGTATAAGAAGATAATATATTACGGTATGTTAAAATTTTCTTAATTTTGTTGCCTGTTTTGAAAAAGAAGAATACCTAAATCGAATCGAAAATTAAAATGACGTTTTTATTATTATAAAAAAGGAAATGGTCACATTTTATTCTAATTTTCAATTTTTTGTTGAGTAGTAGGCCCACCGTAGGCTACTGTAGGCTACCGTAAATCTATTCATTTTTGGTATCCAGTTTAGTTCAATCAGTACAGTTTCTATTTTATATGCAAGTTCAATTTTGAAATGTTAATTACCGTATAGATAAGAACTTGACTTAATTTTTTCAATGTTCATTTCCTTCTGTAGAACATAGTTGATTGAGCGTAGTGAGGTACGTACGTTTTGACTCAATGAGATTTGCTTTCGTGACTGTATGTATGTATTTCACGCATTTTCGTAATTTCTCATGAAATTTGACTGGAATGTTCCCTTTAGAATAAAAAAAGCTTCATTCAATATCAAATATGTTCAATTTTTTGAGAAATAGGAAATGTGTAGGCCTACTTTATTCACTATAATGTAGAAAGCCAGACATAACAACTTACAGTAAAGGTGCAATTCCACAGCGTTTCCAGACGCGCGTCTAGAGACGCGTAATTAGGCTTCTAGAGACGTGTGGTTAGAGCCGCCACGGCTGGACCTCATATTCATTAGATTTTATGATTTATTAGATTTTTGTGTTGTATTACGTTATGGCAGTAAATGAATTAGAGGTGTTGGCTATTATTATTGTTTCTACGATTCATATCTTATCTAATGAATAATTTAATCTAATGATGGTTATTTGCTCTAGCCGCGGCGACTCTAACAACGCGTCTCTAGACGCGGGTCGCAAGCTGCCTAACCATGCGTCTCCAGATACGTGTCTCGAGACGCCGCTTAAACGACATGCTGTAGAGAAAGCTTGGAGTAATATATTGTAAATGAAATAATACCATCAGCTAAGAGGAGTTTTGTGTAAATAAAGTTTTTTCAATGATCTTGATTATACAGTTCCAAAATTTTTTTCATGGTAAGACATTTTAATTTATTGATTGATTAAGATTTATTTTTCCAAAAGCAGTTGAAGGGTCACGGCTAAAACGATCAGGTTCCAATTTTGATTTTTTTGAGAAAATTAAATTTTCAAGTTCAAAGTCAATTTTTCAACTATTTTATAGGTTGGAAGCATCATTTAAATAATGTATTAAATAGATGAACTTATTTTATTGTATCTCATATGAAAAAAAAACAAGTAATGAGTTTATTAAATATCAATAATAATATTTTTAGTTGGAAAGTACAGGACATTGATCATTGTTGCCCGTCATCCATGGGAAGGTCATCTACAAATTCAATGTCACTGTCATTAATGGTCGATGTATTGTCACAATGCTCTGTAGAGGGTAGTAGGGAGGTAAACATATCAAAAGTCCCCACCCCTACCCCCTGTGCTAAGGGGGTGGGGGTGATTAAAAGGTACCATTTTTTGGTTTCTCGCATAAAACTCAAAAACTATGAATATCATATAGAAAATTAAAGCTTACATAATTTTCCTACAATGTTTATTGCACAACTTTTTTTTATATCTCCTCTAGTTTTCGAGATATTCGCTCTTGAAGGTGTGTCATTTTTCAAAAAAACACATTTGCCACCAATTTTTTTCTATTTTTGCTATTATAACGTTTTAAAAATCCATGGGAAAAATCCATGCTGATTATGAGCTTATAGAGCATTAAATTCTCTTCAATTTGATGTATAATTTCACACTTTTACGAATTTCCCTACATCTTTTGCAGCAGCTTTAGTGTTGAGAGTGAAATCTCCATTTTTGCAACAATAGACCAATTGACAAAGGAATTTGGAGGGAATGTTTTAAACAAAATTTTTGACTTTGCAGCTTCGTTGAGACTAGTTAGGAGGAGAACATATCAAATGTCCCCATTCCTAATTCATGTGCTAAGGGGATGAGGGTGGTTTATAAGTTGCAATTTTTAGCGTTTTGCTTTCACGCAATGAATTTTGTAGGGAATTATGTAAGCTTTTATTTCTTATATGACAATTGAGTCCTTAAGATACATAGTTTTTGAGTTTTATACGAGAAACGAAAAAATGGTACCTTTAAACCACCCCCCCAATCCCTTAGCACAGGGGGTAGGGGTTGGGACTTCTAATATGTTTACCTCCTTCCTACCATAAAGAGAACTGTGAGGTCAAAAATTGTCTTCTAAACATTTCCCTCTATACCCTTTTTTGAGCATTCATTACCTGGAATAATAATGCAGATGGACTGTAATCATAATTGCTTGTGAGCGATTGGACTCTGATCATTTTTCGCTGTTACTCCATATCTTTCACTAAGCTTTTCATGTGACTATGGTCATTTTTAGCCAAAGGAAATTATGTAGTGTGATTATATTCATATTCAGCTAAAAGATAGCGCTGTTAACTCATTTTTGAAAAAAACGGACTTTGATCGTTTTCAGCCGTGACCCTTCAGTTGTTTTTTCCATCTGTAGAATTGAAAATTACATTTCAGTCCAGGCAAAAAATGCTCAAAAAAAAGGTGTGTGTAGATGGAAAAGTTTGGAACACAATTATTGAACCCGCAGCTCTTCTAATGATATTTTAGGGGTAAACATATCAAAATTCCTCACACTATCCCCTGTGCTAAGGGGGTGGATGTAGTTTGAAAGTCCATATTTTGGTTTTTTGCATTAGGCTATGTATATCTCGAGCAATATGCGTCTTTTGGACATTCTCTTCCTAAAAACAATAATAGAATCTGCATTTGCCGACCACCTAATACAAGAAAATCACAAACACACAAACATAAATACCGACCTACAAATAGTAGGCTACACATAAAAAACAAAGGACCAGAACTAGACACAATAGAACAATTTGAAATATACTCCCAATTTAAAAGCGATAGACAATGTATATTAAATGAACAAACCAATTCAAATGCCACTTTCTCTTTGATTACCTTCTCAGCCATAACAAACCTAATAGATGCCGTACCAATAATAACACTAAAAATTGCCATCTTATCCTTCTACTTGTCTATGAGTACAACCAGGAAGATGACGGACCTGCTGAAAGATCTCGTTCTTATATAAGTCAATAAATTCATTATTTATTGAAAATATCAGACTGCAAGTCGTTCTTTAAATAGAAAAAAACGTTATATATAAAAGTATCATAGAGTCTATAGTCTTGTATTGAGTGGGAAGTTGCAATGAAGTGCCATTATAGAAGGACGGCTGAAAGAACATTGGGGAGAGATAGAATAAGAATAGGCGACTGGTTCAGGGAGGAAATTGGAATAAAAGAGAATATAGAAGAAATTATAGATAAGAATTATAAAGAATATGAATTATAGATAAGAATATATAGACCCCACATTAGGATGGTGGGGTCATCTACAGAGGATGGATGATGAAAGGAAAGTCAAGCAATATACAAATATGGTTGTGGGTGGTAGGAGGAAGAGAGGATGACCCAGGTACTCGTACGATGAGCACATAAGAAGATGGGAGAGGAGAGAGGAAAGAGTGTAGGGCAAATGCCCAGGCTGACTGTGGATCGGGACAACTGGAGGCGGTGGTCTGAGGCTACCCTGAGGCTGTGAGGCACAACGGGGTAGAGAGAGATAAAGAAGAAGGAGGAGAAGACTTCTATAGTCTGATTTTTCCTATGTTCAGGATAATGTAGGCCTATATAGTGATATTGGAGTGGAAAATCATTTTCTTTCCATATTATCCTTAAAATGCTAAATTTTCAAAAACCTTACACATTACATCGACGTGTAATTCTAAAAGGAACATTCCCGTCAAATTCCATGAGAAATAATGAAAATGCGTAAAATACATACATATACACAAAAGCAAATCCCATTGAACCAAAACGTACATCACCTTACTGAGCTCGGTGAACTATATTCTACAGAAAATTAAAATTGGAAAAATTGAAAGTCAAATTCTAATAATGAACTAAACTGTGCTGACTGAAGTGAAGTGAACTGAACTAAACTGGACACCAAAAATGAAATATGCTGGTCTATATACTAGTCAACAAAAAATTAAAATATAAAATGAAATGTGGCCATTTCCCTATTTATAACAATAACATTCTTATACATTCTAGATTCAATTAACCCTTTGGTGGGGGGTATTCCATAGCCCAGATATACCCCGGTGTCTCCTCAGAGTTTAGCGCTTTCTATGCCAATTCTATTCCCACTCCCCATAATTTTGTTCTGGGTACGCCACTGATAAGGCCCCAACTGAATGATTACGCGTTGAATTTATTTCACACGTTTTCAGAAGATGTACGGCCTCTTAATAGGGAGCATATGTTTCGCTCATCGTTTACCCCTTAAAGAGATGATGCATTCCACTCGTCTAGTTGACACTCGTCCGTATACACTTATAGTTGATCAACTGCGCGAGGTCTACTGTTCGAGGTCTACACAGAACTACTAGTAGCCAATAACTTTATTATTAATTTTTGGTGTCAAATAAGCTTTGCTGCTTATAATTCAATTTCACTTTGAAAATTTGTTATTCGACTTTCAGGAGTTGTTTTCACCGACGGTCCTTTTGGCTTAGAGCAGAGAAAATTCTGTTTGAAGCAATTAAAGTTGAACGGCTTTGGGAAAAGTTCAATGGAAGATCTTATTGGCCAAGAAGTATCTGAGTTCTCAGCTTACTTAGCGAGTAAATGTGGTGTAAGTAAACAGAATATCAACTTTACTGAAAATCAAATTCATAATATATAATTTATGAACAACATGCTTGAAGTTAATAATACCCTGAACACATTTGGAGCTGCAACTTGTCTACAAGCAGAATATTACTTTAGAAGTGATGTGAACGCTGCCACACACAATCCATGATAATGGTGTCGTGGTGCAACAATCAAACTCAGCATCCTCTCAATTCCTTTTTGGAACTGATAGTAGTTCAACTACTTAATAGTTTTACTATATAAATAATATAATATGTGATGTTTTTAACATGATTTTTTTCTCGGGACACTCCCGTGCTTCGATGGACACGTCAAGCCGTCGGTCCCGGCTGCCTAAAAAGCAGTCGTTAGGTCATGTCAGAGGCTCTGAAATTGATCAATTGCGACTTGAAAACTCTGACACCAGACCTGAGCCAACCAGGTCACTCGATATTTTTATTATTATTAGTACATGAAATTAATCATTATCAAGTATTTCAAGAAATTTAATAATTGCAATTTAATGCTTCTTTTATTAATTACTCAAATGAACATTGTTACTAAAAACTAAATTTTATAAATAAGATTCAAAGCATGGGCCTACTCATCCTACAGCTGTTGATATGAATTAATATCACGATAATAGTTTCCGTTTTTCAATAACTGAAATGCTATTGATGTGGGCAGCATGCAATGTATTATTGTACAGCTGAATACATTCATTATTCAGTCCAAATATTGATTAAAAAAGATTATTATAAATTCGTTTCAAATTACAAAATGGATTTATTTGTTTTTGTATCTGGTCTGTAGGCCTACTGTATACGAGGTGGTCTTTCACGATAATGGTATAAAACAAAACTGCTAACGCCACCAAAAAGCTGCAATACTTTTATGAATAAAGATTTCCCAAAAATAATATTGAATACCATTAACTAGAATTTGTACCTAAGTGTGTTTCTATAATATTATGGTTTATTAGAATAAATAAAGAATATTTCTATTCAATCTACCGTATTTAGAATTGGGTTTCTTCAATAATTTTTAATCATTTTTTTTTAATCATCAGTAACTGACTTCATAAACTATCATTTAAACCTTTATTTACTCCATCAAATTGTGTGCCTCTGAATTTATCAAGTATATTTTTTTACAGAAAGGACTTCAAGATATCTACCACACAATAAACGTTCATGTGATGAACGTGCTGTGGTCTATGATTGCTGGGAAACGTTTTTCTCACACAGATGAAAAACTGACTTTACTCCTTGAGCAGATACACACGAGCTTCTGTTTACAGGACATGTCGGGAGGAGTTCTCAACCAAGTGCCGATTTATCGGTTTTTTGGCGCAGGAAAACAAATTTTCAATAAACACAAACATGTTGTTTCTTTACTCAATTCGTTTTTAAAGGTAGGTAGACATACTACAGTGGGAGTAGTAGCCTGGCAGTCATCTGCTCATTCAACATATTTTGCAATCTCTTTCTGTCTGATCTAAGACAAATAATACAGTAAACACAATAATATTTTTCTGATTTAAAGTACTTAGTTATTTTTTGATAATGTTCCCACAGCCAAATAGAAGTGATTGAATCAAACATATAGACCTCTTGGAAGGGATAATATTCTCTGAATAGGAATATCGCTAAACAACAAAAACAGTTATCAATATCACAATAAACAATAATAATACTAAAGAGTACCTACTTTTGACCTTATAATCTTCAAAATCGTTTTCGAATCTCGAATACAATAGTCTCGAATGGGGATTCCGATCTCACTAGGCATCTAACCTGCAATCTATGTAGAAATCAATCTGAAAAAAAACAATTTGTAATTATTATAACTTTATTTTCCTGATTAAGAGAGTATTTTAACACTAGAAAATCATTTTTATTAATGGTCTCTCTACTATATTTCTTCTATTTATAATTTATTATTCATATTTGTTATTAGTATCTACTTCTTTTATTTAATTCGTAATACTAATAATATTCGTATTTGAGACCTTATTGTTAACTTGAAGCTGTGAGTAAAAATTGACATAGAGGGTTCTACAAAAGAGATAATTTCTTAATAGAAATGATGTATCAGAAAAAAAGGTAGTTTTATCGATCACTTTATGTGTAAAAGTTTTATAGAACCTTTAAAATATTTTTTGAAATTTTGTACCATTGTGAATTCAATTAATAACAATTTTGATTTATATCATTTTCAAAGTTAAATAGCATCATAATACACTAAAATGCTTTAATATTAGTCATCTAGCTTAGAGCTAATTGAGGAGTAGCCTATCTGAATTTCAAACTAAATCATAATAAATTAATACACAGAAAAACTTTCAATAATAATAATTGAACGAGCGTCAGCGAGTTCTCACTTTTTACTGAAGGCCAAAGTTGTCAGTCTGTTTGTATGTTCTACAATAACTTTAGTATGAATTGATCAATTAGCTTAAAAATTTGAACACATATTCATCAAACCTTTTTACAGGTCAAGTTCGTTGGACAACAAAATTGACTCACTTGGTGTATATAAAAATAACATTGCAATCGCTTAAGAAAATAATTTGTTGTGATTTTAATGCTACCAATTTTTCAATGTGTTAAACATGTATTTATTCTTCAATAATGTTATTTGTTTTCTTTCAAGGAAACAATAGATGAGCACAGGATCAACCTTGATCCTGAAAATATAAATGATGTGATAGATGCTTATTTGCTTGAAATTCAACAGCGAAATTCTGAGAATGATTTCAGCTTTACAGGTAATATATTGTGAACCCTGTGGAGTTTGCTTGAAAATTTAAAAATAATTTTCCTTTTTGGATGTTTATAAATTTGAATCATACGTCAACAAACAATATTTAGGCTACTATAAGTGTTGAAACTATATGTTTTCTGATCCTTTGAAATTTGAATTATTGAGATTATTTCAACAGTACGGTAGTAGTCTACCGTTACCGTACATTCTTTACAGAAGATCGACTGATTGTCACTCTCCTTGACCTTTTTCTGGATGGATCATCAGGAATCAGGACGATACAGTATGATAGGACGATATATAATCAGGCAATATGTTAGACAAAAGAATATCTCATCAGGAAGCTCCCAGTTACCTAGGAGTCAGACTTGATAGATCCCTAACATAAAATCGACAACATCTGCAGGGGTTGAGAGGTAAACTGAAGACAAGGCTAAATATCATCAGCGAACTTGCGGGAACAACCTGGGGTTGTGACATGAATGCCCTTTGAACATCAAGTCTTGCACTTCTGTACAGTACAGGGGAGTACTGCTCTTCTGTCTGGGCTCGCAGCAGACATGTTCAGAAAATTGATACAGTTTTCAATGAAACTATGAGGAAGATTAGTGGGACATTGAGACCAACAGAGACTGAGTGGTTGCCTGTGCTTAGTAACATCATGCCTCCAGATCTCAGAAGGTAGGAGAAGAAGAACAAGTTCATTTCCTAGTTGCAACACATTCATGAGGATCTCCCAGTCTCTAGAGATTTGGCTAACCCTCCACCAAGGCGCCTCAAGTCAAGAAGATACTTGAGACTTGACGAGCAGGAGGAAATAAGAAGTGCGAGGGAGTTATGGAGACTGAGATGGTTGCAGGGAGAGGTCAGGAACAAATGTCTTGTGGATGACCCTAATGACATTGTCCCTGACTGAGACATAGAGAGTGGTGTGGCCTTAACCGGTTCAGGATGCAGGTGGGAAGGTGTGCTGAGCTGATGACAGCATGGGGATACACCTCTGATCCTCTGTGCCAATGTGGACAAATTCAATCAATGAATCACCTAATATCTGAGTGTCCACAACACTCCTATCATGGAGGGCTGACAGATATCCATGATGCCTCATGGACATGATACCCTCTCCTACTTCCTCAATCAACTCAACTCCAACTTCTCTGTCTCCTTCACCTGGAATATCTCTGAATCCTTCATCAACTTCCTAGATGTCAACGTAATTCTTTCCAACTCCAATGCCTTATCCACCAATACTTTCACCAAATCCACCCACACTCAACAGTTCCTACACTTTGAGAGTTGCCATCCCTACCACATCAAAAGATCCCTCCCACGTTCCATCTCAATCAGAGGCCAAAAAATTTGCAGTGATCCCCACCACCTTGACCAGTACCTCAAAAAACTCCACCAATCCCTCCTGAAATGTAACTATCCTGAAAGGTTGTTACAGAAACAAATCTCCTTCAAAACAGACACTAATCCAACCACAAAAAATCCCAAATCCCACAAACTCCAAAGCTCTGTACTACCTACTTCCCTGGAATCGAAAACCTCAAACCTGTCCTTAAAGATCTGTTCCATGTCGTCTCCTCCAATCCCTCTACCAAACACCTTTTCCACCCTCATTTACAAGCAGCCTTCCAATCTCAAAAGAATTTTTAATAAAAACCAATCACTCACCTCTGATGAAATCCCAACTCCACCTGGTACCCTACCCTGCAAACGCCCCTGCTGTAAAACCTATCCTATCACTGATCCTTCCATTTCCTTTACCAGTCCTATCACCAACTACTCCCATCAAATCCATCAATCCAGTAATTGCATCTCCAAAAATTGCATCTACCTCCTTTCCTGCAACTTCTGTCCTGCCTTCTACATAGGTGAAACCACCACTGCCCTAAACCTCCGGATCAACAATTACAGGGCTTCCTTTAAAAATAATACTTCCCTACCCATCCCCACCCATGGCAATGAGCACAACAAGAACTTTGACCAATGCTTCAAAGTCAAAGTCCTTGCCACTCTCCCTCCCACAGCCCCCTCCATAGATGTCAAGATGAAAGAATTGGCTTTTATTTGGGTGCTTGGAGCTGCTTCCAGTCCTGGTCTTAACAGACAGCGATAGTACCATAACTATCAACTCTACACCAACTGTCCAATTAAATTAATATAAATTCCATCATATATAAGAAATTTCACAGCTATAAAATATATAATAATTTTTCAATAAAAATGAAAATAAATTTAATTCCAATTCAATTCTATAATTCCATTTTCTAATTTTATTCTACTTCATTTTGTATTTCTAATTTTAAATCTCCTCTTTTCTATCAATTCATAATCTACACCTTTCCTTATCCATAACCCACTCAAATTTGAAATCTCCCACTTGAAATAACCCATCATGGCCCACCAACTAATCCCATAATGCTCCTTCAATCTGTGTGCCTCCATTCGTCTGTGCTCTATGGTCTACACAACATCTCTACCGCGTCTCTGTGGTTACGACCGTTAGAATGTTCAAATCTGCACTTCACTTCCTGGTTGATTGATAAAGGAGGCCCAGCCCCTGAAAATTCTCGTTTAAATGTAAGTTTTTAATCTATCCGTGTCATGTGTATCCTGTTTATATAGAAATACAGAGTGAGGCAGTTAAACGACACAATAAATATAATATATATAGGACAATATAAATTGATTCAAATTCTAATATTTAAAAATTGTATAGCCTAAATTGGTTGAAATCCAAGTTTAAAATTTTTATTCAAATTTGTGTAAGTTTCGGTATAGTTCACCGAACCGAACTAACTTTGTGTAGTACCTATCTATACTGAGTGTTGGAATTCTATAATGGTTCTGTAATCCTACTAATGAATCCATATTTTTTACAGAAGATCAACTGATCGTCACTCTCATGGACCTTTTTATGGCAGGGTCAGATTCAACTACAAACACAATTAGTTTTTTGGTAGAAATGCTGACTCAGCACCCAGATGTGCAGCAGCGAGCGCAAAATGAGATCGACTCAGTCTGTAGAGGACGTGACGTTTGTCTAGCAGACAGGAAACAGTAAGATAAACAAATACTATTTTTCTCAACTAGAATAGTTACACTATTATTTGGGGCGTAGGGCCAACACTTATACTCAACATTTATATGTACACACTAATTAAGCTAGGCCTTATATTATTTATAATTATGCCGTAACTGGAAATACAAACTAGAACTACCCTATATATACAGAGTGAGGCAGTTAAATGACACAATTTTATGTATTAAAATAAAATTCACATAGAATATTTCCAATTCATACATTCCAAAAAATTTGTAAATGGAAATTTTAATTTCATTCAGAATAATTATTACTTTTGGATATCACTCCAGTAATAAGGTGGCGACTATAATTTGCACACATTGTCTAAACGTCTCACACCAAAATTCTCAGTAACATGCTGTAACACCTCTGGTGTTATTAATTGCACGAATTTCCTATGTTATACACATTTTGTTATTACCTTGTTACAGTTGTTTATCTGTATTTTTAATTGTTAGTCAAAACATTAAATTGCTCTCCTCCTTGAAACAGGCGCACGAGGTGGAAGACAAAAATTTAGGCAGAAGTGTTGTATATACAGCCCCACCTTGTATATAGGCCTATAGAATACACCATACAGTAATTTACTTATAGTTTTGCTGTTATTTTCTCTTCACCTTTTACACAGCACAGTCATTCACAAGACGGTGGGAGAATTTGTAACCCGTTGTTGTGTGGTTAAAACTGTGACTCCTCTGTCTAGACTGTTCAATAGACGTAGTTAGTCAAGATCAATATTTATACAAAATTACTTTTGACTTGGGATGGACATGCACAGCAGAGAAGGCATAGAGCAGTAGGGATAAAATGTCAACTATGTTGCCGTTCTCAACCGGCCAGCGTTCTCTAATTTGTAGTGAGTATTCAAGCGCTCATCATGTTAAACTTACAAAGTTTCCTCTCTGCAAGCACTGACTCAACTGATTCTAATCGAAAAAAATTGGAAACTGCGCTTCCACCTATGACTCTATTCATCACTGTAATTGGCTGATCTCCCTCCATTTCTCTGCGCCGCATATTCCTCCAAGTCAAGAGTAATTTTGTACGGATTATAGGTCTGATATTTAGACTGTTAAGGAAGTTGAACTTCAACACCCGGTTGCACAAAATTCCGTTAACTTTTATCCTGATTAATTGCTACGAGAACCAATCAGAAAAGCCTTCTTCTCAGAAAAACATTCCCTGATTGGTTCTCGTGGAGTTGAATTATTTTTTAGTAGGCTAGTTTCAAGTAGGATAAAATTGGCGGTTCTGGGACAAAAATTTAAAATTAATGAAAAATAAATAGAATTGAATCAAAAATTAATAAAAATAAATCAGAAGACTCCCCACTCACTCTGGAGTGCACAACAGTCTAGGACCATCAGTGTTCAGTCAAGAGACACATCTCCTGTTCAGTTCTAGAACCCAGAATTCTAGCTAATTGCAGCACAGCCACACACACTTCTCTCTGTGTAGAAGTATCCTAGGACCGCCGCCGTTTTGATCTTTAATAAAATAGTATATGTTCATACATTCAGTAGCAATGAATTCCTAATTTTTATTCCTTGAATCCTCTTCCCTATTTAGTAATGTAAGAAGAATATGTTAAGAAATGAAGAAGGTCATTCTATAGAATATACAAGGAGCTTGAATATCCAAGCAGTAATGAGCTATCCTCTGCAGTGTAATTGGTAGCATGTTTACTTTCAAGAGTCTCAGATATGAATCCTAGAATGTGAACAAACCATTGCATCACAAGGGATAGTTATATGTAGCATAATAGCATCCAATAGTATTCAGTCACTGTTCAGTCATCAGTATTCAGTGTTCAGTCCGTGTTCAGTCACTGTTCAGTCAGTGTTCAGTCATCAGTGTTCAGTGTTCAGTCAGTGTTCAATCACTGTTCAGTCAGTGTTCAGTCACTGTTCACTTACAGCTCACTAGAAGCTACAATGAACTTGGATATAGTAGTTAAAGTATACATAATAAACAATGAGTAAATAGATATCCATCATAGTGTAGTGGTTAGCGCTTCTGCTTTCTATTCTAGAGTCCTGGGTTCGAATCTCTATTGTATATAGGTAGGTAGAGTGTAGGTGTAATTGTTTGTAAACTGTTACACCACAATGGATATCTTTTGTTGGAATAACTTTTTTCAATAGATCAACTGTGACTCAACAGGAAAGTTTTCATGTTTCAACTGGTCTGTATGACAACATAATGTACTTATAGCCAAGTGATAAGGAAGTTGTTGAATAATAAGAAAAATGTGCAAGTATAGAGTATTTATTAACAAATCTCAATTATTGAAAAGAAGATACAAATGAAACAGCTTCTCTCCTCTTGTATAATCATCAGTCCTATGATACCTCTCAGCTGATGGCTCCTCATGCTCATGAACTTTGCAGGGTCCATCAGGTACATCACAAGAAAGATCATCATCTTCATCATAGAATTTGTAAGGAGTGCATATAATTCTGGAAGCAACTGCCTTGTAAACGATTATTTCAAAAGCTGGATCACCCAACTCTCCATCCTCAATCCTGAATCTCTTAATCTGATCAGTGCCCTCAACCAGTGAAAAACCTGCAAATATAATCTTCTCCTTGCCCAATCCTAGCAGAGCCAGTTCTTGGAGACCGCATTTGAATTCACACCAATAGCATTCTTGTGTATCAAGAAAGTTCAGTACCATTTTCACATCCTTGTTCTTCCAGTCAGGCATCTGTTGGAGATCCACAATGGTGACTATGCTGTGTCCCAGCTTGAAGAATGTCTTCAACAACACTTGTGTGTCATTAAACAGCACACTAAATTTGATTGGAGGTCCAGGTGGGCAATGATGCATTATAACTTTGTTGATTCCATCTTTGATATTCTTCATAGTGTGGGTGAAGACATCAGTCAGGAACTGATGCACACATCCATTGCTGACAGCTGTATTTTCCAATGGATTGTGAATATCACCTCTTCTACAGAGAACGCTGTCCATGCTTACTGCATTGACAACTGCCTGTCGTTTATCCCAAAGTCTGAAGCAATCACAAATGTAAGACTCATGATCTGTACATGATTCCAAATGTCCTGCATCATTGAAAAAGTCTGTCAACGAGATAATACCATGATTATGTAGTTCCTCCTCAAGCTCAATCACTGCATCTTGCAGACAAAGCTCACTGTTTGACAACATGTTGCAGTAGACTGAATACCTCTCAGTGCTGACAAGCCTTCTTATACCAAACAGAGAAAAGTGGTGGGGTTATCTTTTCCTGTTTCAACAGGCCCATGATGATATCACCCCATCATGACTCACTTCTCAATTCCTCTTTATCATTAGTAATGTGAGAAGAAGTATCTTATTCTATATTATTTGAGTCTTTGAACATAAATCCTCTATGGTGTAGTGGTTAGCATGTCAGCTTTCCAAGTCAGAGGTTCCAGGTTCGAATCCAAGGCGGTAAAGGTGAGTATTAAAGGTCAGTATCAACAGAACCAGAGGATATATTTTTTTTTGTATGTAGAAGTCTGAACACTCAGTGTACACTCAACTATACTTATCACTAGTGGGTAGAGAAGAGAAAAAAATATATTTATTCTCCCCATATGAATTTATTTTCCATTATAAAACAGAATATATACATATATATATTAGTAATTGGAAATCCTCTTTTATAATTCCTGGTTTCATGATAGACCTCTGCCAACCTTTCCTCTCATGAAAAGCAGCACTGTAGATAGATATTAGTAGAGCAGGATCTCCTGAACATCCATCTGCAACTCTGAATCTCTTCACACATCCATCATCTCTGCAGTATTCAGAATCCTGCAAAGGTTACCTTCCTGTTGTTGATAAGAGTTAGACTCTTGTCACTACATTCAAATTCACACAAATACTTTTGGGATGAATAATCGCTAAAGAACAATTCAATCTTGATATCCTTATTTTGCCAATTATAGACTTTATCCAAATTCACAACAGCTACTTTACTATACATGAGACTGTAGATAGTATCCAAAGGTACTCGTTGGCTATCACCAAACAGAACATAACCTTCAAAGTATGACATTGTCAACAGTTAGCAATTGACTAATGTTCAAGAGACAAACGTCTACACTTATATATAGCCTATAATGATGGTGGTGGGGGTAAAAGTGAATAATAAAATGGTAAATTAAATCAAATGTTTATTTATTGACATGAAAAGGTTATGACAAAAATATCTATCTTCATGCATTGTCTTCATAATCCAATCATGGGTTGAGTTCACAATATTGAGTGCACAGAGTAGTGGTGCATCCATAGGCTCCTTCCTTGATCCAGTCAGCTTCTTCTGCACAGACTCCACATAGTTGAGTAGGTAATGCTCCAGGCAGTAGCTTCCATGTCCAGCACTGGTCCTTATCATTTTCTCCAGGCTTGGTATCTTGTAGTAGAGATTGGGCAATGTCAAGTTGATGTACTCTATATTCTCCTTATCATCCAGCTGCAACAGCTTGTCCAATAGAGTGATTGTGTCATATCCATAGACAAAGATCTTGATTGACTGTCCCAAGTTGCTGTCAGCCAGCCATTGACAAATCATATTGCAAACAATTGGTTTCAGAGCTGTGTAGGGAAGATGTTGTTGACCAGCTCTCAACATTATATTATCAGTGCTTATAGCTCCTGTCTCAAGCAGAGGTTTACTTGAGCGAGCATTATCATGATTGTAGACTCCATTAAAAGCTGTATACATGTTGAAGACACAATTATCATTGCCATCAATGCTCACATACAGGTAGTATTTGTTGTTTAAAAAAACTCAAATATCCTTTGTACTACACTTGTCAAATTTTGAACTGTTAGCTGCTGCTACACCTCGTCTTGCAGTCTGCAGGCCAACTATAATGTAGCATGGCTTCTCATGCTGAGTTGTTGACTTGACAGTCCATGTATGTTTTGTAGTTTGTGGCAAGGTTAGGTACTCGTACAATTCCCAATGTCAAAATGGCATACTGATTGGTGTGTCATTCTGCACAATCTGTAGCAGACACATTCTTACATCATCAGCCACTTCTAAATATGGCATTCTCCACAAAAGCTTTGTGATTGTAACATTAGTACCAGAAACACTCACACAGTCATTGAAATTAGGGCTACATCACAACACCAGCTCTTGTTTCACATTCAGCAGAATCTGTCTGTAGTCTTTGGCAAAGCCCAGCAGGTATTGTAGAGGTACATCCATTTTTGTACCATCCCCAGCAAAATTGGCAAAATCAGTGGTTGAGCTAAACTTGTTGCCGGCCACTTCCATCTTGTTGCATTCATCTCGCTCAAATGCCATAGCATTCTTCATCAGACTGGTGATACCCAGATTATGTATGCTGTCCACCTCCACACCATTGATTTCATAATGTATCTCTGAAAACACATTGGCAAAGAGTCCAGCCACACAAGGCGTTCCAGCCACAGCTGCATTGGCAGCTCCAAGCACTGTATACTCAAGATGTAGATAGCTCTCGGATGGCAGTGTGTAAATGTCCTGTTGCTGGATTGGTATCCTCAATTCATCATCAGTATTGAAGCTTGAAGCTTGTGGTATAGGGGGCATGAGAGTGGTACTCATAGCCAATGATACTGGTGTCCAATGAAGGTCCATTCCTTGTCATATCCAAAACTCCCATGCTAATGTTGTCTCACTTGACAGCCTCTTTCCTTTAGATAGTTGATGCTTCTTGATGTTAACCTGAGGTTGAATGTTGAATGACACATTTGCATTTGCACTCCTTTTATCTATTTTTCTAGGTTCTGGACTGCCCTCTATGGGAGACATTGCCATCTCCACATCCAATCCTTGATTCCAGTTTGAGAATAATAGCACCATCTCACTTATGCTGTCTCAAATGCAGAGTAATATTAATCTCCTCACCTCTATTATTTATCAGACATCCGTTCTCATCAACAACCTCCAATGTAATGTTACCAATCTGCTTGATGTCCACAGGTAAATAGATTACATTCTGCACAGTTACAATCATTTTATACCCTGGATCAACATCTGGGTAAAACTCATAGATCACGTGATCCTTGACCCCATTTGAATAGGATCCACCCACAATGTTACACTTCATATGCAGTACTTAGGTCTATTGATTTGTACAGTAAAATTGCCTTTAGCCTCCTTGTTGGCTTCAACATCTGATGGCAATGATATTTGTGTCTACAACATGTATACAGCTTTCAATGGAGTCTACAATCATGATAATGCTCACTCAAGTAAACCTCTGCTTGAGACAGGAGCTATAAGCACTGATAATATAATATTGTTTGCTTTTGATTGCTCCCGCCAAAAATGAATCACTCAAAACTGGAAGTGTTGATGTGAGGATTGAGTTTGAAGCTACTGCCAACATTGCAGCAAATACACAAGCCTACTGCCTAATGATTCATGAAATGATTAAAGAGTACCGACCATTGTCTGGTCTCATACAGTCAGCATAGAGAGAATATAAAATACTTATGATCTGGATTGTGCAGCTCATTCTCATTTGGAGCGGTGAGTGATACAGTCATGTTCAAGTTGGCTTCTGTTACCTTCCCTACTAAGGAAGATGGAGAGATAAGTGAAGAAGAGGATGTGGTAAGATGTCTAGACAAACTGTTGCAGACCTAACCTAACCACAGTTCATTGTCTACAATTACTGACATATTGTTCATAGAACTCCACAGGCAGAAACATGCTCATTCACAAAATATATTATTCATTACATTATGAGGTGCCATACTAAAAATCATTAAAATCATATGAATCTGCTGACATTTTGCTTATAGAGCTCAACAGGCATAAAGACTATTATTTACAAAATCTACTATGCAAAACATTATGAGGTAGCAACACTAAACATAATAAATTAATCATATGAATCAATACATATTCATTTTTATGAGCAGAATAAGACAAGTTTCTCTATCTATTTTCAAAACAGACAATAAAAAACACTTGTGTACTAACTTTTTTTATACAATTGAAGGTCAAAATGGTGGCAGTGTGTCCTAGGATACTTCTTCACAGAGAGAAGTGTGTGACTGTACTGCAATGTGCTGAAATGCTGGGTTCTAGAACTGAACAGGAGATGTGTCTTGTATGGCTCTTGACTGAACACTGATGGTCCCCCACTGATGTGCACACTATATTTACACACTCCAGAGTGGGTGGGGAGTCTTCTGATTTATTTTTTATTTAATTCTATTTATTTTTTATTTTTTTAAATATTTTTTTACCTAGACCTTGACCTTGAACCCTATGGGAAGTCTAGGACATTTTGTCCCAGAACCGTCAATTTTATACTACTGTTTCAGTTAGTTCAGTTGAAACACAATTCACAGTTGAATCATAATTTACTCTTAAAACTGTTCTTTGTTTTCTCCAAGATCAAAAACTCACTTATATTAATAAACTCAGTTCAAGTTTGAATTTGTATCCCATATGATAATAAATTTATTCAGTTCCGTGATAATCATTCCATCTGATAAAAATATTTCTCAACTATTTTATAATTAATTTTTTTCAATCAAGAATATTATAATTTCTTCCGCATTATCTAGTTCATTTAATCATTTTTTATTTTATTTCCATTCACCTAATAAATGTGTTTTTTAAATGTGAGAATATTGATACTGATGGGCACGCATCATAAAAATTATTGGAACCCTACCTTATAGAAATAGACATCTATGTAATGCATACAATGAATAATCCACTTGTGAGCTGATTGATTATGAATAATTCTGATTGATCAGCTATCTTCAAAGTAAATATATATATATATATATTATATATATATATATATATATATATATATATATATATATATATATAGTGATATCAGAGTATGGAGGAATTCCTTTTCTTTTAATATTATCCTTAAAACGCAAAATTTCAAAAAACCTAGTGTATACATCGACGCACAGTTAGTTGAAAAAGGAATATCCCTGGCAAATCCCATTGGATTCTATCAACGCGTTTGGCTGTAATCGCGTTACATACAGACAGACAAAAGAAAACCCGAGTTAAAACATAAACCTTACTACGTTCGGTCAATAAGTTTAATAATGATTAAAACTTAACGGCCTTTTGTGTAGCCGGGTCGAAATCTATAATAATTTACCACATATGAATCTAATGTTAATAAGACGGTACTTCAATTTACAGTTAATATCGGGGCACCGACCTTCGCTCGTTATTTATTTATTTATTAATAAACAGAGCAAAATTCTTTAAAATGATTGAGTAAGGACTGACAGGCAGAGCACAAAACTGTTTCTTCCCCGAATTTTGATTTATACACTATAAATAGTCCAAAAAGTAGGTTTATGTTCCATACACTTGAATTCAGGTTCAATTCAGTCCAAACATTTGAAAACAGAAAAGTTCTAATTATTTAGATTGTTTACAGACCAAATTGAATAACAAAATAATACTCACTAATCATTTAGTAACTGTAAAATAATAATTATTAACTTTGAAAATTATGATATAATCATTCTAATTTAGAATGATATACCATGTCATGTCAGTAAATCAGATTATTTTGATGAAGTCGATTAAAATTTCTAGATAATTTTTCTCGTGAGATTGCAAATAATAGTTCAACAGCTGAACATAATTCTGTTTCTCTCCCACATAGGCACTCCCTTCTTCCGTTATCAACAGACGACGAAATTATCTGTGTTTTTCCAAGGATGAATAATTATTATCCTTTGCATGTCCTTCAGCGAGTTTTCCCAGGGATGAGACCTAGTGCAATCGAATTTTTATATCATAAACCTACTATGTTTCAAATTTCGTGAAAATCGTTAGAGCCGTTTTCGAGATCCGTTGGACATGAATAACCATATAAATCAATAGTGGTATAGACTATTGCTATATACTATCCTTACATATACATTACCAATAAATAATCATATAAATAGCCAAATACATACAGAAATTGCTCGCTTAATATAATAGGATACTGATAATCCATAGTGATACAATAAAATAGAAATTTAATTATGTAGGTATTAGACAATACTGTGAACTCTCTGAAAACTTTTTTTCTTCTCAGACTTGACTACGTAGAAGCAGTGATTATGGAAGTGCAGCGGTTCTGTAACGTAGCCCCATTGACAATTCCTCACAGAACGAAGGAAAAAGTAAAACTCGATAAATACATTATTCCTAAGGTAATTTTCAAGAATAATTATTCTCCACAATAATAGTCCTAAGAACTATTTCTTATAAAAATCAATTCTTCTAAAGCTTCAATAAAACTAATTTTATCACATTTCCAATTGGTTAATAACATAGTATTAAGCTATGTTATAAAACATAGTAAACAGTATACCTAGTAGACCTACACAGTATTGAGCTGCTTTTAGTATGAAACTTAAACACTCAGAAGAAATATTCTATTGAGTTACCGTACTTCCTAATAATTCTAAGTGATGTTCATGTTATTATAACTTTATCAACATATATTTCATATTCCTTCCAATAGAGACGTTTCTTTCCGAATTCTATTTTACAGTAGACTACTCTCAAATACTTACATGAACATCAAGTTTGGTTAGCACAAACGGTTGTCACATCTACTTATAAATTGAGAATAGTTTTCGACGGAATAATTTTCGATTTAACGAATAAAATGTTTTCCTCCACAGGACACAACAGTGCTGGTCAATTTGTACAGCATTCACATGGACAACAAGTACTGGCAAGATCCCGAAACTTTCAGACCTGAACGCTTTTTGGACTCAGAGGGAAGAGTCAAATTTGTTGATCGACTTATACCATTTGGGATGGGTAACAGTATATGGCTAAAATATTTATTAGTAAAAATTTTTCAATCTTACACAACAGATATTTTTAAAATTGGATAAAATAATGCTCTCTTTCACTTCCAAGTTGAAATATATCGAGCACATACAAAAAAGTATTATTTTCCATTTTAAAGTAGGTACAGAGTGATACAAAAGTCGACAACTTTATTTTTTAAAGCCATATTTTTGATCGAGAAGGATGCTCCAATATGACAGAAACCACAATGAAAAGTGAATACAAAATCTTCATATATGTGTGAATCGACCTTAGATCATAAATGAGAGTGGAATAATTATGGATTCCTAACATCCATCCAAGAACCAATAGTTTGTGATTTAAATTATGTTGTTGTTAGGTTGTGAGCATAATTCGGCAAGAAAGGTTGAGAGGGTTTTAACAAAATCCTTGTACGTAAACTCGACAAAAAAAGTGGAGTTGAAAGTGTTGCTGGATTATTGTTAACTCTTCCCTTATTATCAACTCTCGTCTCTCCGCTATATTCTCACTTCTCAGTCTTACAAGAGTAGGCGAATACTGTGAATTTTTAGGATTTATTTTTAATCGAATACCTTCTGAACGGAATATTTTGATTGCCGTAGCAGAGCTTAGGAGTACGTTAAAAATTGATAGAATGATAGGATTGTTTTTCAGATTCAATGAATTTCGATACAATTTCTTTTCAAATTTCAGGAAGACGACGATGTTTGGGAGAAACTTTGGGCCGTGCCAGCGTCTTCAAATTTGTAACAGCCATTCTCAAAAATTTCAACTTGACTGCAGCTGACACAATTGCTAAAAAATTTAGCCCCATTGATGGGGCTATACTATTTCCTTCGCCATTTACTGTACAAATAACGCCAAGAATGCCGGTTTCATAGGAATGGCATTATTTCTTTCTATTGATTTGAGAGAACCAATGTGATTTTCAAGAGACCCAGTAGAAAATTTCAATAAAGGATCTCTTGTTGAAGAAACTAAATTGCTGTATCCTATTTACTATGAATAAATGACTTGAAAGTTCCAAACAATTTTTATGAAACAATAGGACAAATCATCCATTATTTCTAATTAACTATGGACAAGATTCTAGAATCTAGAGATCTACATAGAAAATAATCTACCATTTGGATAAGATGATATTTGAAGAAGGGTTGAATCGATTGTTGAATCCAATTTGTTAATGTTAGGGTTGAATCTTCCAATTAGCTCTCTATGGAGCTATAATGACTGGATGTCAATTACTTCAATTTTGAATTTATGAATAAAAACCTTAGAGATTCGAATACAATTATTCTATGAGTAGGATCCAGGTTGGAGGAATACACATTAATGAAGGAAAATTGGATCCAAATAACAAAAATATGATATTTTATTCAAAATTCATCATCGATACAAAAATACTTCAACAATATACAAACATACATCTCGTAATTTCACAGATCTACATAATGTATTTACACGTTATCCATGAATTTCTGCAACTTTTAATCATTGAATGAGAGAGAGAGAGAGAGAGAAAAAAATATATTAGTATCACCAGAGAGACGTGAATAAAAATATGAAATATACTCTATAATATCAAATAGCCTATTAAGCATGCTTAAATCATCAAGTTACAAATATTATAGGTCTCACTATTATGCCAGTAGAAACTTGACAAATTTCATACTTAATCATATAAAAATGATTACTAAAGTTATTACTCAAGTCCAATGCAAGGAAGAAAGTATACTGAAAATTTTATGAAATTTGAATGACAATAAGAGAAAATACCTACCGTACATGAAAATCATAAGATTATTACACGATTATTTCATAAATACAACATGGGGTTTTTAAAAAATGAGCAGTATACTAGTAACATCTTATCCAACAAGTATACTACTGAGCGTTTCTTGAACCGTGCACATCCAAATAAACCTGTCTGTTAAAAGTGGGGCTTTTATATTACTTGCATAGCTACCGAAAGATAACATCACTATTTAATATAAAAAAGGATAATATGCAAAATCATTTATTGTGTAAATGACAACGTTTGAGTACAATAATGTGAGTATGTGATTTTGCCAAGAGCAACGTGTGTTCTTGAAAAAGTTTTTTACCAGCATTCAATGCTTACAGGTCCGAAGGGTTTTGGAAAGTAGGACATGAACTGGAAATGAGCATCACAACCAAGATTAGCAATAATCGAATAGGCTAAATAAATGCAACCTTGCATAATTTCTGTCTAGTTTCTACTTGATTCGTCACTAAAACCAAGAGAACACAAATATTTTCATAATAAATTTACCAACTTACCATATAATATAAAATTTAAATGATCAACGAACCTGATGAGAAACTACTATACTAGTTATTTTTAATATAGTTCCAGAAAAAAAATATATTTTTGATCGAAGAAAAACATGTTGATGAAGAAAAATAATACACTGGAATAGATTAAAAAGTTGTATATTCTGTACACCAATGATTGAACATAAAAATGGTAAAACTGTATATACCGTAGCTTAATACGTATCTGATACTAACATTTTCCAATTTTCTATGAGAAGGGAGGAATATGGATGAATTAAAAAAACCTGGATAATGAAAAATACAGATAAAAGACTATTTGGATTATAAATGACAGAAGGTCTGTCTATTCATACACATTAACAGAGAAACTGTGTACTAATAATTTTTCACTATTGTCTTGTCTTTTTGTTGAACACAGTCTGTCATGAATTACGAAAATAATAGATAAATATAATCAATCTGTATGAAAATAAATATAATAGAATAGAATAGAATAGAAATAGTCTTTATTCATTAAATAATGTACAAGTACATATGAATAGTGTCAAAGATTTTACAACTCTAGGGCTAGGCTATCTCTAGACTACAAAGAAATTTATAATTTATTTAAAAATTAGCGTCAAACTCATATAACGAATACAACGATAAGTTCACCAGATATTCCTTCAAGTTCTTTCTAAATATTTGAGAATCTTCTAATACTCTTAAACTAGTTGGTAGCTTCAGAAAATATTTCTCTCCTCTGTAGATTGTTTTTTTCTCAAAGATATGTAATCTGTGTCTTTCTGTAATTCGACCGAAACGCGTATTATAATTGTGTGTATTATTCCTTAAGTTTGTACCAGCAATGTTCTTGAAGAAGATAATAACATCAAAAATGTATTGGCCATAAACTGTCAAGATTCCAAGTTGTGAGAACGCTACTTTTACTGAGTCAATTCTATCGAGGTTGAGCATGATTCTTATAGCTGTTTTCTGCTGTTTGAGGATTTTATCAAGATTATTCTTACTAGTACTGCCATAAATACATAGACCGTAAGCTAGATGCGCATGTATTACGGAGTGGTATATTGATTTCAGTGTCTGTATACTACATAAATTAGACATTCTACGCAAAGCATACAGACCTGGGGATATTTTTTTTATAACTTGGCAAACATGATTATCCCATGAAAGATTGCTATCTATTAACAAGCCTAGAAATTTTGTTCTCTCTTCTGACTCTAGAAGCTCGTTATTCACTGCTATGCTTGGGCATAATTCATTCCTACTCTGCCTAGTCATAAAAGGGACAACTATAGATTTGCTTGAGTTCAATAATAGATTCCGGCTATTCAAATATTCATTAATCGAGGACAGGCCTATAGCAGATGAGAGCTCCACATCTTCAGTCGATTTTCCAGTAAAGATTATATTGGCATCATCCGCATATAGGCATACAGAGGCTTGCGGTGGAACCACATTGGGCATACCCCTGATATAGCACAGGAATAATAGCGGACCCAAAATTGACCCTTGGGGTACTCCATATTTTAAACTTTTCAGGTCAGAGCGATAGCTTCTCTTACATATATGGTTACTGTTCTCTTGAGTATGCTCTATTTCTACAAATTGCTGTCTACCAATTAAATAAGATGAGAACCAAGTAAGCTCCTTTCCATGTACTCCTAAATCCTCTAGCGAATGTAACAGAACAACGTGAAGTACACTGTCAAATGCACGAGTCATGTCCAGAAATGTGCCAACAACTTTCTCTCCTTTATCTATATTATTAATTATTGTATTTATGAAATCCACTCCTGCTGTAATTGTTGATTTTTTTGAACGAAAGCCATGTTGTTCTGTGTCCAATAAATTATTTATTTCTAAGTACTCCATCAATTGAATATAAACCACTCGTTCAATAATTTTTGAAAATACTGACAATAATGCTATCGGCCTATAACAACCAGGATCTGTGATACTACCTTTTTTAAATATTGGAACGACTCTAGCTATCTTCAGTTTGTTAGGAAAATGGCCTGATATTAGGGAGGAATTTACAATATGTGCTAGTGGTTTGATTATTGCTGGTAAAACTTTTTTGACAACTGTCATTGGAATGTCATCCGGACCAGAAGAGTGTTTGTTTTCAAATGACATTACTATTTTTATTAATTGACTCTCGCTAATAGGATTGAATCTAAATCTTAAGGAAGTTTGACAACTTTGTAAAACTGGTACATATACAGGTATCGAACTTTTAGGAATATCCGGAATTACAAAATTGTCAACTGCTGTAACGAAAAAATCATTAAAAATATTGCTAACACATTGAGGGTCCTTTGAAAGTGCACCATTACTTATTACACCTAAATTAGAATTATTCTTTTTACTCTTACCCACCTCAGCATTAATAATTTTCCAAGCTATTTTGTTCTTGTTTTTGGAATCCATTATTTTTTTATCAAAGTATTTCTGTTTATTTTTTTGTATCATAAGTTTGAGAGCTTTTCTATTATTTTTTATTTGAATCTTTAAATCTTCTCTTTTAGTTCGTCTATGTAAATTTTCCAACTCTAATAATTCATTTTTTTTATCAATCACCTCAGTACTCATCCTAATCTTGCTGTTAACATACTTTTTAATCAGGCGGTATGATGCACCGTTCTTCACCATGAATAATAACAATCAAGATGAAGTCCTGATACAATGTTCCGAATTTGCTGACAATGATGATTTAAATAGTAGTTTTCAGCATAACATAGATGTAACAATTAATTGTGTTAGACTCAGATTACTTCATCTCAATATTCGAGGCTATAATAAAAACTTTGATGAATTTCTCATATTGTGGCAGGGTATTAAAACTAAATTTAATGTTATAATTTTAACCGAGGCATGGTTGGACGAGGATAGTGAGCTCATGAGCCTTGACGGGTATCAACTGTTTCGAAGTCACAATGGATTGAATCAATGTGATGGCATAGTTGTGTACTTGGATGATAGCTTATCTTCCGTCACCTGTAACCAGTTCTCAATTGGTGGACTAGCAACGAGCTTGACCTTGAATTTCACCTGGGCCAATACACCTAACCACTTCTCTGTATCTATCGTAGCCCGTCTTCATCTCTTCCATACTTTATTGATAGTTTAACGAATTTGCTCCATACCGACACTAACCCTTCATATCTAAAAATCATAGCTGGCGATATAAATTGCGATATCCTTCACCCAAATATAAACTCGCAAGAGGAACGCTATCTGGATATGCTATATGAATGTGGTTATATATCATGCATAGACCGGATAACGCGCCCCAATAGCAATACATGCATAGACCATTTCTTTATCAAATTGCCGTTCCATTTCAATGCATGTTCTTTCATTCTTCAAACGAGCATAACTGATCATTTTGTAATTGGGTTAGAAGTAGAGAATAATTTGCTGATAGAACCGAGTAGAAATAGTGACACCCAATATTCCAAGATCATTAACTGGTCTGGAATTGATGAAGCCTTGAAAGTGGAGAGTTGGAGACGGGTGGTCGAGGCGGCTGATGTTGATGAGGCTGCTGAGAGTTTCAATGAGATCCTACAGACAAATTTGGAGCAGTTCACAACATCCGAAAGAGTGTGTGCTAAAACGAAAAAAATTAAACCATGGATAACCTCTGGCCTCCTGCAATCGATGCGTCGTCGTGACAAGTTGAGTAAAGAGGTCAGGAGAAATCCATACAATAATCAACTCAGACAAAAATTTATTCGATTCCGAAATACACTTAAGGCAGCTATTAAGCGTTCTAAATACAATTATTATAAGAATAAATTGAGTGAAGCTGGGGGAGACTCTAGGAAATTCTGGAATGTTATTAATGAAGTTTCTGGTCGATCCACGGGCAAGCCGAAATTTCCGCTGCAGGCGTACTGTGAGCGCGGCGGTGAGGCCTCTCCCGCTGAAATTAAACAAATAGGTAATGCCTTCAATGAATACTTTGCCTCGGTTGGCTCGCGGTTGGCCGGGGCACTGCAGCCGACTGGTCCACTCGAGGTGGACGACGCCGACCATGCGACGGACGCTGTCTTTGCTCTTTGTCCCGTCACCCACAACGAGCTTATCGCGGTAGTGGTCAGTATGAGAGGCGGCTCGGCTCCGGGATGGGATGGAATACCGACCAAGTTAATTAAAAACAGCATTAACACACTACAGTTACCTCTGCTACACATAATTAATCTTAGTTTTACAACAGGTAGATTTCCGAATGTTTTTAAAATTGCAAAAGCTGTTCCTATATTTAAGTCTGGACAAAAAAATGTTACCTCAAACTTCAGGCCAATTTCTATACTTTGCACGGTATCAAAAATAATTGAAAAATGCGTCAAAATACAACTCACAAATTACCTTGAGCGTGAGAAAATAATTTCCAATTCTCAATTTGGCTTCAGACAAGACAGGGGTACCTCCCACGCGCTTTTTGAATTAATAAGATACATAAGTGGAGAAATAGGCAACAAAAAACGGGTGATTGTCACATTCCTCGACCTGGCAAAAGCATTCGATTCTATTGATAGACATAAATTGATAGTGAAACTCCAGCACGCCGGCGTTGAATCCCTGGACTGGTTTATTAGTTACTTGGAAAACAGGTCGCAGTTTGTGTCCATCAACGGTACACAGAGTGACCCAAAAAGCATCGAGTATGGTGTGGTTCAGGGTAGTACCCTGGGCCCCCTACTATTCTCTATCTATATCAATAACATAACTAGAGTAAATATTGAAGGGAAACTATTGTTATTCGCCGATGACACTGTTTTAGTGTCGTCTGGAAGTTCTTGGGACGAAGTCTATGAACAGGCCTCCTCAGACCTACTAAAAGTTAAAAGGTGGTTTGACCAGAACACCCTATCATTGAATGTCGGAAAAACCAAGTCTCTGCCTATATACTTTAGACAGGATGGCGATCCTGGGCTGAGAAGGCTTGCAATACACTCCTGTGGTGATCTGCGGTCGGCCGCCTGCGGCTGTGACGAGGTTGAGCGTGTGGAGCAGTATTGCTACTTGGGAATAACAATTGATCACAAAATGAGTTGGTCCCCACACATTGTCAATGTTAAACGGAAGTTGAGGAAATTATTGTATGCCTTCTCACAGCTGGCATGGTTGCTGGCTGCGGATCAGTGCAGGAGTGTGTATTTTGCGTATGTTCAGTCGCTGCTTCAATATGGTGTAGTGGCGTGGGGCGGTGCCTCGGCCGCTGTGCTTGAGCCTCTGGCTGTCACGTAAAGAGCGCTTATAAAAATTATTCTAAAGAAACCAGTCAGATACTCGTCAGACCAGCTCTTTTCCGATTTCCAGGTCCTGGATATCCGCCAGTTTTACTTGAAATCCATCCTCACATTTATAAAAACGAATAAAACCAATATCTTTACAAACTTACAACATGATTATCAAACCAGACACCGAATAAATTACGGATATAACTTTCCCAGATCAACCTTAACGTCACTGAACAGTAATCCCTTTCTACTTGCCCATTTGATTTATCGAAACCTCCCACAAACAATCATAGATGCAGAAGAACTTGGTGCTGCCGCCTACAAAAAGAGAGTAGGTTTTTGGCTCCGCTCAATCGGCCGGGTGGCCGCCGCGGCGCTGCTGGAGTCGCCATATAGGTGACACGAAGCAGTTGGCACATGCTCAACCACAAACCTCACTAGTTTGTGATTTTGTATTCCAAGCCCTTCATGCCTCTCTCATTTATTTTAATTATTCATATTCTGCTTTTATATTGTACTTTCTATTTAAGGTTGTTAAATCGTCAGTTCAGATAGCTCACAAGAAGATGAAGTATTCTGAGTCGGGTACTTGTGCTGTGTGAATCATCATTCATACAGTTTGTATTTTATACATTACAGGATTTAAGATATATATTTTTTTATTTATAGGTTAAGCTTGAATCAATATAAATTATTGACTGTTTTTTTGCACTTGTATTGCCTGTATAGATTGTGTACTCTTTCCCCGCGCACGGATCAACAGTCCATGCGGGGAAATAATTATTCCATAATTATTATTCTGTTCTATATTGTACATTGTTTTTGTATTGGAATAAAGAAATTGAATTGAATTGAACAAACGCAGCGCATATGGAATACATTCGCAGGCATGGCAGTGGCACTGATACTTCCACATGGCGTTGCGCGCTGTAGTATGAGATTATTTTGCTTGCGATTGCCGTACCACTGGTTTGAGCACTACGCTTCCCGTAGCTTATGTACCACAATCGCAGTCGCTGTGACTCATTTTCCAGTTTTCAGCTTTTTCTGCCAAATCCAGTGATCTGACTGAAAAATTTGTTCCAGCCATTGTTTAGATTATAAAATGAGATCATTCGCAACTATCTATCTCCAATAAGTACTGAGTTATGATTTTTTAAAAAGTGAGTGAAAATTCAAAGAAAAAATCAACCTGTATCCTGATCTTAGATTTTAGAGCAAAAAATACGCCCAGAGCGACTTTTAATTATACATTTAACTAATTGGTAAAAATCGGAAGATATTGTTGATAAAAAATTAAAACTCATCAGAATTAATTTTGTCTTTAAATTTTACTCATTTTTAAAAAATCATAACTCAGTACTTATTAGAGATGGATATAGATAGTTGCGAATGATCTCATTTTATTCAGAATTTTATAATCTAAAACAAAGGCTGGAGCAAATTTTTACATCCGATTACTGGATTTGGCAGAATAGCTGAAAACTGGAAAAGGGACTGAAAATACGAGGTTTTTGGACCACTCTGTATCTAGCACAAGAAAATTTTGCATGAAGAAATAATTGGTTCTGGACTTTTCTCATGTATCCAAATAATATATTAAAAATCTGGTGAGGCGCACTCACACAAATTTCCTTGCCGTTATGAAAATTGATCACCTTACGCTAGTGTTCTCGTGCATCTTAAGTCTACTATTCAAATCAAAGACCTTAAAGAGATATAGAGTGCGGTCCACGTTATGATGGCAGAGGATAAAGATAGAAGAATAGCGTTGCCGATTCTCTGCATTAATTAATTATATTTCTACACTGTCAAAAACATAATTGGCATCGTTGTGGACCTGGAAAAGGATAGTAACACCGGCTTTGTCAAATAATAGACGAGGATAGCAAAACCTAAGTTGATCAAATACTGTCATTATAACGTGGACCTCACTATAGACCCACAATGCCTATGCCTTCCCAATGATAGCACTTACTTGAAATTGAAGGCCGCCATCGAGGTATTTTAGCACGAGATATTATATCTATATATTTGTAATACTATAGATTAGAAAGGCATTGGTATGTAATAATCTTATAGGTTGCCCCCTCAATGGCCGATTTCAATTCCAAGTACGACACTAGCGCTGCATGTGAGTCTATGCATCTTTAAGGCCTTTGATTCAAATACATGAGACAGCTGGTGATAGGACAATAATGCTGGAGACACACGAGGTCTGCTACTACTTCGTAGTGAATGATTTAATAGAACCAACAGTTTGCAATTTAATAATCACATTTACTCGAATTTCAAGCTTATTTTCAATTTTAGGTGAACATGATACTGGACATTAATTGTAGAGATTTTCATGCTCAATCTTTTCCACTTGGATTTTTTTGTTTAAATTGTATATGAAGGCTGATAATTGAGAATCTAAAATCAAACTTCGCATAGATGGGGCGGAGCTCCTGAAATTTTTACAGATATAGGACTTGTTGCAGTTGATAGAGCTTATCAATGACTATTTCAGGTATGAATTTGATCAAAATCGTTAGAGCCGTTTTTGAGGAAATTGCGAAAAACCCTGTTTTTGACAACATTTTCGCCATTTTAGCCGCCATCTTGGATTGCATTTGATCGAAATTGTTCGTGTCGGATCCTTATAGTGTAAGGACCTTACCTTCCAAATGTCAAGTCATTCCTTTAACTGGGAGATGAGATATCGTGTACACAGACGCACATACACTCATACACACACACACACACACACACACACACACACACACACACACACACACAGACCAATACCAAAAAACCACTTTTTCGGACACAGGGGACCTTGAAACGTATAGAAATTTAGAAATTGGGGTATAATTTAATTTTAAATTGATTTATTAATTTTTTTTTCGGATAGCAATACTTTCCTTACCTATGGTAATAGGGCAAGGAGAGTAAAAAATCAGAACTACAATATAAATTGCAAGCACCAATGTATATAGTGACTGGACTCACCCAGCATTGGACAATGAAGCGACCTATGACGACTTACAGGTTGCAGGGGCAGTGGGCGCGCACAGGCTCACTCAATGACTGAAAAAATATACACCTATGCTATGCGTAGAGTGACTGTATTTACCAAAGTTTTTACTGTTTATGCCACAATTAACACCACACATATAAGTAATGAGTTATACATAGAAATGGATTGATAAGAAAATGGTTCAAGACCTTTAACGTGAAGGTGAAATAAAGGTACTTGAACCGAAAATGTCGGGGCGCTAATCATCATACGACCGCGGCGCCCGGGGCGACCGCCCCGGTCGCCCCACCCTTTGGGCGGCCCTGCTTACAGGTTTCAAAACCAAGGATAACTCGCTCACCCCAAGTGAGACGAATTTAGGAAAAATAACCGACAAGAGAGAAAATCCCCAAGGAAGTTCTAACTTCCGGAGTTGTCCGGAACTCGTCCTACAATATTCTATATTAACACAAAAATAGAATAATTCCCCTAGAAATAACTAGTCCGGGAACGTCGTAAGGAGAGGAGATTCGCGACCCGTTCACACGCTCAACCACTTGCCTAGCTCTGCTCCTCGCAGAGTAGGGTCCGTGGAAAATTGGGAGGCTGGGGGAAAAGAGATTGCCGACCAATAGGAGTCTCAGGAGACGATCACGCCACTGGCCATGTGACAGGGTATGAATCTACTAATGCTGATGCTAAGGGTGCATCCATGATGACAATACTGCTAATTCCTATAGTAGATTAGGCCGGTAAATAATATTTCTCACCAGAAATTACAAGAAGAACGATACCGACTCAACCTGGTAGTCGCCTATCGCTTTGATGATACGGCTGCTGCTGCTGCAATACTATTAGATATTAGAACGCTCAAACCAGTAAACAAGATCTGGAAATTTCTGGTTATGATGAATCAGTTGCTGATGATTTATAGGGGTTGACGGTGATGGTGATGGTGTACATACACAACCACAAGTCCAACAAAATATATCTGGCAGTCGACCCTATTCTTATTCTAAAATAGAATTAATTCGCTAAATTTCACACTAGACGACGGCTCTCCATCCGTCACAAAAATTCACTTTGTGACAAAGTTGAAATAGTAGTATTTTAGTGAATAAGATTAAAACCAACATAACTATACTTTATTGATTTTAAATTCAGGTTCTTGAAATAGAGAAAAGTAAACTCGTATGGCGTTTGTTGGTGGGGAGTCCCTTGCGGGAAGGTCCCACCTCGCCTGAATATATAATTTGAGCCATCAATGGGCCTTACGACTGTCATACAGCCGGTACCGACAGTTTAACGTGCCCATCCGATAACACTTAAGATGTTATTATAAAAAATATATATTTAATATATTACTTGAATAATATTAAATTTCACTGACCAGACGTGCCACGATGGAAGGTGTGGATGTTGTTGAGGCAGCTGTTGTTGAGCTGTCCGCCTAGCTGGGACACGATGTGACGCACACTGCGCGATCGCTGCGACGGGCGACTGGTGGTCACGACCATCTGCGACGCGCTGTTGTAGCTCATCGACACAAATGGGCCGTCACTCAGCACACTCTCAGGTGCTGCCACGTCTCTGCCACCTATCAGCTGCACTGCGTTGAATCTGCAACGCAACGTCTCATAGCAATTAGTATTCCTCACTCTTTTCAGGCATGTTGTTAAATTATTCCATGGAAAATTAATTCACAATATACACTGTTTCGTATTTAGTATTATCATTTTATTGTAGCTTGAGAGTCCTATAAGCTAATTTGTAATTTGCCGCCAGCCCTCAGTTACTTGTGGTTGCGCAGTTACCCTTTCTTTGTAATCTAGCGCATGCGTTCAGTGGAAGCGTCCCTGTTTTTGCATTCCTAGCAAGTGACTGTTAGGAGAAACTTCTAAACCGTTCTCGTTTAAACCACTCTAGTTATAACCTCTTATTATTACCAGTATTGTGGGTAAACCTCATTTAATTCTTATTATGATAAATTATTATACCGGCCGTGACAAACCGTAACTCATACCTCAATCCTTCCCGCAATATTGTTCCACCTCATTTCCGACCTTTTACCGCAAATAATGGAATACCTAAAAGTGCTTCAAGACATTAATCATCGATGCTACGTGTGGCCACACCAACGAACCAACGCTTCAACTACATATGGTGACAAGGAACAATATCAAGGTATTTAGATTCATTTATAAATTTCATTATTTTTATCCCCGCATCGCGTTTTATGGTATCCTCACCCCTTCCTCTGGTCCACCATTTTAATACAGTCTTATTCTCTACTCCTTTTATTTCTTCAATATCCTCAATCCCGAAAAATTGGTTTACCGGGCCAAATTTGTGAATCAATATTTTAATTTTATTGGAAATTTTATGTCCATTTGCTTCTCATTCAAGCTATCAGTCATTCAGTTTGTTCCAACGTTCAAACACGATTTCTGAATATCATTATTGCGCAAGTCAAGATTTGTTCGTTACTCAACTTGGGTTCGATTTACTGCTACTCTGTCAGTACAATCAACTCATTGTTTTACTGCTTGGCGCTTATCGCGAATTGTAACGGAACAATTTTGTTATCTCTCTCGACTATAATTATTTTCTCCCTCTCAACATGTTCATTTTGAACTTGAACCTCTACTGCCTTTTGCTATTCAATCGAAAATAAGTTGATGACTTGTGGCAAATTACTTATTGTAGTAAATACTCATTGTTATTTAGGGAACTTATATAACTATATTGATTTGTAATTGTAAAACTCAATTACTTATTTCTAACTTGAAATACTATTCGGTATACTGGGTGTCTATAAATGAATATCGGGGTTTTAACGCTTTATAAGATTTATTACATTATACTTACAGTTATTAATGATATGTCAAATGAAAGAGCAACTCAAACAGTTTTATATACAAGTTTACAAGTGTTCTATGTGAGCACCATTTGACACACGGCACACATCAAGTCTATAGCCGAGTTCTTCCCAAACGTTGAGTAGTGTGTCTTCTGTAATTGTTGCAACAGCTGCTTCAATCCTCTTTCGTAATTCAAGGAGGTCAGCTGGTAACGGAGACACATACATACGATCCTTGATGAAACCCCAAAGGTAAAAATCGCATGGCGTTAGGTCGGGTGACCGTGGAGGCCACGCATAGCAAGCTCTGTCATTGGGCCCCTTGCGGCCAATCCAGCGGTCGGGTACAGTTACGTTCAACCAATCGCTTACTTCGTTATGCCAGTGAGGTGGCGCACCATCTTGCTCACCAACGAACAAAAACTGTTTGAGTTGCTCTTTCATTTGACATATCATTAATAACTGTAAGTATAATGTAATAAATCTTATAAAGCATTAAAACCCCGATATTCATTTATAGACACCCGGTATTTTCATCATACCTTGTCATGCTTAATGACTACATTATATATCTATACAACTTGTACTGTAACTTCAGTTACTTCAATTTTAAATAATGGCTTACTTTAATTGAATTCTCAGTCTATTAATTTCTAATTTGTGAAACCGCATTATTATTCGACTTATTTCCTCTTATGCCTCATATAAGCCAACTTTTCTTTCAAATTGTACTTTTAAAAAAACCCCAATTCCAATAATTGCATTGTTTTATAGTAATTCTCTTAGCTTCTTATGGCTATTCTTGCAATCTCAATTATTTATTGTACCTCAAGTTATTATTATCAATTTGAGTTTTAATAAAACCTTATAGTTATCAAGTTACTAGTTATCATGGCTAAATCTCTAGCAGTAGTCACTGCCAAAAAGAACAATGCATTTGAACAAATTCAGATATTATATGATGTGTCAAAAAAGATCACTGATAAGGAGATTCATCAGAAATTGCTAGCTCGTTCTAAATCTTTGAACACATTAAGATCAGATTTATCTGAGTCACTGGATGTCTATCACGAATTGCAATTAGAGGTACCATAGATGACAAGTTAACACCTAATTACTCACCACTAAACAGTGCAGATGAGATGATTGATTGTATCAACCTCACATTAAAAAACATAGAAATGGAATTGTCAAAGTCAAAACCTGAACATGAACAGGTCGTTCGCTTACCTAAGCTTGACATGAAGCATTTCTCTGGCGACCCTCTCGATTGGACATCATTTATTAATTTATTTGATTCGAGTATTCACTCAAATCCTACGCTATCAGGTGTAATCAAACTTCAATATCTGTTGGGCTCTCAGGAGAACCGCTTGATTTCATAAAATCACTACCAATAACTGATAGTAATTATCAAGGAGCCTATGATTTGCTTCAGGAACGTTATAATTCACCTCGACGATTGATATCACTTCACCTCAACAAAATTCTAGATTTATCTAATATCATTCATCAACCGTCTCAAATTAGGAAATTTCTCAACTCCTACAATGAGAATACATAAGCATTAAAGGGATTAAAAATTGATATAACCGCTAATAATCCTTCACTATGTGCTCTTATAATGCGAAAAATGGATAACAACCTCAGAAAAAAGTTTGAGCATTTTCGTTCTTTGAACAAAACTAGTGAGACCGCTCTTGCAGAAGCAAAAGAAATAATTACATTTTTAACTCAAGAGTGCAATGAAATTGAAAATTCAAATCTACTTCTGCACCTAAAAACGTTTCATTGTCTACTTCAGCATCAGAAAATAAATACTCTCCTAAATAAATAGGAATTTTCGTACTAACAAGGTCACATTGATGACTTATAATGATGAAATCAAACATGAAACAAAACCATTTGAATGTTTTGTTTGCCAAAACAATGATCATAAAATTTTATTCATGCCCGGCTTTCAAAAATAATGCACCCAAGGCACGCTTTCAGATTGTCAAAGAAAACAAACGATGCATTTCCTGTTTAGGAAACCACACTCTCGAAAAATGTAAGTCTAAAGCTAACTGCTTCACCTGTCATAAAAGACACCATACTCTACTACATTTTGAAAATAACTATTCAACTAACAACACGACACCGCTCAAATCAAGCAGTCATGGAGATACCTCAGCTCAACCTCAAATCAACATGACACCTCCTCCCTGTTGTACTGACCACTACTGATACTCATCAGCGCCCTCATCATTCAACCTCTACAGTACTACTTGGAACCTTGCTTGTTAAAATTACCTCTCCTCATGGAAACAGCCACGTTTTCCGCGCACTTGCTGACTCTGGTAGTCAATCATGTTTTCTTACTGAAAATGCTGCACAATTATTGTGTGCACATCGCATTAAGAGTAACCACAGTGTTATTGGATTTTCGCAATCGCCCATACGTTCTAAGGGACTCACCTCTCTCACTATTGAAACTCTGAGTGGCAATATTATTTCATCCAATCAAGAATTCTTGATTATTGATGAAATTTGTGTAAATCTACCCCGCACAGAAATTGCTCCTGAGGTCTTACAGATAGTATGACCATATCTTCTGGCTGATCCCACGTTTCATCTAGCTGGAGCCATAGATATTCTTCTTGGTGCTTCAGTCTATCCTCTTCTGCTCAACCAAATCGTTCATCACCTCGGTCCTGGTCTGCCAAGTTAAATTGGGACTCATTTTGGTTTTATAGTTATGGGTGAAACTCCAGCTAAACCTCAAGTTGATTCTTCCCTTGCTCTACAACCATCAACCACACTCTTGGCTGTCAATAATTTGGATTTGCACAACTCTCTCCAACGCTTTTGGGAACAAGAAGAACCTGCAATGGCTTCTAAAAAATCTGAAGAAGAACGTCTATGCGATCAGCATTTCCTCTCAACCTATTCCCGTGATGAATCTGGACGATTTTGTATCAGACTGCCATTCAAGGCCCAACACCCTCCTTTGGGTCAGTCTAAAGCCACTGCTGAACACAGATTGAATTCAATAGAGAGAAAATTCAAGGCTCAACCACACTTTCAGTCTTTATATGCTGATTTCATGTCAGAGTATCTGATATTAGGTCATATGGAATTGACTAAGCCCGCTGATCTACCTACTACCTACCACCCCCTGTGCTAAAGGGACTTTTGGTATGTTTGCCCCCTTACTATCCTTGGAAGGGCTGCTGGGTCAAACATTGTGTTCCGGGTTTTTCCCTCTATAATCATTTGTTGACTGGACTATTAACACACCTGTTTAATTAATTAGGACTCGTCTGACCTTTGCATAGGAAAATTCCTTCTTCAATTCTTCAAGATCTAGGGACTGAGCTATTTTATGTTCGCTAGACCACTCAGACGTTCTTGGGACATGTTGATCTTGGATATGTCTTCATTAGCTTGAGTTTGGAAAAGCTTATTATATAATTTTACTATTCACATTTAATATTATGATTTTTTTTACATATTTATATTATAAAATTTCACGTTCCTTAAAATTTGCCGCCCCCAAAAATCTGCCGCCCTGGGCGGCCGCCCGGTCCGCCCACCCCTGGGGCCGGGCCTGCATGCTGATATGATAGTTGGCTGGTAATGTGTAAATTAAATACTGTCACGATTATTTTTCAAGCTTATCATGTCTAAGATTAGAGAAAACTGATATTATGTACTTATATTCCTGACTGTAACTGAATTATTCTATTTGATGAGCGGCTGGTAAGATGATCTTATGATTCTCAATTTCTCAATGAACTATTGCATTAATTCCTTGAAAGTTTATTATCAAAATGTAAGGGGTCTCAGAACGAAGACTCATGGTTTCCTTCAATCGGTGCTTGCCTGTGATTATGATATGATTTTGATAACGGAGACTTGGCTTAATTCTAGTTTTGTTGATTCTGAACTTTTTGATGAGAGATACACTGTTTACGGTAGAGGCAGACCTGGTAGCGACTCTTGTCGTGGTGGAGGTGTGCTGATTGCCGTTCGTAGGGACATACCCTCGGAGGAATGTTTTGATATTAATTCGTCTCATAATCTCAGAAATTCAGAGAATCTAATGATTCGTATTCTATTACCCACTTGTCCTATATATATTAACATTGTCTACTTTTGTAATAATGCTCTCATAGGTGACTTTGAATCAGATTTTGATCACATCGAATCTTACTCTTATATAATTAAAGATAAATTGTTCATAGCTGGTGATTTCAACTTACCTGAAATAACTGATAAGGATTTTGATTTAATGAATGGTACTATGTGTGCAGAAAAGTTAAACAATTTCTCAGGATTTTTTGTTCTTCAATCTTATAATAATGTTAAAAATGCCAATGGCCGTACACTTGATTTGGTAATGTCTAGTATGAAGATTGAAGGGCTCAAACATGAGTCTTTGCCTTTGGTCCATGAAGATGTTGAACATCACCCAGCTCTGAGCATTGAATTGCTGACGGGTGTCCAGTTGAGTCGGGGGAGTCATCAGCATCAATCTGATGGGGAGTTGAAGTATGATTTCAGGAGAGCGGACTATCTTTCTATTTACAATATCCTTAGAGATTATAATTGGCAGGTTCTTTATAGTATTAAAGATGTTGATTCAGCGGTAGATCTTTCTTATTCAATCATATATTCATGTTTTGATCTCACCATCCCAAAAAAAACGTGTCAATGCAATTAACACAAAGTATCCTCCTTGGTTTAATCAGAATATCATACAGATGATTAAGAGGAAAAACAAACTCGCACGGAAGAAAAATTTTTCGGCCTATCATAGAAATCGGTTCAACGATATTAGAAGAGAGCTGAAGAATCTTATATCCCGTTCTCATGATGAGTATATGACTAGGGTACAGAGGAATATCAAGGGTGAGTCGAAGGAGTTCTGGAAGTTTGTGAATAGTAAGCGTGAGGCTAAGGGGATCTGTCAGAGAATGGAGCTCGGTGATAGGGCCTTTGTGGGATCTGAATTGCCCGATGGTTTTGCTGAGTACTTCAAGTCCGTTTATACTCCAATTACTTGCACCTTTAGTGATAACGTGAATCAGATTGGTGAGGAAAATGGAATTAGAAGGGATTTGGCTTCCAGTTCATTAGCTGTTTCATCAGTTTCTGTTGAGAGCATAAGGAGGGCAATTAATAGAATGAAGCCACTCACTACTCCTGGTGAGGATGAGGTTCCTGCATTCATAGTGAAAGGTTGCAGAGATGTGTTGGTTGACCCATTGAAATATATATTCGATTTATCTTTGGCGAAAGGTTTATTTCCTACAAGGTGGAAGATTTCCAAGGTAATACCCATTTTCAAGTCTGGCAGAAAGGATCTGATTGATAACTATCATCCGATCACCCTGCTGTCAGTCTTCGCAAAGGTTTTTGAGCGTGTTTTGTATGGTGAGATTTTGTGTTACTCCCGTCCTCTGATATCGGACTGTCAACATGGGTTTCTCCCTGGAAGGTCTGTGGTCACCAATTTGATGGAGTTCACTATGGATGTTTCGAGGGTAATGGATTCTGGAGGTGAGGTTGATGTAATTTACACAGACTATGCAAAAGCATTTGATCGTGTTGATCAGGGAGCACTGTTGAGGAGACTTGATGATTTGGGTTTTTGTGTGCAACTTGTGAATCTTTTCAGAAGTTACTTATTCCATCGTACCAATTATGTTATGGTCAGGTGTTCTAGATCAACTCCCTTTTTCAGCACTTCAGGAGTTCCACAGGGGAGTGTACTCGGTCCTCTTTTATTCCTTCTATTGATCAATGAACTGCCTCTCCAGTTAAAGAAAGCAAAATGTTTGATCTTTGCTGATGATGTAAAGCTCTACATGGAGATTACTAACTCCAATGATTGTAATTTGTTGCAGCAAGATTTTGACAGATTGGCTAGATGGTCTTCTATCAATGGACTTGACTTGAATGTTAGGAAGTGTAAGTGTATCTCATTCTCTAGAAAAAATTTAAAGATGAACTTTTCTTATGAAGTACATGGTATGAATCTGGAAAGAGTCGATACATGTAAGGATTTGGGTGTAATCTTTGATAGCTGTCTCAGGTTCTCAGTGCACATAGACTATAGCATAGCTAGAGCCAATAAAATGCTAGGTTTTGTTATGAGGAATACAGCTAACTTCAATAACCTTGATGCAATATGTACTGTTTATGTGTCATTGGTCCGGAGTGTGTTGGAATATTGCTCTGTGATTTGGAAACCTTATACTGATTTGTGTACTCATGGTCTTGAGGTGGTTCAGAATAAGTTTTTGAGGTTTCTCTATTACAAGCGCTTCGGCCAATCCTGTCCTTTGGGTTTTCCTACAGACCGTTTGAGAGGTACCTTTCACTTTGTATCATTGAGATTACGACAGGAGAGAGACTCATTGATTTTCGTGCATGGTCTGTTAAGGGGTCGATTTTCTTCTCCTTCGCTGCTCTCATTGATCAGGTTCCATGTTTCTGCGTTCAATTCCAGAGATCATACAACCTTTGATATTATCAGATGTAGAACGGTCAGTGGTTACAATGCTCCCCTGTTTAGGTATCTTCGATTATACAATAGGCTTAATAATGCATTAGATTTTTTTGACTCAAACAGTGTGTTCAGGCAGGACTTGAATAAGATTTATGTTTGTTGAGTTTTGTCTTTTTTTTTCTTTCCTATGTATTACATAATATATTAGTGTTTTTACTTATAAGTTTCATATTTGCAAAGTTTCCATAATTCTCTTTTCTTTGTTTCTTTTTTCTTTTCTTCTTCTTGAATTCTTCAGTATTAGTTACATACTTAGTTCTTCTTCTTTTATCTGCTATATAGCCAAGTCAATAAAGGTTTTTTCGATCCGAAAATTAAATAAAAGCTGAATCTTTTACCATCGATAGAACCCTCCCAGAGGGTCATTCTCCCAAAAGTCCCAAGAAATCCCCTTGGAGCTTTCCCCCCTAGCCCCCCTCAAAGTTGAAAAATTCAGGTAATCACGGAAAATCAATTATCTCTGTACCCATTGATTGGAAACAGTTCTATTATATGCCATTCGATTCGTTACATTATGGACTACAATATTAGTTATATTCATTTTTTCAATAAAATTAACAGTTTTCTTTCAAGATTCAAGATTCAAGATTCAAGATTCTTTATTGCCAGAACAACTTTACATTGTATGAGCACGTCAAAAAATAATAACAATAATATAACACTTGTGAAATAAAAAATAAATATTGTGATATAAAATTAAGCATATGATAAAAGAGATCGTATAATATATGAAGATATTACAATAACAATTCGTCTTATTATTTTGTCTTAGTCTTAGGAACAAACTACAATTCATATTAATAAGTTATTCAGTTTTACCAAAAAATAAAAGGTAAATGTTGATCATGAGCATTCATATTGTAGACTGAAAATACTCATCTACCGAATAGAATGCACTCTCTGTCAATTTATTTTTTAAAATTTGTTTGAATTTATAGATTGGCAGCTCTCTAATTTCTAAAGAAAGATTGTTATACATTCTGGCTTGTTGAAAAATATGGCTATTTCTTGTCTTGGAGAGTCTTATTTGAGGCAGTGATAGATCATTGCCACGTCGGGTGGAGTAAGAATGATTGGCTAAAATAATATATATGTAAAAATTTAGGGGGTTTGCGATTTGATTTTTTTGTTTTCTTCGATTAACTTCGAAACAAGTAGTTTTGAAGGAAAATGAGCCAAATAATTAATGTAGTCACTGTCATTGCGAATCCATTGATGTATATTGTTATGTATTTGCGATTCGATTTGACGCCGTGGAAGGGGAAACAGTCAACGCGGAACGGCGCGGCTGACTCTCTTAGCCATAGTAAACAGCAAACTGGAAATCAATTATCTCTGTAACCATTAATCGGAAAAAAATCTATCATATGTCATTCGATTCGTTAAATTAAGGACTAAAATATTATTCGTATTCATTTCCTCAATAAATCAAACAGTTTCCTTGATAAAATGATATATATGTAAAAATGTAGGGGTTTTTCAATTTGATTTTTGTTTTCTCCGATTAACTTTGAAGCAAATAATCTGAAGAAAATTAGACAAATAATTAATGTAGCCACATTCATTGGGAATCCATTGATGTATATTGTTATTTATTTGCGATTCGATTTGACGCTGTGGAAGGGGAAACAGCCGACGCGGCTGACTCCCTTCACCATAGTAAACAGAATAATACTGCTGTCTACATTGCATCTTATTTACACTATGGCGCTCGAAACAATTAATTTTGTCTATTGTTTTGACATGCGCTGTATATAGATTTTCACTTTTCAATACTCTAAAAAAATATTACAATTTTCTTGATTTAACCATGCTCATGATAAAAATCGTTGTTTGCTCACAGAATTTATTATATTAATTTGAAGTGTGCCTTCTCCATACCAGTCAGAGGTAACACAATTTGATAACTCTAGTTTCAGATATTGATGTTTTTCAACGAAGTTTCATGATATATTATGTGTCCGACTCCTTCATATTATCCTTATTTTGTGAAAAATGAAGATTCAAAATTTCTTTTCATAGCTTTTCTTGTGTTTTATCTTGTTTCATCACGCTTTATATTTTAAACACTTAATAATGGAATGAATAAAAAAAATAAAAGGGTGGGCCTACCTGAGATACTATATGGTAACACTGTACTCCTAATAAGTTGTAAATTTTCAAGCTGAAAGTAGATTAATTTGTTGCAAATTTGGTTCAAATATTAACAAATGTTACTAAATATTACCAATATTATCACATAATTATATTATAGTGAGACGAATTACTCTGAAGCTTTCTATTCTCACTGAACATGAAGAGGCAATACCAAGCCAGAATTGCAGTTCCGTTCACAATCATTATTATCAGAGCATTCAAATTTATGTAACTGTGGATGTTATCCCCATCTCACAATTTCCCTATTTATCCTTATCCTGATTCAGGATAAAGTAGTTGATCTCTATAATCACAAAAATCAATGTACAGTACCTATAATAAATAGTAAAAATGACAAAAGTTCTAGTAATAATGCAAATTTTTCTAGATACGAATTTCAAGGCTCATAAAATGACTTTTTCTCATTCACAGGCAGAAATTATTCCAATGATCATCATAATAGTAATTTAATGAAAATTGTTTGTATTGTACATTGTTCGACGTAAGATAAGCTACATCTTTAAGGTAATCAACGTATTTAGGATTATCATGTTTATGAATGAAAGCGAGACTGTGATAGAAGATTAGTCAAACTGAAATATGAACATTATATACATTCCATATTTCTGATCAACTATAATTACAAATGATAGTATCAAGCCGAAATGAATTGAGCAACTGAATTTCAAAGTTACTATCCACTGTTCAAATCGCACTGTGATTTCCTTTTACTTCCAAATGGATTGAAATGCCTCACTCTTCAACGTAACAATTATTGTAAAAAAAACAGTGGAATGTAAACGTCATCCAAATAGCATTTGAATTTCAATTTTCAGATCATGAAATTCATAAAAAACTAATTCTTGAGAGAATAGTGATGAATTACAAACAGTGCAAGTAACATTGATACAAAGCGATACAATGAAAATCAACATCGATTAATTTAATACTGGACTTATCAAATTTATATTACCGTTAATTTATATTATTTATAAAGCTTATAAAATGCAAAAACCAACATTTTAAATTTTCTCTACCTACTGGAGCAAAACATCGATAGAAAATAAAGAAGAGCCCATTATAAGCACAATATACTTGTGTACTAAAATTCGCTTGAACTAACTCATCACTTCAACCCTTCAATGATCACAATGAACTAGAATGGTATAAAAACCATGAAATTTATAATCAGGTACACTTTTCAAATAGCTTCACCCAACTAAATCTGTGAATGCCAAGTCATAAGAAATCATGTTCAATAGATTTAATTTGAATGCTTCAAATAGAAAATGATCTATTCTTTTGGTGCCCTAATCAAAATCAATTTCAATCAACATTAATCGACATAAAGAAAAGCTTCTGCCAACCTTGTGTAATGAATGACAAGATGCGAGTGGAGGTGAAAAATCGATATGTTAACAAAAATAATAGAAGATGATGAATCATCTTTCAATTAATCTTATACGGTAGGGTACTTTGTGGTTAAATGTGAAACACTTTCATGATTTTCCTACCTTTTATGCATGCTTACTCTTCCTTAATTTGTATGTTTGCATGGCTTTCATTTTTAGAATCTACTGAATTTCATATTGCACTGTCTAAATAATGTAGATTCAACTAGTAAGACGGAAGATAGCTACTTTACAGAGAGAATCATAGAAAGTTTCAACTCAATAAGCCCAATGTATTAATTTTTTATGCCTCATCCGTCATATATATTTGGCTAAACTGAAGGTATATTATCAACCTGGCTTGGAGAATATTAACGGTAGAAAACAGCAAACACTGCACGCTATGATTTTTCAGGAAATTGCCACTGTTAACACTATTGTAGACTAATCTATGATTCAGGGGTGCCCAGCCCCCCAAGGGCAATGGCGCATGCCCCCCCCAATCCAAGTGTAATGCCCCCCCAAATTACCCCAATTTCCAACCCTTTAGTTTTCAACATTATTCAGTGTATGACAATAAAATTCACATCTTACATTCTAATCTTCCAAAGGACATTATTTACCTTTGGTCTTGAGAGGAATTCTTTTTGTTTTCATAATATTGCAAAAATATATACCATCGTTTCTTATCTCTTTTAAAATAGAAATGAAGTATCTTTTTGATATTATTTTTGAGACTAGCAGTGCATCCGTTCTTGTTCGGGAGGACTAGAAAGTACTACATTACATCAGGAAAAACTACATGACAAATATTTTAATAGGATATAAAAGATAAGTAAGGAGGCTTCGATTTTTAAATGTTAAGGTTACTTATAAAAAGTTGAATAACTATCATTGATAATTCTTTATTGCAAAAGAATATTGCATAGCAATTTTGGTACCTAAACATTCATACAAATTTGGAACGATTTTATTCATACAATATATCATGTCGGCAAGTTTAGGTATTCTAAATCCTATACTATTAAACGAGCAATTTCTGTTTAGATGTTTAAATGTTCAGATGTTTCTCTTTCACCGGATCCGAAAACGGCTCTAACGATTCTCACGAAATTCAGAACATAGTAGATTTATAATATAAAAATTCGATTGCACTAGGTCTCATCCCTGGAAAACTCGCTGAAGGACATTGCATGTGTGTGAGACAAAATTATGACTCAGCTGTTGAATTTTTGTACCTAATTCAATCAGGTACTTAGTGGCAGTTGTACAAAAGCCGGTTAAATTGTTATCCTGATTAATTCTAGTAGAACCAATCAGATAAGCTATCTGTTTGAGATGGTCTTCTGTGATTTGGTTCACGTGAAATTAATCAGGTTTAAAATTTAACATGCTTTTGTGAGAGAATTTTTGCATTCCTCTAGGAAAATCTCAATCCACTGTGATTAGATAGAACCTTTCTGTATGAGCTATGAATATTTATTATAATTTCTTCTTCCGTAATAATTTTATATGCTTTTGTAGGTACTCCAGAGTGGAGCTCGGTGCCCCGATATTTATCATAAATTGGAACATGTTGTCACTGAAGTTGCGTTGTTGGTAGTATTTACTTTTTAACATTACAAGAGTGAATAACACAAGTCGAACAAAATGTATCTTCAAATGGTTTGTTTTTTGGAATAAAGATATCATCTGAACAAGTACATTTTGTAAATTCTATCTATTAATACCAAATATCGGGGCACCGAGCTTTGCTCTTTATTTATTCATTGATAAACAGAGCTCAATTCTTTAAAATGATTGGGGAAGGACTAACAGGCACAGCCCAAAACTGTTTCTTCCCCGAATTTTGATTTATGCATTATAAAATTTATAGTTGGAATATTTAATATTCCAAAAAGTAGATTATGTTTCATACACTTGAATTCAAGTGAAATTTTCAGTCCAAATATTTGAAAACATGAAACTTCTAATTTAGATTGTTGAATGACAAATTGAATGACAATATAACACTCACTAATCACTTAGAACTGTAAAAATAATGATTAACTTTGAATATTATGAATATACCATCTCATGTCAACAAATCAGATTACTGTATTTTGATCGAGTCAATTAAAATTTCTAGATTTCTCGCGAGATACGGTAAGCTAATTGATTACACAGCTGATCTCCCACACAGGCACACGCATCTTCTGTTATCAACAGACGACGAAATCATCATCTGTTTTTCCAAGGATGAATTAATTATCCTTTTCATGTCCTTCAGGGAGTTTTCTCAGGGATGAGACCTAGTGCAATCGAATTTTGATATCATAAACCTACTATATTCCGAATTTCTTGAAAATCTTAAGAGCTGTTTCCGAGACCCGTTGAACATAAATAACCATTGAACAAGATAACCAGATAGCCAGATATAAAAATATAAACAGATATAAAAATATAAACAGATATACAGAAATTGCTCGCTTAATATAATAGGATAACAACTTATAGTCCAGTCAATGGTCGTTTTTCAGGAAACAGCCCCGAAAGAATGTTATTCAATGGTTCTATAGTATTTTGGGGCGCTGAATTCTAATCTGAAATCTGCTGACACGCCAGAGGGCGACTTCACCCCCAAAAATTTTGGACTTTTTTTAAGTTTTCCATTTAATCTCGAGAACCTTGAATTTCTCGAGAAAAAGCATTCTCTATATAATATTAAAGATAATAAAATTTCCAATGAATTGAGTGGTCGCGCAGGACTACTTTTTGGATTTTTTAGCTGAAGTGTTCCACAAGATACGCAACTTTGCATGTGCGTGAAATTTGTGATATTTCCCCCATTTTCACAGACTCGCATATGCAACGTTGCGTATCTTGTGGAACACTTCAGATAAAAAATCCAAAAAGTAGTCGAGGTTGTGATGAATTTTCTCCTCATTTCACTCCCATGAATTATACTCCTGTTTTCAATACCGTTCAAAAGTTACAGCCAATTGAATAATGATCTCCATTTCCTCATTTTTCTTGCGATTTTACTGTTATTAAAGAGTCTCTAGAATGAGTACAATACATGATAGAAACTTGCGATTGGTCTTAAATGAGAGAAAATTTCATGCTCTATATATAAGCTGAGTTGCCTTAAATTGATCTTGCATTACTGTTTATATCAAAAAACTGTCGAGACTGTGAAAATGAAAAAAAAAATATCGCAAATTTCTTGATTTTTAGAAACAAACGTATCTTACTTCACGATTATATTTTTACAAAAATCATTCACCTCACATAAAACAGGAGATTTTTTTCTTCAAATCAAGACCAAGTATCATTTTGAGTTACCGAGACACACAGTTTTAAATATAGAAATCGGTCATTTTTCTATGCATTGAAATATGGGCTGAAATACACTAAAGGAGAAAATTCCTATTTTTTAAACAAATTTTAGTGATATGATACATGATTTTCAACCGCCATGACGAGCTGATATAACGAGCTGTAGTACGAGGAGATGTGATCATTCAGTCAAAAGTTATAAGTGATTAAAGTTGATCCTGGACGTATCCCTATGTGTGCCCCCCACTAGGAAATACTGAAATCTAACGAGAGATTCTTATATAATATAACCCTCGTAAGGTGATTTCAGCCGAAATGTTTCTTTTTTGTTAGGAAGGCCATGAAGAGGTATTATAATGAGAATTTAAATTTTGGCTGTAGGACATGAATTTCTATCATGACTAGAAAAAGATCCTAGTTGTATAGGCTAGAATTGGTAGGTTTGCATAATTTTGAAAACCCCTTAAAAAACACCCCTTCTTTGAAAACTCTTAGCTACGGAATAAAAAATCGTAGAGTCCTGCGCGACCACTCAATTTATTGGAAATTTTATTATCTTTAATATTTTAGGGAATGCTTTTACTCGAAAAGTTAAAGGTTCTCAAGATTAAATGGAAAACTTGAAAAAAGTCCGAAATTTTGGGAGTTTTGGTGATGAAGCCGCCTTCTGGCGTGTCAGCGAATTTCAGATTAGAATTCTGTGCCCCAAAATACATATAGAACCGTCGCGAAAAATTCATTTGGGCTGTTTCCTGGAAAACGACAATTTTACTGTACTATTATACAAAACAGAAAAAAGTAATGAAGCATTACAATAATTACTTGATTACTGTGTGGTAAATAGGGTGTAAATTTGAAAGATTGAAATTGGCTTCATTTGATATTTTTCACAAATTTTTGACAAGAGAAGTTTTTTCATCTGTCAAATTCACTAGAGTTTGCGATATTGTTTATAATTGCATTCCCATTCCAGAGACATTAATATCATCATGAAACGCATTCGAAATTAAAATAATTATTAGATTAAAATGTCTTTACAATTTAACTTGTCATTGTGCTTTTAAGAAAATTAGGTTGCAACAGCAAGGAAACTCAAACACAGGATCATTAAAAATTGAAATTAAGCAAAGGTAATCAGAATAATAGTGGATGATGAAGTTGTAATTTATTTTTGTGAAAGATTCACCTTCAAACTCATAGGATTAAAATTACTAAAATTCCTGCATACAAAATATTATCAATTGTATTTTTTATGCTTTATATTCCTTAGGAAAATATAACATTGTAAAGGTGGGAAAAAGTATTAAAATTAACTACATTAGGATATCTCTATTTAATACCTTGATTTTTTAGCCATGATTCAAAATGTTGACATAAAATATAAAAAAAATCTTGCCCCCCCCAAAAATGTTGATGGCGCAAATTGCGCCATGCCCCCCCCCCTTGTGGGCACCCCTGCTATGATTTATCTCAGTTTTGACATTCATAACTTATGATAAATTTTAGCATAGAATTATAATCATACACACATATTTTAAATATGTATTATATCATGTATAGTATGAATATTTTATCGGTTGCAAACATATCTTTGTCTGTCATAGAATGCATGATTTAGCACATATATAACAACAAAATGATTTTAGAGAATTAAAATGTGAAAAATAGTTTCATCACATGTCAAAACGATAGACAAAATTGATTGTTTCGAGCGCCATAGTGTGAATAAGATGCAACTTAGAAAGCAGTAGGCCTACTACTGTATTTTACTGTTTACTATGGTGAAGAGAGTCAGCCACGCCGTACCGCGTCAACTGTTTCCCCTTCCACAGCGTCAAATCGAATCGCAAATAAATAACAATATACATCAATGGATTCCCAATGAATGTGGCTACATTAATTATTTGTCTAATTTTCTTCAGATTATTTGCTTCAAAGTTAATCGGAGAAAACAAAAATCAAATCGAAAAACCCCTAAATTTTTACATATATATAATTTTATCAAGGAAACTGTTTGATTTATTGAGGAAATGAATACGACTAATATTTTAGTCCTTAATTTAATGAATCGAATGACATATGATAGATTTTTTTCCGATTAATGGTTACAGAGATAATTGATTTCCAGTTTGCTGTTTACTATGGCTAAGAGAGTCAGCCGCGCCGTTCCGCGTCAACTGTTTCCCCTTCCACAGCGTCAAATCGAATCGCAAATACATAACAATATACATCAATGGATTTGCAATGACAGTGGCTACATTAATTATTTGGCTCATTTTCCTTCAAAACTACTTGTTTCGAAGTTAATCGAAGAAAACAAAAACATCAAATCACAAACCCCCTAAATTTTTACATATATATTATTTTATCAAGAAAACTGTTGATTTTATTGAAAAAATGAATATAACTAATATTGTAGTCCATAATGCAACAAATCGAATGGCATATAATAGAACTGTTTCTGATCAATGGTTACAGAGATAATTGATTTCCCGTGTTTACCTGCATTTTTCATGTTTTGGGGGATTGGGGCGGAAAGCTCCAAGGGGATTTCTTGGGACTTTTGGGAGAATGACCCTCTGGGAGGGTTCTATCGATGGTGGGAAATTTAGCTTTTATTTAATTTTTGGATCGAAACTGCTTTTTTGGACCTTCATTGACTGGGCTAATACTATAAGTTTCATATTTGCAAGGTTTTCTATTATTTTTTTTGTATTTTGTTTTTTCTAAAACTCAATAGTATATTAGTTAAGTTATTCTATTTTCATTTTAATTTATTCTATTTTAAAATTGTATGCTCAATGTAGGTTATGAGGGCAATAATGGGATTCACTTCCTGGTGCCCTCAAATATGTAAATTTTCAAATAAATAAATAAATAAATACTACACATTATTTTCTACCTCATCATGGAGTTCTCAAAGAATCCAGTAGTACTACTCGCCTACGTACTGTATTTGAAGCCAGTGCCAAAACCACAACTGGTATTTCCTTAAACCAGATTCTGCTTACTGGAAGGAAAATGCAGACCAACATTTGTGTTTTGTTGCTTATCTTCCGACTACACAAGATTGTTTTCTCTTGTGATATACACCAAATGTATCAAAGTTCATCCTGATGATCAGTGCTATCAGTTGATTTTATGGCGTACTGATCCTACTCAATCTGCTTCAGTCTTCAAGTTGACTACAGTAACATATGGAATGAGCTGCTCTCCGTATCTTGCTATTAGAACTCTTCACCAACTTGCCACTGAGGAAGGTGACTCCTATCCAGAAGCTGCTGAAATTCTGCGCTTTCAAACCTTTGTTGATGATGTCATTTCCGGTGCAGACTCTGAAGGAGAGGCTTCAAGATTACATCAACAAATGAACTCACCCCTCAAACATGGTGGATTTGAACTAAGAAAATGGACTTCAAATTCCAACTCAATTCTTTCCAGCCTGCCTGATGGTCACCTTGAGACTCCTGCATTTCTTCAAGATGATCATCAACAACCTCACTTCACAATCCTGGGCATCCAGTGGTCAGCATCAAATGATTGTTTTATATATAACCTCAACCTACCTCATGATGCTACAACTAAACGCACGGTATTGAGCGTGATTGCCAAGATCTATGACCCCTGTGGCTTTCTCTCTCCAGTGGTATTGTGGGCTGAATGCTTCATGCAACTACTCTGGACCAAGGGTCTAGATTGGGATCAACATTTGCCTCCTGAATTGCGCTGGCAATGTGGCGAGATTTCGTTGACACCTCAGCCACACTCCAAGACATTTCAATACCACGAGCTCTAAAATAATTTCAGTCTAGCAATACTGAATTACATGGCTTTGCTGATGCTTCTGAACGTGGATTTGCTGCAGTGATATACTTCAGATCATCACAGAATGATACTTCTGCCAATGTTCAGTTACTTGTTTCTAAAACTCGAGTAGCCCCTTTGAAAAAACTCACTCTACCACGTTTGGAATTGTGTGCTGCTCACTTGACCTTGCTCAGTTGACCTCATATGTCATCTCAACCTTTCATAAAAAACTAGAGTTCTCTTCTATCACATTATGGTGTGATTCTGCTGTAACCTTGACTTGGCTGCAGACTCCTCCTCATCGGCTCAAAACTTTTGTGGCAAACCATGTTGCTCAAACGCAAGAACTGGTACCCTCTGATAGCTGGAGACATATTTCTGGTGAACAGAACCCTGCCGATTGTGTCTCACATGGAATACTTCCTGCTGAATTACCTTCTCACAACTTGTGGTGAACAGGCCCACCCTGGTTACAGGAACCTCCTGACCTCTGGCCAATTCCTGCATTCACTCCTGTGGAACTGGCTGAGACTGATGAAAGCAAACCTCTATTGCCCGTCACTCTTATTGCTACTGTGCCTCAAGAATAGGATCTACTTCACAAATTTTCTTCATTCAGCCAACTTCAGCATGTTATGGTCTACATCCTACGCTTCGTTTATAATACTCATCATCCACAGAAAAGGCTTGGATCTCTCACCTCCCAGGAATTGACTGACACAAAATGTGCAATTTTCAAGCAAGATCAAGACTCAGCATTTCGACAAGACATTGACATGCTCAAAAAGGAGAAATCTTTAACAGTATCAACCTCACTCTGCCGCCTTTCTCCATTTGTCGATGATGATGGTCTCCTGCGAGTTGGAGGTTGCTTAAATCAATCTCATCTATCAGCGGATCTTCAACATCCTGTCATCCTTCTAAAACGTCATCATGTGGTCAACCTCCTGATTGATTCAGTATCATACAATATCTACTCTGGAGCTCAATTAACTCAATCTCTCCTTGCACAACATGTCTGGATCCTCTCTGCACGCAGTATAATCCGCTCTCGAATTTTCAAATGTCATGTCTGTTTTCGACATAAACCTCGCCATGACATTCCACCAATGGGACAACTACCTCAGCCTCGAGTGACACCCTCTCGTCCTTTCCGCAATACTGGAATTGATTACGGTGGTTCATATAAATCAAGGTGCATAATCTATGTTCCACTTCTATCACCAAGGCCTACATCTGTGATTTTGTATGCATGGTGACGAAAGCAATCCACATTAAAGTAGTAACTGACTTGTCCTCTGAAGCATTCATTGCTGCTTTGAAGAGATTTGTTTCTCGGCGTGGCCTCTGTAAAAACCTCTATTCTGACTGTGGGACAAATTTTGTTGGTGCTAACAATATTTTCAGGCTCTTCTCAAGTCAAAACGAATCCTACTTTCTGAGTTTGCTGCTCATCAAGGCATCGTTTTCCACTTCAACCCACCTGCCGCTCCTCATCAGGGTGGCCTCTGGGAAGCAGCCATCAAGAGTATCAAACACCACCTCCGCCGAGTCATTGGTGAACAAATACTGACACTTGTTGAATTCACTACGCTCATCACTCAAATAGAGGCAATACTAAATTCTCGACCTCTTACTCCTCTGTCAAATAATCCAACTGATATATCCGCCCTAACACCAGGTTATTTCTTGACTGGATCACCATTGGTTGCCATTCCTGGAGAAGATTATCAAGATGTCAACCTCAAACACTGGAAACTTATTGAAGCACTCTATCAACACAACTGGAAGAGATGGCTTTTGGAATACATCCACACCCTTCAACAGAAAACCAAATGGAACAAGGCTAATCGCAATCTACAGGTTGGAGATCTTGTCATGGTCCATCAACCTACTCCAACTCTCACATGGCCACTAGCCCGCATTATTGATGTCTATCCAGGAAAGGATGGAGTTGTACGAGTGGTTCACTTGAAGACTCATCAAGGAACTCTGACTCGTCCATCACACAAAGTGTTTCTGCTACCCTCAAACTTCGAGTGATTTTAATGCCAAGTTTGGCATACTTGTAAATAGTATCATGAGCTCTTTTATCATTCTCCAGTTGTAGTATTATTTTGTTATTGTTGAATCCTAGGAGGATTCAAGGCCCCCCCGATGTTTCGTATTTAGTATTATCATTTTATTGTAGCTTGAGAGTCCTATAAGCTAATTTGTAATTTGCCGCCAGCCCTCAGTTACTTGTGGTTGCGCAGTTACCCTTTCTTTGTAATCTAGCACATCAAATCAAATCAAATCAAATCAAATTTTATTCTCACAATTTACAAATAATACAGTACAGTTACAGTACATTTATATATACCCTTACGTTATGAGAGACTCACATGTAGGCAAAAGCCTGTGTTTGTGAGGGCCTGGCATAATTCGCTGAATTTAAAATCGATAAACTAAATTATAAAAATTGATATTATATTAAACTAAATTGAGAAAAATACAGATTGAAAAAAAAGATATGAGTAAATGTTGATATTATAGGCAGAAAAACAAATAATTGGCTGCAGAAAGTCAGTTATAATTTATGACTAAAAGTTAGTAAAACTAAAAGGTAGATACACTATAGCAATGCAATTAAATACCAAGTTATAAAGAATTTTCCAAACTTAGAATGAAAGATGGTGATGACGATGGACAATCCAATCAAAAACATGTAATACTATAACAGTAAACTACACTGGCTACAAAAAAAAATAAATAAAATAATAATAATAAGCACTGTGGGACTTGGACTTCGAAGGACCACAGACAAGATCACCAAGTTCCACATTCCCTACCTATATACAGAGAGCAGCACGCGTTCAGACTCTTCCTGGTCACTTACAATTAACCACTTCTCAACAAGTCGCTTATACTGGCCTGATCTGTAATTTTGAAAAGTTTTAAGATAGTCAGGTATGTTTCTAAGTATTATGTGTGACAGGTACTGAATATTAGTTGTTGAATATGTTTTATTTAATCTTGGAGTCTGTATATTGTTTATATGTGATGCTCTGGTGGGGTATCTATGATCTATTGTATTGTTAAAAATTTGGTTATGGTGAGAGTGCATGTAAATTAAGGCAGATCTCACAAATAGCTGCCTTACATTGAACACTTTAAAGTCCTCATATAATTCTCTAGTGGAACATCTGGGACCTCTCTGCAATGCGACCCTCAAGATAGAATTTTGAGAAACTTTTAAAGGCTCAAGAACAGTTTTATAGCATCCCCCCCACGCAATTATTCCCCATTGTAACATTGATTGTACATATGCAAAATAGACATTCCTAAGCTCCTGTACATTAAGTATATTCTTAAGCCCATGAAACAGAAATATCGCTTTACGAATTTTGCTTTTAATGTATGAAATGTGAGAGGACCAATTCATTCTGTCATCGAATATTACCCCAAGATATTTATATGTGCCTACTTTTTCAATAGATGGACAGTTGCAAAAACCCCCCTGTTGAATATTGCAACAATGTAATACAATACTATTTGAGCCATCATCTGTCCTATTCCTCAATTTTAAGTCCATAAACTTTGTTTTATTAACATTAAGGGTCATTATATTTTTATCGAACCAGTCTTTTAGTTTCTCAAGGTCACTACGAGCCTTATTGTAAACCTCTTCAACATTTCTACCCGACAGCAACAATGCAGTATCGTCAGCAAACAAATACAGGCTACCTTGTAATCTTACTCTCGACAGATCATTTATGTACAACAAAAATAGGAGAGGCCCCAATGTGCTTCCTTGAACTACTCCATACCTGATAGTTTCCAGGCTACTATGCACATCATCAATTTGGATAAACTGTTTCCTATTGCTCAGGTATGACTTGAACCAATCATGAGACTCACCGCAAATTCCATATGAATACAACTTCCTAAGCAATATTGTCCTATCAACCGTGTCAAATGCCTTAGCAAGGTCCATGAAAATTAGTAAGCTTCGCTGGTTACATTCAAAGTTCATATTGATCTCCTCATTCAACCTAAAAAAGGCATCCGACACATTCCTATCTGTTCTAAACCCAAACTGTCTATCTGACAAAATTTCCTCCTCCATTAAGAATTTGGTAAGCTGGTTTTTGACTATTTTTTCCAATATTTTTGAAAATACACTGAGCAAAGAGATTGGCCTGAAGTTGCCCAATTCAGATTTATTACCTCCCTTGTATAGTGGGAAAACCTTAGCCACTTTAAAAACATCAGGAAAAACACCAGTACTAAGACTTAAATTGAAAATGTGTCTCAAGGGAACAATGAATAGACTAATATTATTCTTCAGGAAATTAGCTGATATATTATCATGTCCTGGAGCTGATCCACCCCTCAATTCATTTGCAATCTGTGTTATATCGTCATCGGTTACAGGCTGTAGGATGAATTGAGAATTACATATATAGTTCTGATCAAAATCATCTATTGGATCGCCTATTCTTTCTCTGATTTTATCTGCCAGAACACCTCCAATTGAAGAAAAATATTTATTAAATTTATCAGCAACTGCCTCTCTTATGTCTGTTGTTCCGCTAATATCTAAATCATTCGAGAAACCTTCAAAAGGAAATGAATCTTTTGTATTTATCCTGCCTGCTATTTCATTAACTGTTTGCCAGAAAAATTTCGGATCATTCTTACTTTCATTTATCCTACTTCGGTAATAATCTTTTTTGGCTGTCCTTATCAAAGTATGTAACTCATTCCTAAAGTCCTTAAATTTTCTTTGCAATTGAACATCAGTAGGTTGCCTTCTTAACTGTTTTCCTAATTTATCTCTCTCTCTTATCAAACGAACCAAATCTTGAGTTATCCAAGGCTTGAGTCGCTTACTTTTCGCATTAGGCTTTTTTAATATTTTTTTCGAATTATCTATGGCGTTCGCAATGATATCAAAAAAGCTGCTCGCGGACTGATTAACATCATGAACATTAGTTACACTCTCCCAACTTTGCCTTTCCAATTCAGCTATTAAACATTGTTTATTAATGAAAAAATTTACCTTGTCCTGAATTAACTTTGTCTGCTCATTTGTGATAATCTCAATTGCAATTCCGAAATGGTCAGTTATATCAACCCGGAGAATACCGGTATGGATAGGCCTAAAGCCATTACTTGACTGTTTGATAATATGTGATCAAGACACGTGCTACTACCTGTGATTGTGGATACTCTAGTGGGCTTATCAATGCAGGACATAAATCCAGCATCATACAATGTGTCAAGGTAGAGTTCTGATTTGGCGTCCCTCTGTAATATGTCTATATTTATATCTCCTATAAAAATGATGGACTTAGATGTATTATTCAGTTGAGCAAAATAAAGTTTCAGTTCGTCAATAAATGTATAAACGTATGATTCATGAGTTCTATAGGCCGCGATTATATTATAAGGTTTATTGTGGTATTTAAAATTCAAATCAATTGCTATGACTCCTCCTATTTCTACATCACAGCCTACCGCCGCAAGAGACTTCTTCGCATAAATAAGAACACCATCATTTCGGTTGACCTTCTTCTGTGTCCTTATCACATCATAACCATCCAAGTTTTGTCCTATATCATCCTCACTTAGCCAAGTTTCTGTTAAAATTATAAGATCGAAACTCTCTTTTAAGCTACTCATTCCTACCATTAAATCATCAAAATTATTGTTGTAGCTTCTAATATTAACATGAAAAATTCTTAGATTGTCATCACCACCTTGAAAAAAATTATTGAAACTAGAGAAACTATCATATTCCTGACAAACAACATTATTAAGATTATCTAGTTCTCTTTCGTTCCTAATCATAAGTATACTACTCCTATCTGTATAGTAGATAACAAAACTAATATAACTATATGAATAATGTAAAACTACTTAAAAAAATATATATGAAATTTAATAAACAACAAGAGAAACAAAACAAAATAGAAGCAACTAAGCTGTGCTGCCCTATGAAATAATACCGTTTACAGCTCATTTAGAAAAGAATTAAGCGCTTGTTTACGAGCTCGGTTCAGATGGAATGGAATGCTACTGTAACGATAAGAATATCAGTCATGATTATTTTAGAGCTCACTATTCTCCCTCCAATCCAACAGCTGCTATCAATCTACAGAGATAGAAATGAAATATCCAACAATGAGCACCTCTATCTATCATCGACTCAAGCAATAAGTATAACGGTGTATCCTCCCACCTGATTGCCTTCAGTAGTACAGTTTATTATCAGCTGCAGTGAATAAATTATATTCATATTATTATTAGGATAACATGAATATTGATTGCGAAATTTACAGTACATAAAAGAAAGGATAAGCATGGTACATAACGGACAAAAATAAAAGAAATTGCTCGACTAGATCTTACAATATACTATAAAGAAAAAGAGATGTGAGTTCATTCGCGTGTTACTATAGTCTTTTTACTATTATATATATATAAAATGCTGTGTATACGGCATTAAAAAAGCATACCTACAACAAAATAAAACATTCCACTCCGTAAACTAATAAACAAATTTGAAATATGAACTAAATCATCTATAAGACGTCTTTTTCTATTTGTCAGATTCAAACACACTTAGATCTTGTTCGGTTTTTATGGAGACCACCTTGCTAGTTTCGGTCGCTCTCAATTTGATTACCCCTGATCGGTCGATCCACACATAGCGAAGTTTTTTTTGTGTCCTGACTTTCCTTGCCGCCGCAAACAATTTACGACGTCCCGGAGATAATGATTGATCTATGAATATTGGGCTTTTGTTCCAGGAAACCCAATATTTTGCGCCGCCAAATTACGCTTCTCCTTGCGCTTTTTTAAAAGTTCATCTGCATCCTTCCTCCGCACAAATTTTACAATAATACCCGCCGAACGCTGGTTACCGAATTTTTTCAAGCGATGCGCAACGCTTATTGCATCAGCACTGAAGTTCAATCCCAGCTCCTTACACACGTCCAAGACCAGCCCCTCCACGTTCTCACCCCGAGACTCGGGAATACCGAAAATCTCAAGCGTGTTTCGCCGTGAGTATTGCTCCTGGTCATCGACACGAGCATCCAAGTCAATTACCTTATTTTTCAAGAGTTCATTTTCCGTTCGCAGTTGTTGAATGACTTCATTTTGTGTTCTAATAAGATCGTCCTGTGTACGCAAAACATTGCCAAACTCAGTTAACTTATCCTTACACTCCCTCACTGATGCCGAAAGTTCATTGTAAATCCTGTCTTGACCAGCCAGTATGTCGTCCTTGAACTTCGCGAGAATTTTATTCAAAGAATCAACAGTCAGTTCAGAAACAGACAAACTATTCATCACATTATCAGTCACCCTAACTGGAGTTGAAAAATCGCTTGCACGAGCTAAACGAAAATCCTTCTCGCAATCCACACATGACCAAGGTTTTTTACTCAGCAACTCAATCTCAGTAGCTGTTAAATCCACACACTTTCCGTGAAAAAGAGTAGCGCATCTATTACACTCTATTTTATCCTTCTCCGCCCTAACTACTGTTTGCTGGCACTTCCCGCACACCGACATTATGATAATATAAACTTTTAAGATCCCACAAATAGGTATATAATTGAAATTCCTGTATTTACACACAATAAACCGTTGTTTTCGAAATCACTTTTTGGTTATGCAGCACAGTCAGAAGGCTCCTATCTCACTTTCACTGTTTCATCCGTATTTCTAATCGAAACGATAAGAAGCGACTGTTTCGTTCGGCTGCTGCCGCCAGACCAGACATGCGTTCAGTGGAAGCGTCCCTGTTTTTGCATTCCTAGCAAGTGACTGTTAGGAGAAACTTCTAAACCATTCTCGTTTAAACCACTCTAGTTATAACCTCTTATTATTACCAGTATTGTGGGAAAACCTCATTTAATTCTTATTATGATAAATTATTATACCGGCCGTGACAAACTGTAACTCATACCTCAATCCTTCCTGCAATATTGTTCCACCTCATTTCCGACCTTTTACCGCAAATAATGGAATACCTAAAAGTGCTTCAAGACATTAATCATCGATGCTACGTGTGGCCACACCAACGAACCAACGCTTCAACTACATATGGTGACAAGGAACAATATCAAGGTATTTAGATTCATTTATAAATTTAATTATTTTTCTCCTCGCATCGCGTTTTGTGGTATCCTCACCCCTTCCTCTGGTCCACCATTTTAATACAGTCTTATTCTCTACTCCTTTTATTTCTTCAATATCCTCAATCCCGAACATACACTGACTATGATAACAATTATGATTTTGTCCTATCCTTCAGGAAAAGTACAAAATATTGTGTACAAGATAAAACTTTATTTTCAGAATTGAAAAGAAAAAACAAACAGTAATTTACCATACAGATTGTGAATTATAATAGTTTTTGTTCAAAGTGATAGGATGAGAAACTTATGTGTAACAAATAAGTCAATGACATACCGTACATCACTTATGAGACAAGGCTACATCTACAAGAATCTAACAATATGTTGACGAATTTGTAGTTTTTAACAATGAAACCGCATTTGATACAGACGTTATTAAATTAAAGCATAATGAAATGATAATCGGTGTTTGAAGACCAAGATTGTTTTACTTTGTTAGGACAGTGAGGACCACGTTATAATGGCAGTGGAGGAAGATAGGAGAGAGTCCTTGTTCGATACTGATATATTCGATGTAATATTAACTGTTCATTCTGGTTAGAAATAATCAATTATATTTTATTTGTTGGGAAAGTATACTTTTCACTGATAAAATAATATAATTTCATAATTGAGATAAAATATTTTGTTACTTAATTATATATCTACATAGTTAGAGTACGAATATCGGGGACTGAGCTTCGCTCTGGAGTACAAAAGCATAAAAAATTTATTATGAAAGAAGAAATAATAATAATAACATTAATACAGAAATGTTCTATCTAATCACAGTGGATTGAGATTAATTCCCAGAGGAATGCAAAAATTTCCCTCACAAAGGCCCAGTTGCACAAAAGCCGGTTAAATTTTAATCCTGATTAACTTCACGTGAACCAATGCAGAGAAGACCATTTCAAAAAAGATGGATCTACTGGAATTAATCAGGATTGAAAATAACCCGGCTTTGTTGCAACCGGCACTAACTACCTGATTGAATGATTACAAAAGTTCAACAGCTGAGTCATAATTTTGACACAGTCCCACACACATGAACCACTACCTCCGTAAACAAAGCCGTAGTGCATTCGTGTGATGTCAGCACAGGTAGGGCTCCTACCAATACCTACAATTACTATAGAAGTAATAGTAGGTATTGCTCCTACACCAATTAAAATTCGTTGATTTCAGCTGATTTATATCAGCTAGTGTTTTTATTGGTGAAGGAGCCCTACCTGTGCTGACGTGGGCTATACCTGTGCTCACTCACTTCCATCACCAACAGACAACGAAATAATTATTATCATCTGTTTTTCCTAGAATAAATGATAATTTATCCTTTTAATGTCCTTCAGCGAGTTTTTCCCAGGGATGAGACTTAATGCAATCGAATCTTTATATTATAAACCTTGTGAGAATCGTTATAGCCGTTTTCGAGATCTGGTGTAATACAAACATCTAAACATCCAAACATATAAACAGAAGTTGTTCGTTTAATAGTATAGGATATAGCCATCTTGCAGAACTAGAAAAGGATAACGCTATCTGCTTTGTTCAATGATAAGACAAGGATAGCAACATTAATCCTAATCAAATAATGCCATTATAACCTGTACCTAGGAATGTCAATTCCGGGACTGATCCCGGTATTTCTGGATTATCCAATATCAATCCCAGGATCCCGGGACTGGTAAAATCAGTTTCATGCATTTTTAACCAATTGTTCCTCCTCAATTACATGTTCAGTAACAGTGTGTGGAGATGAAAAAGGGATCATTATAGAGGGAGAGGATATTGAAATGGAAAAATATAAAAATAAAACATTCTTTTTCTATAAATGTTTTCAAGATTAGGAGTAACTTTTTTTAAAAGCTGAACAAGGTGGAATTTCGAAGAGCCAACTAGATATTTACTTCAACTAGATATTCTACTTATGATAGAGAAAGAGAAGAGAAAAGGTATAATTAGACAGAGAGTGAATAGATGGTGCTTCTTTTTTCTGATTGCTGAAATCTTTTCAAAGTTCTGAGTGCATTTCAGGGAAATGACATCAGCACTATTGCAAATATTGCGCCATCTAGACTGGTAATTGTGGTGCTGTGTAAACAGAAACAAACGTAGAGACATAACAACCGATTAACAACCATTCTGTAAATGATGCGAACTGATAATGCGAATTCTATTTAGCCAGTACAGAGTACAGTATTTTATGTATAATATGCAACTGTAGGCTGCGCCTGTAGAATAAATTAGTCAAACACTTGGAACAATAAATTAGGTTATGCAAAACTCATATTCATCACCGTACCGTAAATGAATTCTATATTGAATTGTTTTTAGAAAAATACGATTCACAATCTCAGGTTTTCTAATTCCGAAAATCCCGGATTGACGCTGAAAAATACTGCGATCAAAATTAGACCGAGATCCCGGGATTGACATCCCTACCTGCACCTCACTACAGTGAAAACATATGTATTTCAATTTTATTCTCAACTTGTGTCCCTATTACTATAATTTAAAAACGAAGTTAAACCTGCACATACAGAAACGACATCCTTTGTTTGCAAACCCGAACAAAACAACCAATTTTCCTAAAAAAAAAACAAAAAAAAAAACAAGGTGGAGTGAAATATTGTAAGGATTACTTCACTCACGAACACACGCCGTACCATGCAGATTATTGTGGGTAGTGATTTTAATATTCATTTCAATCACAGTCTACCAACGCAGTACAAACTTGAAAATTTGCTCCGGAGTTTCAACCTACATTTTTGCAATAGACTCCCAACTATAGGTCCAAATTGCATCGACAATGTTGCAACTAATCTAAGCAAAGGTGATTTTGAAGTCAGTGTGGTAAATCCCCAGGTTGCGGATCATATTGCCGTTGTTGTAAAACTGCTTGTTGGTACTCAGTTCGAGAAGGTCACGGATTGGCATGCTGATTATGAGTTCTGTTACAGGAAAATCAATCTAGATGTTGTTCATCATTTCATTCAGATTTTTAGAAATGAGATTGTGCCCATTTTACATGATGACCAGGCGTCTACTGTAACAATTGATAAATTTTTCTGTGAAATTATCAGTGTTTTTGATTCTATTTTTCCAGTCAAGTCGAGAAGTGGCGGATGAGTTCTCATGCCCAGACCAGGAGAACTAGAAGGAAAAATGTTGGAGACTGGTTCTCATATGAATTGAACGTGTACAAGTTTGCTGTATCTCTTCTGTACCAGAACTATGAGTTAACTCAGGACAGGATGGCTAAAGAAGTAGCTTTTAGCAGGTATTTAGGGGCATGGAAGCTTTTAAATCGGGAGGTGGACCAAGCAGTTAAGAGGAAAAATGCTGATGCTATACTTGACTTTCAGAACCCATGTAAATCGGCCTAGAAGCTTATGAACAAGTGCAGAGCGTCTACACAGCATCAATGTGATTTCAGTCCAGATGTTATGAACAGTCACTATCTAAACTCCGTGGAGGCCATTCTTCAACAGATTCCAGTGACTCAGCCAAATGATGTTGGAGATGTAGAAGCACAACCCGCTGTTTCATCTGTATGGAGGAAAGTCTCGAGCAATGATGTATTGAAAATAGTGACTGCTTTTAAAAATTCACCTTTTTAGGACATCTATTGATTTACTGTGGCATTCTTGAAATCAGTGGTTGATGAGATGGCACCTCATCTTGCCAGTGTCTTTAGTCAATGTCTTAAACTGGGCTACTTTCCGAATTGTTTGAAGTTGGGTAAAACTGTACCCTATATACAAAAAGGGAGATGAGAAGAACAAGAATAACTTCCGACTAATTACTGTTACCCCCTTACTCGGGAAAATCTTAGAGGTTGCCATGAAGGACCATCTTGAGAGGAATAGTTTGCTGTCTGATAGACAACATGGCTTTAAAAAGTCCAAGTCCACACAAACCGCCCTGCTAGCCCTGATCAATGAAGTCATTGATGCATTTGAGAGTGGAGATTCTGTGGCATAGAGACTGTGTGACCTGTCACGTGCTTTTTGACTGTGTGTCTCATGAGCTTCTCCTTGGAAAGTTGAGTCTGTATGGTATAACGGACATTGTTGCTGACACTTTCAAGTCCTATCTTTCTGACAGAAGGCAGATAGTGAATGTTGGGGGGTGCATCATCTGATGAGCTGCATGTACGGCATGGGGTACCGCAGGGCTATGTTCTGGGGCCGGTCCTGTTCATTCTGCATAGGAACGATTTGAGAGTCGGCGGAAGTGAGTTGCTGTTTGCGGGCGACACAACCCTTGTTGGAAGAGGATCCTCGCAGCTGCCACCCTTGAGTTGAAGGAGTCCTTCTCTGGTGCAGAACGCTGGTTTCAGGAGAACAAGTTGTTGCTCAACGTCGGCAAGACACAGAATAGCATGTGCACTCTGAGAAACCACTTCAATCATTCACTGAATGAACCGGTGAAGCTTCTGTGATTTAACATCAATCCAAAGTCAACATGGAGTGCTCATGTGGATGCTGTATGCAGAAGATTGTCTCGTGTAATCTACCTGTTGAGAAGACTTGGGTGCTTGCTGATTGAGGAGCATTTGATTATGGCCTATTATTCACTGTTCCATAGCCACATTATCTATGGAATACTGCTGTGGGGACACTCTTCACACTGTGAGAGTATTCTTCTGCTGCAGAAGAAGGCAGTTCGGATATTGTCTTCCAGTGGTCATCTGGAGCACTGTGGCCACTCTTCGCTAGACTCGGGATTCTCACAGTTTTTAGCCAGTTTATCTTTGCTTCCCTGGTTGGTATTAGGAATCTGAGGGGGTTGCAGAGTGCCTACTCACTTCAAACTGCTCTTGACGTCAATGTTCCTTGATGTAGGCTAAGTAAGGCTCAAAACTGTTATCCGAATATCGCTATTAAAATGTTTAATATGCTACCTCCATCTGTGCGTCATTTGAGTGACAGTGAGTTTAGGAGGAGACTCAAGTCCTGGCTGCGTGCCAGACCATACTACTCCTTGAGTGAATTTTTTCAGGAGTCTATAGTTGACATTTAGAGGCCATCACCGTGTTTAGCCATCTATGCCATTATGTTTTATTTTTTGACGTGACAGTGTTGTCAAAACCATTTATGTAAAATTGTATATTGATGTGATGACCTACTCAGCTCATCTGGCTGGCTAATGGTCCTACGAATGGAGATTAAAGATTGTATTAACAGAGATATAGCCGTTTTTTCATTATGATCACTTCGCTCAGAATCACAAGGATTGAAGAAGCCACCATTTTCGTTGAAGAATTTATCTTATCTTCATTTAAGAGTGATGAGTGGGTGGAGTAGAGGGTCATCGTTTCCTCACCCTCCTCCCAAACTGCCGAATTCTACTAACGGTTGATTACAGCCAACAGCTGTTGTTTGTTCAACAAAATATAACTATTATTCAAATGCAATAAATAAAAGCAGTCAAAATCCTAGAAACCTCTGGAAATATATTAATGAAATCATAGACGAAAAAAGTATCTCAAATGAAAAGATTAATATAGAAGCATCCACACTGAATAGCTTCTTTGCTAGCATAGGTTCTAGACAGGCGGGAGCCATACCAAAAAGTGGAAATCCAACGAATTTGGAATTTAATAATTTTTCTACCCCTTCAAAACTCTTGTTTCTTAACTCCAGTTGGCCCTTCTGATGTAGAAGAAACAATTCATAAATTAAAAAATAATGCTAGCCCTGGGATTGATAACATATCAAACTTCATTCTTTATTATTATTATTATTTATTCACAATATCACATCGGAAACAACAGGTAATGACCCAAAAATGTTTCCTTAACACAACAATAAGTACAGTATACAATTCAATCAAAACAAAAAAAAAAGATACTAAAACTAACGTTTGAAAAGAAAGAAAATAATACTAAGAAAACTACTTCTTAAATATTCCTTGATAGAGTTGATGGTGAAAGTGATGGTGAAAATGAATATATGAAGTGATGAAGGAGAGGTGCTTTCAATAAAGATGATGAGAGAGCAAGCAGTCTCATATGAATGATAGGATGAGGGCGATAATGATAACTGCCAGCAAAAAACTTTGAAAATAAGGGGAAAGTAAGAATAAAATGAGTTTGAATGTGCAAATAAAGAAAAATAATATTTAAAGAGTGACATATTTTAACAATGATAGAAATATCAGCGAAAATTATGGTTGCTGATTAAAAATTCAGTTATTCTGATTCTCTCTCAGAAGCATCGTTATTGTGTGCTTGAAACTTAATGGGCCATCAGAAAACACGTCCACCCCACAGCCAAGTCCATTCAACAATCTTGGCATGTGGTTGAGGGGGGAAAAATATGCATTAAATGTCCTACACCTCTGTACCGCGAATAGGGAATGCCATCTTCGCCTGAGAGTGGGCACGGCGAATCCAATTCTTCCCAGGAGATAAGAAGAATCAACCTCATTCATTAGTATCTTACGGAAAAGAATCAAAGATGATACCTCTCTCCTGAGCTTAAGAGCATCAACTTCAAACAATGATCTTAATCGACGTGTAGGAAAACCCCTCTCACAGGAATGCCCGAATTTTTTGAAGAAGAGGAATCTTAGAAATTTATTTTGCATTCTCTCAAGTTTTATTACATAGGTGATCTGATAAGGACTCCAGACCGGCGCTGCATACTCAAGCTGGCTTCGAATCAAAGACTTGAACAAGTATAAAATGGGCTCCCACCTCTCGAAGCTTGAGCAAGTTCTAAAAACAAAGCCCATCATCTGATTGCACTTTGATAACAGGTGTTCAATGTGCTTATCAAAATCCATATGAGCATCCATAATCACTCCCAGATCCCTATACTCTTGCGAATGGTCCAACAAAATATTACCAATATTGTAGCCATAATGGAAAGGTTCCCTCTGTCTGGTAAACGATACCACCTTACATTTTGCCACATTCAGCGTGAGTCTTGATTCCAAACACCACTTCTGCAGTGCATCAATATCTTTTTGAAGCAACGAACAGTCATCAACAGACCTAATCTGTCTAAATATTTTGGTATCATCTGCAAACATGAGGCACTCCGAGCTATTCAGCACACTAGGAAGGCCATTCACATATAACAAAAACAACAAAGGACCAAGATTGGAACCCTGTGGTACCCCTGAAGTGCAACAGTAGGGCTCGGATTGACAATGATTGAAGCAGACAAATTGAACTCTATTTGAAAGGTAACTCCTCAAAAAGACCAAAGCACCCTCATCAAACCCGAGACACTCCATTCTATCGAGCAGAATACCGTGATCCAAAGTATCAAAGGCCTTAGAGAAGTCCGTATATATCACATCAACACGACCCCCAGCATCCAAAACCCTCGACACCTTGTCAACAAACTCTAGAAGGTTCGTTACCATTGAACGACCAGGGAGGAAACCGTGTTGGGATTGAACAATCCTGAGTTGTACATATGAAAATATTTGCTTGTACAGGATCCTCTCAAAAATCTTTGCAAAGACATTTAAAATTGCAATTGGTCTATAATTACTAGCAAAAGACCTGTTTCCAGACTTGAACACTGGTGTCACCCGTGAGCACTTCCAGACCCCAGGAAATTCGGACTTACAAACACACAAATTGAAAATGTAATGCAATGGGCCACACAAAAATTCCCAGCAACCCTTGACAACAAAGGCGGGTATCTTATCAGGGCCTCCAGTAGCACGAGAGTTGAGCAACTTAATTGCATCAACCACATCCTCCCTTGAAATGTGGGTGAGACTAAAGGGATCACAAGGAGTCTGTCCGGCAATCCTCCCAGAGTCCACCAAGGGTTCAGCATCCATTGCTGAAGCATTGGACGAAAACAGATCAGCAAAAGCATTAGCAGTATCAGCACCCTGTATATCCTATCATTATGCTTGATAAATTCTTCGTTTAGATGAGAGAAACGCTTGTTGTTCACATATTTCCAGAACTCCCTTAGGTCACAACCAACCCTCTCTTCAACAGATCTTACATAGCTCGAGTAGGCTGTTGCTATCTTAGCTTTGACTCGGGATCGCACAAGTTTGAACTGCTCATCGTGGTACCTGGAGTAGCTCTGCTTCCTACTCAACCTATTTTTAAGCTTTAGATCACTCACTATGTCCCGAGAGAACCAGGGAGGGTATTTTGAGTGCTTGTATTGACTGACCACAGGAACATTAGCATCCAAACACATATACAGGATCTTGTAAAATTCCTCTACAGCAATTTCAACCTCCTGACTATTATAAACAGGATCCCAGGACACGGAACTCAGAGTGCGATATGGATTCAAGAAGTCAGCATTCTGAAGCAAATTGCTCCACTTATTGCTTCACCCATAGCAGACATTACAAATAAAATTTTTGTTACAGGTATATTCCCTGATCATTTCAAAATTGCTAAACCAAAACCATTATTTGAAGGTGGTGACAAAACTAAAGAAAATAACTACAGGCCAATCAGCCTTCTCAGTAATTTAGCTAGAATTGTTGTAAAACTAATTAAAGTAAGACTAATAAATTTTTTATACAAGCACGATATAATAGAGAAATGTCAATTTTGTTTTCAAAGTAATTGGTCCGGCCAGAGCATTCGAACTGTAGTGCCAAATGCCAGACTGGTTCTGCAAATAGCAGCTGTGTTTGCGCACGCGCAAACCATCCTGCTTGCCTGGTTTTCATTTCTTGCTTTCGTCCATTAGTCGTCCTAGTTCAGTCATTCTTGTCAGCCCATTGTCTTGTTGTGAAGACCGAGTTTGTATTTTGTAATGTAATTTCAATCGGAGATTTCTTGTAGATAATTGTTTGAGTATAGTGTGTGTGAATAAATAAATATAACAGCGTAAATAGTGTTGAATTGAATTAATTTGAATCGGATTTGAATTTATAAAGAATCCAGTTTGAGCTTTGTTCAAATACAATACAGAGCCTGCAAGTTGAACGTGAAAAAACAGCCTGGAAGCGAAAACCTGTCTTTTTCCCAGATTTCTTTCCTCCCTGAATCTGATCAAAACACCTAATAAAGGCTTCGAAGGGCAAGTAGACAAAATTGGATTAAATCTGGTGAGTTTTTGCTCTTTTTTATTGTTCATTAATGCAGAGTTTAACTGTACAATTAACCTGGCTCAAATTGAAGATTAAATTTTGCTCCTTGTTTGTATTTGATAATTTGAATAGTAAATTACAGTCCTCTGGTAGCTCTAGCCTGAGCTTTGTTCAGAACATTTCTGGTCCTCCAAACCGTGATGAATTTAGATTTGTAATTTGTTGATTAATTCACACACATTGGATTTAAGCAGTTTTGTAGTTGTCCAGTAGTGGCATGTTGAGAATGGTCTGATCCATGCTCAACTTAGTTTGTTGTAGCCTTGTTCTAAGAGCAAGGTTTCTTGTCAATTTGTATTTGTCTGAAATTAAATTTATTTCAGTTAAAATTGTAATTTTCCTGAAACTAGGCTCATTGTGCTCTTTTTCGGGAATTTGTTTGTTTGTTGGATTTTGTATTGTCCATTTGTATTGTACATGTTAGTGAAGGTTAATCACAGCATGATTTTGTTTGTTCAATTCAACAAGTTATCATTTGTTTGTGAGTTGTTGGAAGAACATTATCTAATCATATAGTTTTGTCTTCAGCAGTAACTTATCTTGTGAATTGATAATCAAAGTTTAACTTTGATAACTTACTAGTCGTGATTCTTCCTTCCATTTAGTTTTGAACTCATTCTTGTTTTTTTTGTCTGTTTGTATTGTCGGGGCTGAATTGTTTTGTGTATGAGTTCAAGATGGAGGAAAAATTACAGAAACAAATCAGGGTGCATCGCGCTAAACTGGAACAATTGTATGCTACATTGCAAAAAATTTATGACCTGTCTAAAAATGTCTCTGATCCAAAAGTTGCTGAGCAATTTTTAATCTTGTATCCTCGGGTGTCTCAGACCATTTCGGATTATGAAAAGACAGAATTAGTGGTTAATGAGTTGGAACTTGAGTTGAATAAAGACCATGTTGTAGCATTCAACGACTCACATCTAGATCTGTTTCAGTATATTGAAGTAGCGGCTAACACTCTCAAACAGAAAGAGGCGACTGATGCTATTGCTCAATCTTCGGCAGCTTCAGCAGCTAGTGCACAGCCGGTCGTGTCCGAGTCAGTACTGCCTAAAATCGACCTTCCGAAATTTGATGGGAACCAGACTCAATGGTCGGTGTTTTATGAACTATTTAAGGCATTGGTACATGACAACAAGAGTTTGAATGATCAGCAGAAGGTTCAATATCTTGTAAGTAGACTCACTGGACAAGCAGCAAATATTTGTCATCATTTGCCACCATTGGCTAATAATTATCAAATAATTTGGCAGGCATTATTGACCCGCTATAACGATCCACGGGCGCAAGTCGATGCCTATTTCAAACAAATTTTTGAATTTTGTCCAATAAAATCAGAATCAAAGGCAGGTTGTATTGCCATTTTGGATGGGTTTTGCAGTTCAATCAATGCAGTGAAGAGATTGCGACTCACTGATTTGTCAGACTCGATATTCCTCTATCATGGCTTGAGATTGCTGGATCCAAGTTCTCGTAGAAATTTTGAATCGGCCGTCCGTGACAAGGCTATGCCAACTTATACCGATTATGTCAAATTCATTGAAAAGCAAATTAAGACTCTTCCTTCTGATGAGAAACAGACTGAATCGTTTAATATGAGGCACAAAAAGGATAATAAATCAAAGGTGTTTGTGGTTCAATCTAATGATTCATCTAACGATGCATCTGGTAAAAAGCCAAATTGTCTGAAGTGCTCTAAACCGGGTCATCGGTTAGTAGATTGTGCAAGTTTCTTGAAAATGACTCCTTGGGATCGTTATTGTTTGATTAAAGGAAAGTTTTGTTGTTTTTGTTGTCTTGATGTGGATCATTTGAGTAGAGATTGTCGTAGTAAAACTCAGTGTGCTCAATGTCGAGAATCTCATCATTCGTTATTGCACTTTTCCAGATCAAGTTCCAATGAAGGTGTTGCGTCCTCGTCGAACTCTAAGGCAGGTGGAACATCACCTATTAGTTGTTGTTCTACATCCAACGATGTAGAAAATTCGACCGTTGTGTTGTCGACTGTCACTGCACATATTCGAGATTGTAATGATCAGCTTTGTGATGTTCATTTCTTGATTGACACCGGGAGTCAGTGTCATTTCGTTACAGCCAAATTGTGTCGGCATTTGAGACTACCATTCCAGCCCATGAAAACCGTTGTTCGTGGACTCGGTGGTGGTACTAGTGAAGTTTGAGGTTGTACTTGTGTGTCGATTCAGTCGAAGTTGGATCCTACTGTCAGTTTTCGATGGATGCCACAGTGGTAGATAGAATCATCGACAAGTTGCCTTCTTGTGAAATCGACAGATCCAAACTTCATCATCTTGAAAATCTCACACTGGCTGACGACAAATTCTACCTTCCTAGTAGAATAGATGGCATCATTGGTGTGGAGTTAGTTCCTCACTTGCTACGTGGGAGTCCTAGTATAGGTGAATCGCACGAATTGATGACTGTTAATAGTGTCTTTGGTCACATTCTGATGGGGAGAGCGCCGATTCTCACTTCAACAACGAATGTGTCGAATTGTTTTACAGCCATCTGTAGTCCATTCGTTAGTAGTCCATCGTTGGATAGTTTTGTGGAACGTTTTTGGGAGTTGGAATCGTGCCCTGCACCAAGCTGTCAACTGAAACCGGAAGAGTTGGAGTGTGAGGTAAATTTTCGGAAGTCTGTACATTGTGTAAATTCTGGTCGTTTTGTTGTTGCCTTGTCATTTGCAGAGCCGCCCAGCAGCTCGGGAGATTCGTATGCGGTCGCCGAACGCAGACTGCTGACTTTGGAGAGACGACTAGCGCTTGACAGCAATACTTGTATTTCATATCATGAAATATTGATCGATTACCTACGTCAGGGTCACATGTCGTTTGTAGCACATCAGACAGACCGAGGTGGTTACTACATACCACATCACGCCATCGTGAAAGCAAGCAGCACTACCACGCCCATCCGAATTGTATTTGATGCTGGTTCCAGAACATCATCGGGTTTGTCATTGAACCAGATTCTTCATGCTGGTCCCAAATTGCAGACTGACATTTTTGTTTTGTTAGATAATTTTAGTTTGTTCCCAATCGCACTAACTGCCGACATTAAACAAATGTATCGACAGATATTAGTGGAGGATTCCTGCCGTCGTTATCAGCGTGTATTGTGGAGATTTTCGCCGGAGGATCCGATCGAAATTTATCAGCTCAATTGTGTTGTTTTTGGTGTTTCAAACTCTCCATATTTGGCGCTTCGCACCGTCCACCAGCTTGTAGAGGAGGATGGAAATCGTTTTCCAGCAGCCAAGGCGAGAATACCAAGAGACATGTTCATGGACGACTTAGTCACATCTGTCGCCACAGAGTCAGAGGCCGCGGAGCTGTATTGGACAGCGCGCAGTCCAAGCAGCTGTTTGAGGGAGGAGGTTTCTCGCTCACAAAGTGGACTTCAAATTCACCATCAATGTTGGAGAAATTCTCGGAGGAGGAGAAATCGTTTTCGTACAAGGATTTCGAAGCAGACAACTCCTTGGCTATCTTGGGATTGAATTGGTAACCTAGTACTGATCTGTTTCAGTTTTCCGTCAAGTGTGGTGAGGTCGTCGCTACTAAGCGTTCTATTCTGTCAGTGATGGCTCGTATCTATGATCCACTTGGTCTCTTGTCACCGTTTACATTATTTCTAAAATGTCTTGTCCAGAAACTGTGGAAATTAGGAGTGGATTGGGACGAGAAGCCGCCTGAGTCTATATGCACTCTTTGGGAGAATTGTCAAAAAGAGTTGCCTATATTATTGAAATTTGCTGTTCCACGTCACGTTGGTTTGTTTCAGAATTCTCACATCAGTTTGATTGGTTTTTGTGACGCATCATTGTCTGGTTATGGTGCAGTTATCTATGTGAAGTCACAGAAGGAGAGCGAGGAGCCAAGAGTTGTATTATTGTGTTCAAAGTCCAAGGTAGCACCATCTAAAGTTGTTTCAATACCTCGTTTGGAGTTGTGTGCGGCACTCTTGTTGGCAGAACTCATGAATTCAGTAGTCACTATTATTAGTGAACGTTGTCATGTGTCTCATATTGTCGCACTCTCTGATTCTACAGTCACCTTGTGTTGGATTAATGCTCCATCCGCGAAATGGCAAACTTTTGTTGGTAATCGCGTCGCAAAAATACAGGATTCCTGTATACAGGAGTGGATGCATGTTGCCGGAATTGAAAATCCCGCTGACTGTTTGTCTAGAGGTTTATCACCAGTTGAGTTTGTGAACTTTCCGTTGTGGCTCTCAGGTCCATCATGGATAGCAGAGGACGAATCCGATTGGCCCGTCCGAACTCAAATGGAAGAGATAGTGGATCCACCGGAGGCGAAAAAACCGTCAGTGTTGACAGTCACAAAATCTCCTGATTGTAACAGCAATACAGTATATTCATTGATTGGTCGTTGTTCGGATTATGGTCGTCTTTTGAGAATTGTAATTCTTGTTCTCAAATTCTTACGAATCTTACCCCAATCAGAAGAATCAGATTTCGATGTTGCTGAGAGGTATCTATGTAAAGTGGTACAGAAGATACATTTTGCATCTGAATTTGGGCAATTAGAGAAGGGAGAAGATTGTTCTATGCGCCTACGTCGCCTGTCTCCATTCATTGATAAAGGTGTGATTCGCGTCGGCGGTCGTTTGTCTCATGCTGGACTGGAATTTGAGACTTGTCATCAGATGATCTTACCAAAATCCGACACTTTCGTATCGATGTTGATTGATTATCATCACAAGAAGAACTGTCATGCTGGACCTTCGTTATTGTTGTCCTTGATCAGACAGAAATTCTGGATACTGTCTGCTCGCTCTATTATTCATATTTGTATCTTTAAGTGTAATCGTTGTTTCCGTGTTCGACCTAGTAATAATGCAATTATATCCACTCCCAACTCAATAGTTGTGGTGATTGTTGCATTTTTTTTCTTTTGTGTTGTTTTTTGGTGTTGGTGTTTTTTCTTTTTGTCATGTCTGGATTTTTCCCTTCCTTGGTTTTTCAGTTTTTGTAACTTGGCTGAAAAATAGTTTTTCAGAGGCAGGGGTATGGTCCGGCCAGAGCATTCGAACTGTAGCGCCAAATGCCAGACTGGTTCTGCGAATAGCAGCTGTGTTTGCGCATGCGCAAACCGTCCTGCTTGCCTGGCTTTCATTTCTTGCTTTCGTCCATTAGTCGTCCTAGTTCAGTCGTTCTTGTCAGCCCGTTGTCTTGTTGTGAAGACCGAGTTTGTATTTTGTAATGTAATTTCAATCGGAAATTTCTTGTAGATAATTGTTTGAGTATAGTGTGTGTGAATTATAAATATAACAGCGTAAATAGTGTTGAATTGAATTAATTTGAATCGGATTTTGAATTTATAAAGAATCCAGTTTGAGCTTTGTTCAAATACAATACAGAGCCTGCAAGTTGAACGTGAAAAAACAGCCTGGAAGCGAAAACCTGTCTTTTTCCCAGATTTCTTTCCTCCCTGAATCTAATCAAAACACCTAATAAAGGCTTCGAAGGGCAAGTAGACAAAATTGGATTAAATCTGGTGAGTTTTTACTCTTTTTTATTGTTCATTAATGCAGAGTTTAACTGTACAATTAACCTGGCTCAAATTGAAGATTAAATTTTGCTCCTTGTTTGTATTTGATAATTTGAATAGTAAATTACAGTCCTCTGGTAGCTCTAGCCTGAGCTTTGTTCAGAACAGTAATAGAAGCACAGAGGATGCATTATGTTGTTTCATAAATGAGATTAGTGATAATTTAAATAACAGAAATAAAACCATGTCAATATTTCTAGACCTATCTAAAGCATTCGACACGATACCACATGAAACACTTCATAAAATTACACAAAATAGGAATTAGGGGAATTACTTTAAATTTATTCAGAAGCTACTTACAAGATATATCCCAAATTTTAAGCAATGGCTTGACTTAAACACCATGAGTTTAAATGTGAATAAAACAAAATTTATAACGTTTTCACCAACTTCCCATGGACAACCGGACAATCATTTTAAATTAAAACTGCACTCCAATTGCTCTGACCGCTCAAAATGTAATTGCTTAGAAATACAAAAAGCCAAAAATACAAAATATCTTGGAGTAATAATTGATGAAAACTTGAATTGGCAACCTCATGTATCTATTCTATGTAAAACATTTAAATATATATCATATAAATTCTATAAATTCAACAAAATATTGAACATCAAAAACTTGAAAACTGTATATCATGCCTTAGTACAATCGGTTTTACAATATGGGGTAGTCATATGGGGTGCAGCATTTGATGTACACCTGAACAACCTTTTTATTGTCCAAAAAAATATTATTGAATCCATTTTGAATAAACCGAGATTATACCCCACTCATTTAATTTTCCAGGAATTTGATGTATTTACAATTGGACAACTCTACGTTAAAACTTTACTTGAATACTTATTGAAAAATAAAAGCAAATTTCATAAATTAAATCAACATGTCTACAGTTTCAGACCAGCTTCAGTTTCAGCTTCATTAGAAGATAATTGATTTACACAAGCAGCAAATTAATAAATGACATATCTTTTGATTTAAATGATAAAATATCGAAGAAGAGCATAACAGAGTGGATTGAAGGTGAATATTTCTTCACTTTGAACCTAGCATTGTGATTTGTTTTTTTTTCTGTTTTAGTTTTCAGTTTGGTATTTCTCTGAATTCTGACCTTTTATAAATTATCAATATAGGAGTGAATTATTCTACTTTGGACCACATTTTTAATGTATATTGATTTAAATTATATTTTGTGTCTACTTTTGTTATAAAAAGCTTTTCGTTTTAATTTCTAGTTATTTTAAGGATTTTTTTTAAGCAACTCTCACCAGCTGGCAAAGATTTTTCTTTTTGCTGGTGATGCCTAGAAATTTTATAATTGTTTTTTTCTGCTCTCATGTATATGCATGTATGTGTAATATTGTATTATGAACATTTTATTTTAATTTTTGCTCGTGTATGTATATGTATGAGTAAATTATTGTTTGTTTTCTTTTTGGCAATAAATGAATTTGATTTGAAAATTTGATTTTGTTATTGCAACGCTATCTCGCTCCAAAAATGGTCCGCAGGCTTTTGGCGTAAGTTTTGAATTTTTGGTTCAGTACTGTTTTCTAGATGGGCACTGTCTTCTTATTTCTAAAGTTATTTCGTTTTATAATACAACATTACTTATTCATAGCCTCTCTCACACCTGATACCTTTGCCTGTCATCTCAGGAGCTACCTATTTCTTCCAAAAAGCCTTGAATGCTCTCTTGGCGCTCCCTCAGCTTTCTTTGTCTCAAGAGTCCTATTTTTTTTTGCAATTAGTTTTGATTTTGAGTTGAAGAGTTTACGGAGTGCTCGATTTGCAAATGATTAACATAAATACAAATCCTAATTAGCTATATCGTATTAAACAGAATTTAGGATGACATTAAGCGAGAAAGTTATGTTTGCAATGCTGGAGAAAATAAAAAATGAGATCAATAGTAACACGCTCACAATTATCAAGCGAGTGATTAGTGAATTGAATATTTCATGGTTGCTTGAAGAGCAGAATAAAAGAATTGATAAGCTAACTGAGGAGAATGATAGGTTGAAACTCGAGGTATCGCGGCAACGGGCAGTAATTGATTCCATGCGGAGAGAAAAATGTTATATTTTACGGTATGGAGGAGAAAGAGGGTGAGAGTCGTGATCAGATACAAAATACTGGATTTAAGTAATAGTGTAATGAAAGTTGAACTGAAAGAGACAGATATAGATTTTGTCAAACGATTAGGAACTGCTGGTCCCGGTACCAAACGCCCAATAATGTTGCCATTGGTATCAAGCATGAAGAGACAGAATATTCTAAGATATGGGGCAAGATTAAAAACTCGTAAGCTATCTGTCTATCCAGATTGTGACAAGGAAACTAGGGAAAAGAAGAAGTTATATTCAACTCAGAAGCAACTGCGGGATGCTGGCTATGACGTTAAAATCAAGGGAATTGGACTTCTAATCAATGGTAATTATGCTACTTTGAATGATTTAACAGGAGACGCGTTGAACAAGTACTTGAAGAGGCCTCGCTATCAGCGTTCTTTGCGTCGCATAAAAGTAAGAGAATCGTCCATCAGGAACAGAACCCAGCAAGAGGTGCAGCTACAACTGGAGCAACATAACACAACTTCTCCGTCCACAACGCAGCAAGTCAAAGTGGAGAAAACCTTCGGAACGTCAATAATTAGTAGGATAATGCCGTAACGGAATTGGAATGTTTGAAGGTAGCACCTTCCAATGTAGCTGAATTCGCTAATAAAGTTGACAACACAGACTTTTGAGAGAGAACGAAAGGGTTCAAGTATGTGAAACAACACCTTATCACTGAGAAATTGTGCCTAATTGAAAATTATCACTACATCTAATTAAAAATTGGGCTGCTTACTAGCGATCATATTTCATTTTTAATCAGGACATTGACATTTGGTATAGCGAGTGGAGGCTATTTATGGAGTCTATAGTATAGCGCATGGTAGTTCCGCAAAAATAACAGTTTAGAAGAGTAGTGAAGAGGCCATGTTCTTAGAATAATTTCGAGATTACTTATGTTCAATTTCTGAAGGAAAATTCTGAAAAGACAATTCACCTGTGTTGAATTTCTATCATTTGGTTTTTTAAATTTGTTTTTTTCTTGTTCAAATTAGTGCACATTCTTGAACTCAAATATAATGTTAACTTTATTTTAAAATTGAATATTATCATGTCACTTACATCTCCCCCCGGACGGAATCAATCCATGGGGTGATTAGCCAACATAATAATTATTATTTCAAAATTCAATTTGTTTGTAATGTATTTGAAAATCAATAAAGGCATTCATTATTATTATTGAACATTGAAACCAGCTTGAAACGGGGAAGTAGTACAATCACAGACACTGTTTCACACATTCTATGAAGATTATTAGAAGAAAAGCTTGATGATGTTGTCACTTCAATCACTGCAAACATGAAATGAAAAAATAAACTATTTCTCTTTCCGAATTCAACTTGAACATCATATCACTCAAAAGGGTTTTTTGAACTTTCTTCACTCGCTTGTTGTTTTGAAATATGGCTCGTGGATAAGAACATAAAAATATGAACCAATACCTAAGCTGAACCTCATTATGAAGTTTGAACTATTGGTTCTTGGAAAATGTGATCTAACTCTTAAAAAAGCGATGAATGACTGAGAAAACCAGGCGTGATTTAAGGAATGAAATATGTATGTCAGTTTACTCGCGAAAACTCCGGCACTCAGGAGCGTGCGAGGAGCTTGGTTGTCGGGTTCGGTGAGGACAACCAAGCTCCTTGCATCAACCAGTATCCCCGACAGTAAATCCCCTACTGGTTCGGAGGGGACTAGTTGTCGGGATCGTAGACAACTAAGCTCCTCGGACGCTGACGACAACCAAGCTCCCCGTCAGTAAAGCTCCTCTCTCAGGAGCTCAGTTGACGCCGTCAGTAAATCCGCTCGAAAGTGGTTTTAAAAGGAGCTTGGTTGGCGCGTTCTCAAAAGAGGGTATAGAGGGTAACAATAGAACGTGAACTTGGAATAGTGAAATAACACATCATTTCAAAGAGCTCATGTTAGGAATATCACAAAATTCCACTGAACAGAAAGGGTAGAGAATTTATCGAGCTATATTTTGGGATAGTTAGTTATGTCGGTTCAACGCATTGTTCTCAATATATGAGCGTGGAAGGAAAAATGCAACTTTTAAACCACCCTCATCCCCTTAGCACATGAGTTAAGAATAACCTTTGATATGTTCTCCTCCTAACTAGTCTCAACAAAGCTGCAAAGTCAAAAATTGTGTTCAAAACATTCCCCTCCAAATTCTTTTGTCAATTGGTCTATTGTTGCAAAACTGGATTTTTCACACTCAACAACACTGAAACTGCTGCAGCAGTTGTAGGGAAATAGCGTAAAAGTGTGAAATTATACATCGAATTGCAGAGAATTCAATGCTCCATAAGCTCATAATCAGCATCGATTTTTAAAAAGTTATAAGAGCAAAAATAGAAAAAACAATAATGAAATCTGAGCATTGTGTCGAAAGTTATGGGTGTTTGAAATTTTGATCCTCATGGACGCCTCTCAACTAGGAAATACCATACAGAAACAATAGTATAAGTAGATATCCCATGGTGTAGGGCGTTTATGCAGCAACTTTTACTGTTATCTCAAGCCGATAGTCCACGTAGTTCTTTCCCGAGAATCTGTGTGACGCTGGTAGTATCTCATATTGTGCCGTTCATACACTCTTACCCGGTCAAAACAGTAAAAATCGACAATAATCGATAGTAATCTGCTTGAGATAACAGTAAAAGTTGCGACATAAACGCCCTATACCATAGGATATCTACTTAAGCTATTGTTTCTCTATGGGAATACTTAAAAGACCCCTATTATAAAACTGCTGTTAGGAAACTACTATTTCCTAACAGGCTTCTATGTTCATGTTTCAAATAAATTATTAACTTAGATGTATGAGCCTTAGCTAACCTACATGATGATTGATCCCATTCTAGGAAGAAAGGCAAGGCTAAAGAAGGAAAGAAAGGATGTAACAATCACTTATGGTATTAAATTTCAAAGACTTGATGCAATTCCGGTAAGATCTTCATAATTCCAAATTTAATTATTCTTGTACAAAATTATTTTCGGCGATTACTTTGTGACGTCTATTATGTATTATATTTATATAAGCGAGTCTATTTTACAGCTCCAGCCGTTTCTCACATCCCATCTGCCATTTATTGCGATTATTCCAGTCTCCCTGGTCCAGATTTCTATTCCTCATACACGTATACACCTGTTTGTTCCACAGTTCGGGCGGTCTACCTCTCCTTCTTTTCCCAGGTGGATCCCAATTCAGTATCTTTTTGGGCCACCTCTCATCTCTCATCCTCTGTGCATGTCCTAACCATACAAGGCGCTTCTTTTCAATCTGCTCTACTGTTGTGTCCAGTTTCCCTATTCTGTTCTTTATCTCCGTATTCCTCACTCGATCCATCCTTGAAACACAACAACTCCGGCGCAAGAAATCCATTTCCACAGCATTTATTCTTTGAGTGTCTCGTTTTGTTAATTCCCATGTTTCAGAGCCTTAGAGCAATATACTCTGTACAATATTGAATGATACATTTTTATTTTTGTGGGATTTGTAATATTTTTGGACCAAAGTATGGAATTTAATGTTTGTGTTGCCTGCCTAGCCTGTCCAATTCTACTTGTGATCTCTCTCTTGGAATTGCTCTCTGATGATATTACACTGCCCAGGTATTTATATTCAACACATTGCATCACCTTATGATCTCCAACTTGTAGATCCTTAGCTGTACCTCCTGAGACTAGGCATTTGGTCTTCTTGAAATTTATTTTCATTCCATTTCCTTCATAAGAATCAGCAAGCTTCCTGATCATGTAATGAATATCATGTTCATCACCAGCCATTATTACGTGATCATCAGCGAACAAGAGTGAGTAAATATATTCGTTATTTATTGGGATACCCATTCATTTACATTTTCTTTTCCATTCTTGTAATATATCCTCAAGGTAGATTTTGAACAGGGTTGGAGAGAGGCAACAGCCTTGACGTACGCCCTTTTTTGAACCAAATGGTTTTGACACTCTGTTTCCAATTTTATAACATTTTCTTGGTCCTTGTAAATTTCTTTGACAGCAGAAATATAATGTTCGTTAATAGCTGATTTGTCTAGAATTTCGAAAAGTCTCTGTATTGGTACAGTATCAAAAGCTTTTTCCAGATCGATAAATATCAAGTGGGTTTCCTAATTCATCAGTTTCCTCTTTTCAATGAGTTGTTTTAATGTAAACATATTGTCAGTACAAGAGCGTCCTGCGGTAAATCCACTTTGTTCTTCTCCTATATTGATTTCTTTTTCAATTCTCTTTCTTATTATGCGTCCGTACAGTCTCCCCATTGTAGCTAATACTGTGATACCTCTATAATTTGCACAGTCATCACGTGGTCTCTTCTTGTGGATAGGTGTCAAAAAGCCAAGCTTCCAATCTTGGGATTGGACAATTTTCTGTCTTGTTCATCCTTTGATACTAGCCAGTTGTTGTAAAGCCTTTTCTTCTCCGAAACAATTTTCTCAATGCTTTCCGTCCACCAAGAGTTTCTCTTTTTTCCTACCTGTTTTTCACGTTCGCCAAGAGCTTCTCCAGCTGCAGTATGTATTGCTTCTTTCAATGCACCAAACTCTTCTTCTGCCGTACCTGTTGTGCGAGTTTGAAGCTTGGAAGATAGTCTCAATTTATAAAGAAAGCTTATTGAGTCATCCTCTAAACTCTCTGTCATATACTTCCTCTGGTATTCTACTATGTATATAGTCTACTATGTATTCTTGAAAATTTCAACAAGCTAAACGGGTTTGTTATTATGTATTATTTTTCATTCTACACTTTTTAATTTTTTGTAAATGTAAAAAGAGAATATTTTTTTTACTGGTGACTATTTGTATAGAGATTGTCTACTATGGACACTTGAGAAAATTAATGAGCTACCGGGTTTATTAGTATGTATTATTTTTCATTCTACACTTTTCCATTTTTTTGTAAATGTAAGAGAGAATATATTTCTTTTTCTGGTGACTATATATTATAGCTTAGAGATATTTTAATGTATTTTCCTCATCCTTCTTTCAATGAATGTTGCAGACAACTCAACCAATCATAATGATTGGTTGCAATGTGGGGGGGGGCCTAGTGCAGTTCCAAGTATGAAAAGCAATAGATGCATTAGAGAGAGACAGCCAGCCAACCTGCAAGAGAGTAGACCGCCGTTGTAGAGAGCGGACAGCGCGATGACCGGCGACGTGTCACTGGGCGACTTCCACGTGCTCAGCACTTGTGCCGGTTGCCGCGTGTCGTACAGCGTCACGACGCCGTTCTGCGACCCCGTGTACAGCTGGGTCTGGTTGTATGAGCTCCAGCCGCACGACCACAGCATTGTGTCATCTGCAAAACCACAGCAAACCATTCATCTCAATTACAACTAAATGAACTTGTAAAATATATTAATTAATTCACTGACAGACAAACTAACAGCTTATGATTAATTGAAATTAAGATACTTCTATGCTGTTGTGAGTTGGAATAAGCAAAAGACCATATTTATTTATTGGATAGAGCAAACAATACAATAGTTGGATAAGAAAAAAACAGGCTATTGCCCAAAACTTCGTCTATTTCCTAATTTTGTCTTAAATCGTCCAAATATTTTGTAGGTTATGTCCATTTTAATTTCTACACCAAATCATCAATCTGAACTATAAATCAGAATGAAACAAACAATTTCAAATTTGGATAGATTGATGATAAAACATTAAACAAACTTTAATTCACAAAACATAGAATAAAAACATTTTCACACAACTTTCCTTGCCGTTATGAAAAATTCGGCGAAAACCGCATCTGTGTAAAAGTCGAGTTTTAAAAAATATAATTTAAAATTGATCAACTGACGAGATCAATTCTGCTCTTCCAGTGAATGATTCAATAGAATCAACAGTAGCCTCTCTCATTAAGTTTGCATTTGAATAATGACATTTTTTCGAATTTCGAGCCTATTTTCAATATTAGGTGAAGATGTTACAATACATCAATTGTAGAGATTTTCATGCTCAATCTTTTCCATTTTAAATTTTTCGTTGAAATTTTTTTTGACGCCTGATAATTTGAAATCTAAAATAAAATTTTGCATATATGGGGCGGAGCTCTAGAAATTTTTACAGATATGGGATTTGTGGAAGTTGATAGAACTTATCAATGACTATTTCAAGTATGAATTTGATCAAAATCGTTCGAGCCGTTTTTAAGAAAATCGCGAAAACCCCGGTTTTTGAAATAATTGTTGTCATTTTAGCTGCCATTTTGAATTACATTTGATGGAAATTGTTCGTGTCGGATCATTATAGTGTAAGGACCTCAAGTATCAAATTTCAAGTCATTCTGCTCCACTAGCAGCAGGGCCTTAGGCCTTCCACCACACTCACGTCGAGAGGGGCAAGTTGAACAACCGAGATACCGAGCGGATCAAGAATTATATTGCAAAAAGTTAAGTTAGTTTTCCGGCATCATGAGATACGTGAGTGTCCTGTGTTTTGGGATTACCAGTGGGAGTGATAGCTGTGGGTGAGTGCCAAAATTTCTAGCTTATTATAAAACATTTTCACCCGACCGAGACCCTAATTAGAGATGATTTTGTTGTTTAGTAAAATTTATAGTTAGCAGAATCTTTTGGCAGGTAGTTTTTGTGAGAATAATATTTTAATAAAATGTACTGCATATTTCGTTCTTTAAATTTCAAGTAATTGGCATAATAAATGAGAAATTCTTTAGGTAATACAATGTTGTTGTCTATCCGGTTCCCATGACTCCCTTGAAGTAATAATAAGATATCTTCAACCCCCATCAAGGGCGGTTACAGTCTCAACACCATGGTCATGCGAATCAGAGTGTTCAATATAATGCTATTGATAATACAGTATAAATATTTTAACCATTTTCTCAACCAAAGATTCAGAATAGAACTTTCTATTATCTATAAAATACATGCAATAATTAGTAACTGTGAACGTTATACTGTACTATATTGAAATGCAGTTTGTGCCAGAACAATGTTTAGCGGCCCTATATGTGTGGGATTTATTTTTATTTTGATAATATAATATTTATATTTTGATAAGTAGAAATGAATGAATGATGATGCTATCATGTTGATTGAGCTGCTTTCACTTGAATGCTATTTGGATTATTGAATATCAAATCAAAATAAAATTTATTTCTCTTCTGCTATAATACAAAATGAAATAGAGTATAATCATACGAGCCTACTTAGAGAATAATTTTAGGAAAGGCATAAGCCTGAGCGCAGGAAATCAACAAAAAGTTTAATTTTTGAATTACATACAGAATCAAAATAGCATAATATACAATATCTCAAAGGATATAATAATACATGATGAAATGGATTTTTATTTGATTAAAAGAGGGGGGGGGGAATTGATTATACAAATGACAGATGATTCACATTACCATTCGTTATGTGAAAGTAAGGAAAGAGAACTATGATAAAGTTTATGGATTTGAAACAATAGTATGATAGTGAAAAAACATATAGTGGCAATGAACTTGAAGGAAGCAAGCGGCGCTTGGTGCTGTATGAGTGTGAGTGGGAATTAATCAAAACATTATAATGTCAGTGATTTGAACTTTGTGTTTGTCCCTTGATTCAAAATATCAAAAGTCGACTCTTAATAAAATCTAACAAACATGTTTTCACAATGAAAGCTTTGGTGTTAAATAACAGCCATCTCTAGTAGTAATCAAGACGCTTTCTAGGTTTAACTATGGCTGATTCATCGAAAAGAGAGACGACAATAACATAGCGCTTTCATTTGTGTGCAAATAAAAGTGATGACTCAATATTCATTGCTAATTGTTCGACTTGTAAATTCAGTTCATAGTGCTTTCATGGAAACGGAGTCACGTATTGTAATTATTCTGTTTAGTCTGTGACTAAGATGTTAGGAAATTACAGTGAATCGGCCTTGCTGCTCCGATGTTTACATCGTCTCTTGGTTCCCAGAACAGAATATTAATAGTAGAAATACAGAGTTATCATAAAAGAATGGTGCGGTTTCGAACATGGTTTAAAGAAAAACCAAATTACTTACAGTTGATGTTGTTTATTCATCTAATTTGTCGTCTCAGGCAGTTTTTTTACATAATTGATAAATTTATTATGTGCGCCTTTAGTCGTTCGACAAAATATCCAAACTATAATCAATTTCTCTCCAAACATTCGCTAGCATTTCATTGGTTATGGTTGTCATTGCTTCATTAATCCTGTTTTTAAGTGGTTCAGGTAGATTTTTTCTTGTAAATTTACATCAAAAACATTGTTTATTCACAAGAAATCGCGAACTGAACCACTTTAAAACAGGATTAAAGAACCAATGACAACCATAATCGAAGAAATGTTATCGAATGTTAAGAGAGAAATTTATTATCATTTGGACATTTGTCGAGCGACTAAGGGCGCACTTATTGAAAGTTATTAATCATGTAAAAAAACTGTTTCAGACGACAAATTAGGTGAATAAAAAACATTAACTGTAAGTAATTTGGTTTTTCTTCAAACAATGTTCGAAACCGCACCATTCTTTTATGATAACCCTGTATATTTATCACTAGTGAAAAAGATTGAGTTTCGCTACGAACTCCACCAAGTTGTAAGAGTAGCCTAATTCATATAATTAGACTTAGGAAGCCGACGTTGCCGGTTAATTTGAGATGGGATTGTTACGAACCGTTGAACAACAAAATAGTTGAATTGGAGTTGGTGTCGATGACTTTGGCTTGCTTGTCGAGGGAACAGGTGAGCAGCAGATTGGGCTCGGTCGGGTGGAACGCCATGTCTCTGATGGGCTTCTTGTGCAGATGCACGAATTGCATTGAGCGCAGGTCGAAGCCATCAAGTCTCCGCACGCCAAACCCAGCAAACAGCGGGTTCGTTGACAGCTGTGATACGACCTACAACAAATTCACAACATCTCAACTACCTTTCTATCAACATTTGGGGAAGAAACAAGGGTAAATTTGGTGCGTTTATTGTTGATCCACTATTCGGCGCAATTTTGGATGAAATTCCAGCACAAAGAACCGGAATTACCTGAAACAACACAGAAAGCTTCCTAAAATATCAAATTTATGCACCTCGATGCAAGACTTTCATGATGCAGGGACTGGATTTGATTGAGGCTGCTGCTAAACATAAATACAAATACAGGGTGTTTCAGAAGTAGTGTCGAACATTTCAGGGTATTGTTCCTGGATGATAGGAGACTACAAATGTCGTATTCGAAGTGTCCAAAACTCAGCGGTTATCATTATAGCTGCCATTTTTTTCACTTAGGAGTTTTATCTTAAGAACGAAATGTTGTATTGATCTGAAATTTGGCTATAAAAACTCAACTTTAAAAAAAAAATAAAAAATGTACTATGTACATTTTCAAAATGGCGGCCATTTTAAATTTTTGATGACAAATTTCACAAAAACCTTTCACTTTACAGAAAATTTATAGAAGACAGAAAAAAATAACAGCTTTTATCAAGATTTCAAGGATACTTTATTTATTAAGATTGGTCAAAGAATAACAGAGAAATTAATTATTTTCGTACTGCATGCATGCACAAGACAAACAATATCATCTGAAAAACATTGTAAAATCAGCTGTTTGGCCATATGGAGCAATACCGAGTTTCAAAGCTTCTTCTTAATACAATTGGAATAAAAAGTTTAATATTAATGCTTAAATGCTGAGTGGTCATGCATGCAGTACGAAAAAAAATTTCTCTGTTATTCTTTGACCAATCTTAATAAATAGGGAATCACTGAAATCTTGATAAATTTTTTCAACTTTTTTGTATTTTGTGAATTTAGTGAACGGTTTCTGTGAAATTTGCCATCAAAAATTTAAAATTGCCGCTATTTTGAAAATTTACATAGAACATTTTTTATTTTATTTTTTAAAGTTGAGTCTTTATAGCATACATATTCGTGCCAAATTTCAGATCAATACAACATTTCGTTCTTGAGATAAAAATTCCTAAGTGAAAAAAACAAAATGACAGCTATGAGGATAACCGCCGAGTTTTGGACACTTCAAATACGACATTTGTAGTCTCCTATCATCCAGGAACAATACCCTAAAATGTTCGACACTACTTCTGAAATACCCTGTGTATTAGTGAGTGCCATACCTTCCCTCCATAAATGATGACATTTGCTTTGCCAAATCAGCTATTCAAAATTGACTGAGCAACTAGGTTGAATAAACTTCTGTGGTGTGAGCAGTACACTGATGCGCAATCATTTCATTAAGCATGGAGAGTAAAACAGAATTTCAGCTAAAAGACTGCTGTGAAGGGCAATGAATGACAATTTGAAAAATATTCACAAGCAAATATTGATATGAAGACAAAGACTGTTACTTTCGTAAAAAACAGAATGATAAGAAGAAGAACCAAGTATCCTTTTTAACTACTAATTCTAATGTAAAATACTATGACACTTTCGTATTGACTCAGGGTCTACTTCACATATGGTAAAATCTAAATCACTATTTGATAGTTCCATTCCAATTAGTTGTAAAGTAGGAGTAGCCAAGGAAAATGAATCAATGTTTGCTCTTGAGGTAGGAAACATCAAATCAGACAAATGCAACTTAAATAATGTTTTATATGTTCCAGAACTTTCTAAAAATTTGTTATCTGTAAGTGCTATCACTGAGAACGATGGTAAGGTCTTATTTAGTGGAAATAGGGTTGAGGTGTTGAAAGACAATGAAGTCATTATGGAAGGCATAAAAAATTCGAATGGTTTGTTTGAAGTTGACTTGAAAATGCATAATTCAAATTCAGTCCATCATGTAATGACTAGCACTATTTCACCCAAGTCTAATGAGTCTAATGAAGTAGAATTATGGCATAGGAAGCTAGGCCACCTTGGTGTAGATAACATGAAAAAGCTCATAAATCTTAGTGAGGGAATGAATATTAAAACTAAAATTGATGACTTTTCCAAAAACCCATGTGAAATATGCTTGTCTGCTCGCCAAACAAGGCAACCTTTTAAAACAGTCAGGGAAAGGGCAACAAGACCCCTTGAAATAGTACATACTGATGTTTGTGGGCCTATTACCCCGGTAAGTTGGGACAATAAAAGATACATGGTTACTTTTCTAGATGATTTCACACATTTTGTCATGGTATTTCTTATTCAAAATAAAAGTGAGGTATTTGATATAATGAAACAATTTGTAGCTGAAGTAGAGGCAAAATGGCATTCTAAAATTTCAAAATTTCGGTGTGATAATGGTGGGGAATATTCTAGTAATAAAATCAAGGATTGGTGTCAAAATAGAGGGATTTTCATGGATTTCACCATTCCATACACTCCAGAATTAATGGAAAGGCAGAAAGAATCAATAGGACATTGCTAGAAAAGGTTAGGGCACTTTTGTTTGATTCAGGATTGAAAAAGGAAATGTGGGGTGAGGCTGTAAGGACAGCAGCTTATATTGTTAATAGAAGCCCAACATGTACTCTTGATTGTACTCCAGCTGAAAAGTGGTACGGTAAAAAACCAGATCTATCAAGACTACAGTTTTTTGGAAGTATAGCATACAGTCATGTTGCAGGTAATCTTAAGAAACTTGACAGTAGAACCAAGAAGCTAACGTTTGTAGGATATTTGCAAAATGGTTATCGGTTGTGGGATGCTGATAAGAGGAAAATAATTGTTTCTAGGGATGTAATTTTTTCAAATGTTGAGCAATCTAACCAAGGTGAAAAGTATTCTGACCCCAAAGTATTCAAGATAAATCAAGGCTTTGACATTGAGGGAATCGCAAAAAGTAATGATCCAAACAATGTATTTGAAGAAATTGAAAATGATGGAGTACAAGAAACTGAAATAAATGAAGTTGAAGAAATTGAAAATAATGAAGTAGAAGAAACTGATACAAGTGAAGCTGAGGGTATTGAGATTGAAACAAATGATATTGAAGATGGAATCAATGAAGTAGAAGTAAATGAAGAAAGTGGAGAAGAAATGATGGATGAAAATAATGAAATAAGAGGGAGAGAGAAAAGAGTGATTAAAAAACCGGTGTGGTTGAAAGACTATGAAACCAGTTATCTTAGTCTACAAGTAGATGAGCCTCTTACATTTTCTGAAGCTATGAAATCAAACAATTCTGTAAAGTGGTTGGAGGCAGTAAAAACTGAACTAAATGCTTTGAAAGAGAATAATACTTGGATAGAGGTAGATACTGTACCAGAAAACAAAGAAATTATTGATAGCAAATGGGTATTTAAAATTAAAAATGATGAGAAGGGTAACATTCAGTACAAGGCTAGATTAGTTGCTAGGGGGTTTCAACAAAAGGATAGCATAGATTTAAATGACATTTATGCCCCTGTGGCCAAATTGCCAACTTTTCGGATTTTCATGAGTGTTGCAAATAAATTAGGGTTTTCTGTATATCAGATGGATGTAAAAAATGCTTTCCTTAATGGTGATATCAAAGAAGACGTTTATATGTCATTACCAGAGGGAGTAGAAGGATTTAGGAATAAGGTTTGTAAACTTAAGAAGTCAATTTATGGTCTGAAGAAATCTCCAAAAGATTGGAATTCTAAATTTGATTCTGTAATGAAAATGAACAATTTTACTAGGTCTAAAAATGATTATTGCTTGTATTCTAAAATTGTGGAGGGTAAAAAGGTATTTCTATTATTGTATGTAGATGACATACTTATTTTTGGTTCAGATGAGAATGATGTTTCAAGATTGAAATCAGTCTTACAAGAAAATTTCAAGATGAAAGACTTGGGCTTAGTTTCTAATTTCTTGGGAATTAATGTCAAACAAGATATTGAGAAGGGGGTAACTGTTATTAGTCAGAAGGAGTATCTCAAACATGTATTGGAAAAGTTCAACATGCAGGATTGTAAGCCAATGGACACTCCCATGGATAAAAATTTCAACTTTGAATTATTGACTAGAGATAAGTCAGAGTCTGTAGAAATAGAAAAGAAATGTCGTAGACTAATTGGTTGTCTTATGTATGCTGTTGTAGGATCTAGACCTGATTTGTGTTGTACTGTATCTTTCTTGAGTCTATTCCAAAGTTGTGCCAGTGAAATGTTGTATAAAAATTTAAAACGTGTATTGAGATATGTAAAATGTACTTTAGATTTAGAGCTAGTATATAAGAGAGAATTGAATGATGATATGATTGTAGGCTATGTAGATGCAAACTGGGGTGGTGATTTAGAGAGAAGATCAACCTCAGGTTATTGCTTCAAGGTTTTTGGTAATACTATTTCTTGGTGTACAAAGAAGCAACAGAGTGTTTCATTATCTAGCACAGAAGCTGAGTATGTTGCTTTGAGCCAAGCTGCAAGCGAGGCTTGTTGGATAAAAGGAATTTTAATTGATTTTTGTGTTGTTGAAAATAAGAAAACTTGTATTTTGTTGTTTGAAGACAATCAGTCCGCTGTCAAAATAGCTCATAATCCTGAGCATCATAAAAAAATGAAACATGTAGATATAAGGTATCATTTTGTAAGAGAGAAAATTTCTGAAGGTGTTATTCAAGTTGAGTATTTAAAATCCTCAGATCAGATTGCTGACATTTTCACAAAACCCTTGGGAAAGGAACTTTTTGTCAAGTTTAGAAATAATATTTTTTAATAATTAAGATGTTTTGAACTATGTTATTTTTCCTATAACTTACTTTGTTTTTTGTTTGATAAATTTTTTTTGGGTTATTTCATTGAGGGGGTGTGTTATTTGTCAATGAAATAGACTAAATAATAATATGTGTGATTGTACATATGTTATTTGTCAATGAAATAGACTAAATAATAATATGTGTGATTGGCAAGGCACTGGTGACTCTGTACTGAACTCTGTCTCTGTGAAGTGTGTGTAACATGCCTTAAGTAAAACGTTTGAGTTCAATGTATTGGTTTGACTTTAAAGTAAAAATAAAATCAGTAATAATAATCAAATAATCGTAATAATTTATTTCTTCACCGATATAACCTTTAACAGAATAAACTTCTGTGGTGTGAGCAGTACACTGATGCGCAATCATTTCATTAAGCATGGAGAATAAAACAGAATTTCAGCTAAAAGACTGCTGTGAAGGGCAATGAATGACAATTTGAAAAATATTCACAAGCAAATATTGATATGATGATATAATCTGCCTTCATGAGCATTGGCTGCAAAAAGAGGGAGTAGAACTTATAAAATTGCCTAGATATATACTTGGTGGTTTGTATTGTAGGCCAACGATGAACTGTGAAGGTTAATACAAAATTGTCCTTTGTAATAGTTCCCAGTATCTGTATTTAAGTAATTCGTCTGTTATAATTTTTTTTTTAAATTTGTGCTATAATGCTAAGAACAAAAAATATAACTATTGTAGTATGTATTTACTGAATTCTTGACTCCAGACATAGTGTTTGGCATTGAATTCTTTGAATAATACTAACTGTTTAGATATTTTTATTCGAATTCTTCCATGAAAAACTAGCAGTCAACATGTATGAAGTACTATGTCATATCTTTAATATTTGTATTGACTCTGGTGTTTTTCCTAATATGCTTAAGCTATCTAAATTGGTGCCAATTTAAATAAAGGGTGATCCCCAACTGAGAAGCAACTACAGGTCAATCAATATCTATAGTATTTTCGCAGTTTTTTTTTCAATTTCTGATTTTTATGTTTAATTCTTTATGCCGGATCAAACAGCCGGTTGGGGGGGGGGGTCTGTGGGAGAGACTGTGTACGTCCCTTGACCACCGGTCGCCCTAGCAAAGGGCAGGCTGTATATAATGCCCGTATATAAAATGGGGTAGCCGCGCTTACGCGCTAGGAGGGGGCTAGTCAACGGCCGCGTTTTCACGTTGACTGCTCAGCGCTCTGACTTGAGCCACAAACGACGCCGATCTCGTAGTCGGTGTCTTCCCCTCCCGGTGGGTCTGCAGGGTGATCTTCTTGGCGATTATAATGAAACATTTCTTTATTAGGCGGACTAAGGACTTCAAAGTCCTCTCTACCACTCAACCTCTTTGGCGATCACCCAAGGAGACAAGCGCGACGGGATCGGCCACTCCGTTGACCATCTGGTGAACGTTGTCGTAAGCCATAAGGCTTGATACCCCAAAAACAATAACAGTTTCAAAATGAAGAATAGAACAAGATTTTCGACTCTTAAAACTAAAACTGATCACAATCATTTTGACTGACAAATAATATAAAGACGCTCGCTCAGCAGCGGGAGAAGTGGGGCAAGCCTTCTAGTCTCGCCTCCAGCCAGCTAGTGGAAAAGTTTTTCAATTTTCTAAATAAGATTTCACTAAACACACGTAGAAAACGTACCGTATTTGTGGAATAAAGAAGATTTTTCATTTGATTGAATGTAATAAGAAAGGGCTGAAAAGGAGAACATTTTCATGATATATTGGGGGCTGTTGCTAAGGCGGTTGGGGTCGCTTTCAAGAAGGATACTATTGAAGGATGATTGATTGATTTGCTGCCTTCATTTGAAACCTAGGAGAGCGAAGTTAGGGCGCAGCCCGCCCTCTCTTACACTTAAACCTCAAACAGTTTTCCAAACGCAAGGGGTGGTATCAATATCGTTGTAAAATTTTTGACTAATTTTCAATCAAAATTCGGGAAAAGGATAGTATGGCTATAAGCCTGTTTTCCAATTTCCAATAATTGTCGTATGATTATTATGTATTTTTGTATTTGTTGAATAAATAAATAATTTTGTTGCATGATGAGTGAAGAGATTATGTCTTGAAGCGGCAAAGAAGAAAAAATACATTAATGTTATCGATCTTGGTTTGGGGCAACCTGGATCTTCTGTTTAGGTCAACAATCATCTGTCACCTTACAATAAACCACTTCTTTGAAGCTTTGAAGGGCTGAGAAAAAGAAAACTCGAATATGTTTGGGTCAAGAGTAGAAAAATATTTGTTAGGAAAGATGCTGCATCCCCGGCCAAGCAAATAAAACGGGAGGCCTCTTTTTAAAGGTTAAAAATGGTTTGAATACAACTATAAATGATGATGATTATTATTATTATTTCATCCACTGACCACCTGTAAAAGGGGTATCCTGTATAAGGATATGTCAATTTGTCATTAATCAAACAGTAACATGTTATCTATCTTCTCAAACCTCCATCTTGAGGTTTGTAAAAATCTTTGTATTCCTCCACTGAGTAGGCACATATGGATAGCAGCTCTTTTTTCAATAAAAATCTGAAAGCTTTACCTGACTTTTCTTTTATGTGAGATGGCAATAAGTTGTACATCCAGATACCTGAACTCCTTACCCCTCGCTCATACATAGTAATACGGTGTGCATCATCTCTCAAATTATTCCTGTATCTGGTCGTATATTGGTGAAATGTTTCTCCTGTATTAAACATCGTCTGCATATAAAACACTTTTTGCTGGTTCAAGGTAAGAAGGTAAGTCATTTATATAGAGAACAAAAAGAAGGGGACCGAGTACTGGTCCTTGGGGTACCCCACTTCTCGTTTTCATCCAATTAGAATGATACTCATAGCAGTTAGAGTCAATGACAACCTGCTGGTACCTTTTGTCAAAATATGAAAATAACCATCTAAGGACAGCGCCATCAAAACCATACAGTTGCAGCTTTTTCATCATGATCTCAACATTTACAAGGTCGAAAGCTTTGGAGAGATCAGCTATCAAACCATATACTTTTAGTTTTTTATCAACAGAGGATACTATTTCATCTACAATTGAAAAGAGAGCATCGTTTATTGAAAAACCTGGCTGGAAACCAAATTGATCAGATGACAGTAAACCTATTCGATTTCAAACTGTGAGTGTGAAAAGTTCTTAAATAATATTTATTTTCATAATAGGAACCAACCAGAAAAAATCTAGAAATCGGTTGGTAGGCAACCCAAACCGAACTTAGCTCAAGATCGTTCTTCAGAATCATTTTTAATTTCTGCCTGAAAAAAGATTCATTTAAATCAATATGAAATGTGTTATTCATAATTCGCAAATTTACGGAGAGTGCTCTTACCAATGAACCACTGGAATAGGCAAGCACTCGGCATCCTCCTGCTTTGTTGATTTCAATTGAATTAATCTGAAGAAACTCCATGGATTTTTTGGGCGCACTTCTTTGAGAAGGATTTGAAGCACAAGTGCACATCGGATTCATTCTAAACTGTTCACTCTGTTTTTCAAGAATCTTGATTTTATCATCTTGTAACCGAACCAAAGTCTGTGTTCTGGTCAACTCCATAGCAAGAATATTCTTTTCTGTCACTACCTGAAACGATTTCAAAAACAAAAATACAAATGTATAAAACATAAAAGTAACTAATTACACACAGTACAATAGACAAAGGTAATTTTACACTGAAATAAGCTCACGTCAAACAAAGCTATACCAAGTTAGCTAAAGCCATACAATTCAAATAGTTTTATTATTTGTTCTTGAGCAAGTACTCATACAAATAGGAGTTGCTATCCTAACCAGATACATAATATAAGCCTTACAATAAGCTATGAAAAGTAGTTCAATCTTAACCGAATATACATTTTTAAACAGTGAAATAAGTCTTGCAAAGCCCTCATCAAGATTCATCAAGTGAATAATAATGAATTAGGGTGTCTGTCATAGTTGGCTTTCTATAAATGTTGAAGCTGTGTTTGTTGTTAGGGTTTTTTTAAATGTTTAACCAATAACCGATAGTTTAATAACTATTATTCAAAATATTAGACTGTAGTGTCGTCTTATCTGGTGTGGCGCACTCACACAACTTTCCTTGCCGTTATGAAAATTGATCACCTGACGCTAGTGTACACGCGCATCTCAAGTCTACTATTCAAAGATTTTAGCCAGCTGGTGACAGGACAATAACGCTGGATACACACGAGGTCTGCTACCTCTTCATAGTGAATGATCTAATAGAATCAACAGTTGCCAACAGTTTGCTATTAAATAATCACATTTTCTTGAATTTCGAGCTTATTTTCAATTTTAGGTGAAAATGTTACTGAACATTAATTGTAGAGATTCTCATGCTCAATCTTTTTTCCACTTGAAATTTGTTGCTTTAATTGTATCTGAAGCCTAATAATTGGGAATCTAAAATCAAACTTTGCATAGATGAGGCGAAGCTCCTGACATTTTTACAGATATAAGACTTGTTTGTGGCAGTTGATAGAGCTTATCAATGACTATCTTAGGTATGGATTTGATCAAAATCGTTGGAGCCGTTTTCGAGAAAATTACGAAAAATCCTGTTTTTGACAACATTTTTGCCATTTTAGCCGCCATCTTGAATTGCATTTGATTGAAATTGTTCGTGTCGGATCCTTATATTGTAAGAACCTTAAGTTCCAAATTTCAAGTCATTCCGTTAATTGGGAGATATCGTGTACACAGACGCACACACACACACACACATACAGACCAATACCCAAAAACCACTTTTTTGAACTCAGGGGACCTTGAAACGTATATAAATTTAGAAATTGGGGTACCTTAATTTTTTTTCGGAAAGCAATACTTTCCTTACCTATGGTAATAGGGCAAGGGAAGTAATAACTATATTTTAACCAATAACCAATAGTTTAATAACTATTATTCAAAATATTAGACTGTAGTGTCGTCATATATAGTTCAAACGAATTATTAACTTGTATTGCAGTTCGTCATGGATAGTGAAATTGATGAGAATTAAAGTTCATTTGAGTGTTTGTCAATTTAGCAAGTGTGAACTGCAATAATTTATACTAATTCCTTGTCGTATGAGTATGAAAATGAATCAATTCAATCAAAAATTGTTTTTTTAATCAAAAACATAGTCCAGACAAAAAATATTCAAAAGCAGCACATGATCAAATTTACTGGATATTGGGTTGCATCAAAATTACATATCAAAGATGGTACAAATAATAAAAAAGAAAGAATAGAAATATTGGGAGAAAAGTGATGTAATAATAGATGTAAATGTGTGCAATATAATGTATTTAATGTAATGTGATTTCTAACCTTATCTCTTTCCAATTTTAGTCTTTCTATCTCAGACGTATCCAGAACTTGCAGTTTCTCAGCATAGATGACTCTTATATCAGATATTTTTGCTTTTTTATTGCAGTCAGGGCAACGGGGAGCTCCATTCGAACACCCGGTCTGAAAAGAATTGGTTTATATTTTTCAAAATGTGGGCAAAATCTAAGATCATAGACAGTCCGGTCACTAGATAAAATATATACATTGGTGCTTGCAAAATGATCTTTTAATATATGTTGTTTGTAAGAAGTTCAGTAAGAACTTCTGTATGTAAAATTTTCTTAGGCCAAATAATGATCAAATTTTTTACTGGATATTGGGTTGTATCAAAATTACATATCAAAGATGGTACAAATAATGAAAAAGAAAGAATAGAAATATCGGGAGAAAAGTGCAGTCAGTTTCACAAAATGAGTTTCAAAAAACCTCGAATTTTTTGTTCCTTCTCTAGTTTTCGGCGATTCCATCAATTCCAGGCATCGGACAGAAAAAACCATTCTCGCCTCTTTCATATAATAAAATTTCGAATAAAGTCATTCACAACAACTCTCTCTGATCAATTAGTACTGAGTTACAATTAAAAAATGTCTAGTTCAAAGAAAAAATAAATTTGTATGATTTTCAGTTTTCAATCAACAATATTAGTATAGCCTACTAATTAATTTGATATTTATTATTTAAACAATTTACAGGGTGGAAACCATAGGCGACTATAGACAGTTATTACGGGGAGGGGGGGTTATAAATATAATACCCACAATATGCTCTAGGCTTGTGCGAGGATAATAAGATGATCAATTATTTATGTGATATTATCACATATTATCAATATGATATGTCATATCATTAATCTTATGCGATATTAATAATATAAATGTGATATTATCACACAATTCATTCATTGAAATAAACAAATCAGCTTAGAAAAGAATTAAATGACTAAGAGAACAACAAACAAATACAACGAAAATTATTGAAAAAAAGAGACTGAATATTAACTAGACTAATAACTATACCTAATTCTAAACTTAAAATTAAACAATTTATGAGAAACAAATTATAAGAAATGATAAAACAACTAAAAGTATTCTTCAATATTTTAAAATGAATATGAACAAAGTTATCATCAATTTTATATTATAAAATCCAACAACTTCGAAATTCAAAGATGAGGACAAAATAAACTGAATCAAATAGATAGAAGAAAGATTGAATGAGAAGAACAATAATAGCAACAATGATAAAACAGCTGTGGCAACTGTATATGAGAAAAGGTCCACGGTTACGATCCTTACTCTATACCAATGTTTTACACAATTCTACGAAATTTGATGCCAGAACAGCAAAATATATCTGGGCGTTCAGAAACAGGTTGAAAAGCTTATGGATTCTGTTAATAGAAGGTTTCTCCTGAACCTTCTTGAAAATTATTGTTTTCTTTATGCCTTTCAAGTGTACATTAAGCCAATCATGTACTTTGATGAGCTGAACTCACTCTGGGCTGTTTTTCTTGGGCTGGGGAGCTTTGAAGAGTTCAGCTTGCCATAGTGCTGTGATGCACTATTGGCTATGAGCATCTACTGTTCTGCACTCTGTCGGACAAGAATAGTGGAATTGACATAACCAATGTCTTATTCTTTCAATTATGGAGAGCTACCACATTTATTCCCATACAATCAAATTACAAACAAAATTAGTTAGCAGCTAATATGAGGAAAGGAGGTGTAGCGATATATGCAAGTCTTGAATTTTTAGATGCCATTGATTGCAAGTTTACAATTGTGAATACTGCTGATTTATTCAATATTCGAGATATTGAAATGTGTGGCTTTGGTTTTAAGATTCGTGGACATTCCTATACTATTGTTGGCTTGTATAGATCCCCAAGCGGTGACATTAGTGTATTTTTTAAAGGGCTTGAAATGTTATTTGATCGGATATGTAGTCATGCTCATGATAAAGTTATTGTTGCTGGTGATTATAATATAAATGTACTAAATAGTTTCCCCGAACATAGGAACTTGATTAATATTCTAAACCAATTTGATTTGCATTACACCATTAAAGAGCCACAAGAATTTCTGGAGTAAGTAGGACAGCCATTGACAATATTATTACTAACATTAAAATAGAATCTTATGCTGTACATATTCTTCGCACACTGTTATCAGATCGTACTGCACAGGTTTTTCATAAGCAATACGCTCATATTTTCAAGAGATCTGTAATCAAGATGGTGGGAAAAAGAGAAACTATAGCTGTCGGTTTTTATTTAACATGAAAAATGATTTCCAATATGAAACTGTGCGAAACAGAAAACAAATACAATTGAGAAAAAGGAAAGATTACAACTATAATCAACAATCAAAATTTCTAATTATAATAATCAGATAATAATTTAAGGGCCACTCGCTTAGCTGATCTGTGGTCGTTAAGTTTTTTTATAATAAAAACAAAATTATTATCTAGGATTATGGGTCTGAAAAATAAAAAATGTACAATTAACTATTATCTTACTTTACCTTGAAAATTGTCCCTTGGCCTGATCCTCAAGGTCCGGTTAAACCACTCCCGACTTTAAATAAAAAAAATATATATAAAGAAAAACTTCTGCCAGCTGATGAATCAAAACACCAGCTTTCCCTACAAGATTCAAATATCGAAAACACAATTATACAGGTTTAAACTGCCCGAACTGTGACAGCCTATAATTTATTGAATTCTCAAGACAGAATCCTTCAGGTAACCAATACCTTAACTCAACAACTAACGCTTCAACGCTTCACAAACGGTTCAAAGAATACGGGCCTCGAAAGAAAAAATCAAAATCTATTGTGAAAAAAACATGCAGCCTTGATTCACAGGCCAAAAGTCGACTCACTCTATACTTGTTTGTATAGCATGGAGCTAAAACCCATAATATTGTCTTAAAAAACACACGTTTCATCTTTGTACATTGGAGATCTTCTCACTTTATCAATTACATTTAATAATTAAATCTGCGACCAGATCTCCAATTCACAAAATAATATTTCAAAAATTGAATGGGTTTTGATGTCATGTATGACAGATCCCAGACTAATCAGATACTATTTAACACTCCAATTCATAATTTTTCACAAGGGAATGTAATAAAACTTGAAAAATCTCTCGGTGATGAATCATGGACATCAGTTTATAATGCATCAGATGTAAACAACCAATTTGCGCGGTTCCATGAAACTTTACTCAATCACTTCAAAATAAACTGCCCTTTAAAACGTCAACGTAAGAAGACTCAAAAGAAAAATAAATTTAGAGGTGAATGGATCACGGATGAAATTATGCAAATAAGAAATCTTCTAAAACTAGCTAAACACAATATTAATAATGGTGTAAGTATCAAAGAGGAGCTATTAAAACAAATTCAAAAAATGTATGATAATAAAGTTGTTCAAGCAAAAAAGCAATATATAAGTAATTTAATTTTGAAATCTTCAAATAAATCAAAAACAAGCTGGAAGATCATAAATGAATTAAGAGGTAGGAAAAACATTTACAGCCAAATATAGAACTAGAAGAAGATGGGAAAGTTATAACAGATTCTAAGCAGGTAGCTGATGCATTTAATAATTTCTTCATATCAATGGCACCCACTATCAATGTTCCACAATCAAATCTACGAATTAATGACGTTCCCTCTCCAAATAAATCAAATTGTAGAAATAGCCTATTCTTCTTTCCAACATGTAGTAGAGAAATACTCGAAATATTAAGAAGTCTCAAATCAAAAATAGCGTTGGATTTGATAATATCCCGGTGGATGTAATTAAGGAATGTAGTAATGAAATAGTTGATCCACTAGTTTTCATAATAAAATATGCCTCAGAAACTGGAATATTTCCAGATCTACTAAAAATTGCCAAGGTTAAACCATTGTTCAAGCAGAGTGTGAAAACAGATGTGAATAACTATAGGCCCATTTCTATTTTGCCAGCTCTATCCAAAGTGTTTGAGAAATTATAACAGAATAATGGTTTATCTAGAGCGATTTGACTTAATCTCGTCCTGTCAAAATGGTTTTGTGAGAGGCAAATCAACAATAACTGCGGCTTTTCTCTATTGAGAGTGTTATTGATCAGGTTGATAATGGCAACTTTGTTATTGGTACACTTTTGGATTTGTCCAAAGCGTTTGACAGTGTTGATGTTGACATACTTATCAGTAGGATCTCAGAGGTAGGAATTAGAGGAATCGGTTGTAGTTTAATCAAGTCCTATTTGACAAATCGATTTCAATTTGTTGCTATTGACTCTCAATCCCAGGTAGCTGAATCAATGCGACTGAGTGTTACAAGAGGTGTGCCGCAAGGATCCATTCTGGGTCCATTGCTTTTTATTCTTTATACAAATGATTTGCAATCGTCGGTCCCAGTAGGGGTGGGTATCACATTATACGCTGATGATACAACAATAATGTTCAACAACAACAGCCTCAATGATCTGGAGGTGGAAGCAAATCTACAGAAAAATTCTGTTGTACAATATTATAATGAATCATTATTGTCAGTGAACCCTAAAAAAGTAAGTGCCTTCAATTTGGTTTCAAACATTATGTATTTGAACCAGTAATTAGCATTGGTGACTCTGTTGTGGAGAATGTGACAGAGGCGAGTCTGTTGGGACTGATTGTGGATAAGGATCTCTCATTGAATGCCCATACTGACAGACTGGGGAACAGAATCAGTAGCAGTTTATTTGTTCTGCGAAACATAGTCAAGTGTGTGCCCCCTGAGACAGGAAAAACGTTATATTTTGCACTAATTTATTCACATATTGCATATGAAATTGAGCTCTGGGGTAACACGTCTCTGCAGAACATAAATAAGATATTCATTCTGCAACTTTAGATGCTAAATCATAGGCCTATTATCCCAATATGATCTTGAAGAACATAAATAAGATATTCATTCTGCAACTTTAGATGCTAAATCATAGGCCTATTATCCCAATATGATCTTGAAGAACATAAATAAGATATTCATTCTGCAACTTTAGATGCTAAATCATAGGCCTATTATCCCAATATGATCTTGAATCACGATCATCTTTCCGATCTTCGGTAGCCGCTAGGCCGACAATTTCGAAAACATAGGTCTGTGAAATGGATTAATAAATAATCATTATCAGCCACCCTATTAAAATTTCTGGTCAGAAACCATCCCCAATATTCACACAACATATTCCCAAAGTTTCATGCCGTTATGTCAAGTATTTTCCAAGTCATAGGAAACAAACACACATTCATTTTTATATATAATATAGAAGATTTCATTCGGCTCCAAGAAAAGCCTCTCTAAATGGAGGTAGAATGATAACTTGAAGAATGGTAGGTTGAAAACTTTCAGTTCTGTTGTTTTAACATTTTGTTTTCAAATCACTTTCAAAATTTCATGTAGTACCTACTATTGTGTTTGAGACACTTCTGGCGCTATCATAGTTTCACAACTATTCTGTTCCACACTCCTATCTCTTGTAGTTGTTAACCATATCTATAATAAAATAAAGAGTTGGCTTATACACACGTACGGGATAGGAAAATTATGTTTGACGCATCATCACGTCTGAACTATAGGACTAATTAACTTGAAATTTTGCATAATATAGGCTAGATTCTTAATTAACCAAGGATGGTTATAGGCCTATTTTCAATTATGCAAGATTTCATTACGTTAAGTTTTCAGATTATCAAGTTTGAAAATAGATCCTTGCGAAGCACGGGTTCCTGCTAGTGTAGGCTATATCTATATTTTTATTATGTTAAATATTGAAGAGATTTTTTTTGTACTTGACAATGTTCAATTGTATAGTTGTGATTTATAATGACTGTGTACTAGGCTATATTGAACAAATGAAAAATATTATTATTATTTTTTTTTGTTCTAGAACTATGATAGAGTACCTTAAGCCAGCGTTCAACACAATTGTGGCCGAAAACATGTCCACATTTGAGCGCCACTAACCGATGCGCTCCACTATTCGTTATGCTGTCCAGGCAAATTGAGCACGAGAGCCCTTCTTCTACAGCAACTCCTCGTTTCTTTGGTGATGGCGTTACTGAAAAGTCCGTCAATGGATCCACATTGGTACAAGTCACCATTGAATAGTTTAAATTTAGCAGTCAACAATACATCGAAGCAGTAACACAAATAATAACAATATAGGACATGAAAATGGTAACTAAAAATGTTAGTGTATATTAGGTCTAAGAAGCACAGGAGAGAGAATTTAATTTATTAGGACATAAATAATTATTTCTGAGCGTTATGTCCAGATAAGCCTAAGGTTTGTATGTGGGTTCAACTGAATTATGCTTTTTATTATTTGATTGTGGGTCTGGGAGAAAGTACATTGAAACAACTGAAGACAACATTTTAAAAAAATAATGTATAGTCTGATCCGGAAGCGAGGCTATTATAGTGAGGTCCACGTTATAATGACAGTATTTGATCAACTTTGGTTCTGCTATTCTTGTCTATCATTCGACAAAGCCGGTGGTACTATCCTTTTCTAGGTCCACAACAATGCCAATTATGTTTTTGACAGTGAAGAAATATAATTAATTAATGCAGAGAATCGGCATCGCTATTCTTCTAACTTTATCCACTGCCATTATAACGTGGACCTCACTATAGAGACTATGTAAACAGACATGCGGGTGTGAGAGTGGATCTGGAGCAGCAAGACCGATTTACAGAAGCTTCCTAACATCATGAGAGTAGCAAATTAATATCGTGCATTACAATGAACATCACATTACTGTACTTGATTACGTGTGAATACATTGTGAACTGGTATTTGGGAGTCCAGCAATTAGCAGCTAAAGTCACTACTTTTTTACAGAGCACTAACTTTATGTTACTGTTGTCTTTCCGTCCGGTGAACGCTAATTCAAATGATCATATCTCACAAGCAATATTATAATATTTGTAACAAGCATAATCTTTATGGAGTGTTTATGAAAAAATTGTGAGGTGCCTCCTGACATCAAAATAATCAAAACCGTTCCAATAAACATGCATCCTAATATTCTTTGTTGTCGAGATATTAATGGCAAAAGATTGCACATTTTACTTCAAATTTTCAATTTTATAAAATTGTGGCGGCCTCATGAGGGCACTAGAATTGTAAATTCTAATGTGAAATTAGCTGAGAAATCGAATAAAACCAATTAGATGTATGTAACTTTAACGATTATTAGGATTTGGACCCCCTCTCCCTAAAATTTCACTGAAGCTGTCTGCGTCTTCGCACCCCCCCCCCACAATTTGGGGACCATTGAAATATATTTAGTTACATTTATAAAGTAAAACCCTTGCACCGGGCGGGCTTCTTGTCACCTTACCTGTAGGAGCGCCAAGCGTGTTGCAGGGTTCCAGGTTGCGTGCCGGTGTGGGAATCGACTCTAAATCCACGATTGCTGGAGTGAGATTCTCCACCATTGGAGGCGTGACGGTTGCAGTTTCATTATCCGAAATTACCACCACATCTGCTCCCTCCCCGCCCCCCTCCTCCTCATCCTCCCCATCTCCCTCATCATCATCAGTGCTATCTGCATCATTCAGCTCTGCTGTTTCAGGACTTGAAGCGTCTTCTTCCATGTCTGTTTCTGATCCTGACATTTCAGAAGCCTGAAGTTGGAAAAATTTGAATTATTCAAATACTTGATGGAAAATTGACTCCAGCTAATAATAAAAATATATAGTACTTTGAATTAATATTTTCTCTATACAGTGCAGAGTAGAATTTCGATTATCCGTTCGAAACCGTAAATTGATTAATCATGAAGGTCAGACAACATGGAAGATTATAATTATGATGTTGAATTGAATTTTTTTTGCTGAGGATGATAAACACATCAGGTCCAGACCTGTGCATGAGTAACGGACTGATCTAGATGAGAGGACTTACAGCTTTAAGTGAGTTCCGAACGACCGGGAAGCGATTTTCAAACTCATTTACATACTCAAGAAAAAGTGATAAGATATACAGAGTGTTTACCAACTGCCTACCAATACTCTAGGGTGGGGCATTGTTCCAAGCTAACAAACATATCTAAATATCATATTTAAATTGTCCGCAAGTCTTCAGTTACTCAAACAGCGGCCATTTTGATTTTTTCACTTATTATTTTTTCCCTAAATAATGGTTAAACATACGAAATTGAAACTTGCACAATCATTTATAACAATTAGACAAAGCTACAAAAAAATTATAATTTTTCGAATTGATAAAACAAAATGGCGGCCATTTAAAATTTTGTTTCTTAAATAACTCGGAAACCGTTGGTTTTACAAACATTTACAAGAATAACTTTGTTTTTGTAAATTCAATTACCTATCGATTGTTATGTGATTTTTCTAAGATTGGATTAACTGAGATACAGCAGCTTTAGTGGTAAGTGACTCACCTTTAGAGGGTTATGTAACGTTATTTTATTGTTTGGAATGACCTAAAATCGTTTACTATTAACATGCAATGCAAATTAGAGATTGCTGCATCATTGAGGCGACTCTATCACCTGTCGCACACCTGTCTGTTGCACGGCAACAAACTATCAATGGTCACCTATCACTAAAGCTGCCATATCTCAGTTAATATTGGTCCAATCTTAAAAAATCAGGTATCAATCGGAAGGTAATAGAATTTACTAAAAAAAGTTATTCTTGTAATTTTTTTGCAAAACCAACGGTTTCCGAGTTATTTAAGAAACGACATTTTAAATGGCCGCCTTTTTGTTTAATGAATTTGAAAAATTATCATAATTTTTTTGTAGCTTTATTTATTTATTTATATACAAAAGCTCACATAAAAAATCCATGGAGAGCCTTATTGACATCAACTAGTTTAGATACATAATATTTGATGCAAAATAAGAATGACAAAAAAAAAAAAAATAGTAAACACAATTTTTGAATACTAATATGATAAGAAGAGGCGAAATGAAAAAAATAAACTAATGATAATAGAAAATGAAGAAGAATGAAATAAAAATAAAATAGAGAATAGAGGAAAAATAGGACTTTAGAAGAGAGAAAAAAAAAGAAATGAGAGAGTTTAGTATAATTATTTATCAATCATGAGTCAGCTATAGAGCGATATGCTAGTTTACAGGATTTCTTAAAGGTTTGAAAACGGTCAGCAAACGGATCAATGCAGTGGCTTATTCTATTGTACAAACGTAAAGTTCTGTGTATGTAAGAATTGCAATGATGAGTGTCGTTCTGATGAATGGCATGTGAAACAGAATATTTGGTCTTGGTCTATTAAACGGAACATGAAGTTGCAACATATTCTCAACTGTCATATTGCTGAATTATTTGTAGCACAAAAACTGATAATTAAAACTATATTAAGCAAACCCAGGCTCTATCCAACGGATATGGTTTTTAGTGATTTTGAGGTCATGACTATACGTCAATTATACATAAAAACCGTAATTGAGTACTTAATAAAATATAGATCCGATTTTCATCTCACAATAAACTCTACTCTTAATTATTATAATCTAAGGGCCACTGCTAACAAATATGTAACCTATAACACCAATATTGAATGTATAAGGAGGCAATTAATTTACATAGGTACTAAAATAATAAACCTCATTCCAAATCACTTTCTCATGGACAATAAGATCAGCGGAAAAATTAAACTGGATATAAAAAACTGGACATACAGTAATTTCTTCTTCCATTAAGATATATGACTCGAGATTTCTGCTCCAGCATTTTTTTTTCATTAGTTTTTTCATTTTTCAGTGGACTCGCTTACCTTTATTTTGAGTACCTATTCCTCTGTTTTCTTCCTTCCCCCCATTTCTCCCTTTTCTTTTTTCCTCATTACTTCTCTTCTCTTCTTTGCCTGCCTATTACATGGGAAACCATAGTTGGCTAGGTATCTTCCTCTCTTTTTTTTCTCTTCTCCAACACACCAAACACTAAGCCCATTTTTTTATATTTGTAACATTTTATTGTGTTTTATTTGTTTCGTAAATCTTTGTAATTTTGTTTTGTGTGTTTTTAATAAATTGAAATTGAATTTATGAATTCTGGCATGAATACTTTATTGTTTAGGATATTATATAATAGCAAGAGGGAACCGACAGATCTCCTTTCTTCCAATCTTTGAACATTAAATATCAACCTTAGATTGTCTGTTGAAAAAGCTATCGGACAGAATGCGTTGAACTTTTTAAAATAAGATACCTTAAAAATTTATTCTTAATTTTTTCCAAATCAAGAATTGCGCTGCTGTGAAATGGAGCCCAAACTAAAGCAGCATATTCAAGTTTACTCCTCACTGTAGCATAATATAATTTCAAAACAACGTCACATGCTGTAAAAGGCCTACAATTTCGAAATAAAAACCCTAGCGACCTATTAGCACCATTCATAACATGTGCTAGGTGTTCCTTAAACTCAAGAGTAGGGTCCATTATGACGCCCAGGTCCTTTATACGGATGACACAATCGAGGTTTGTATTATTAATATTGTAATTGTAATGAAAAGGATTTTTCCTCCACCTACTGTCTAAAGTACTTACTTTACTCCCTGAAACCTAATACTAAAGTGCCACTTTTTCGCTCTCGGTAGTAAAAAACAGAAAAACTCCCTAGGGAGTAAAAGTGACTCCATTTGAATAACATGGGGAGCATCTCTATTTTGAAACTTACATTGTAATAGGTTAGAAGGTGTAAGCTCAGATGAGAAAGCATAATAGAGGTGTCTGTCATTGAGTCAACTAATTCAATACCACAATCAGAAATTTGATTAACTCATGAAATATATGTTTGTATGATAATTGTTATATTCTTAATATTAGTAGACGATAAAAATTTATACAATTTTTAAAATATTTTATTCTATTCAAAATACCAGCCAACAAATATTTTGGATCTGCAATTCAAATCTGAACCGCGTGATCTGGAGTCAGCCATTTTTGGTAGCTGCTCAGCTGATATGATTGTTACAACTTTTGCCCATAGATAGCGCAATCAGCAGTGCCAATCAGACGACCGGTTTTTAGGTTTTAGATTTAGGTTATGTTGTTAGGAATCATTGTCACCAATATGTAAGTTATTAGAATGATTTTATTTGCAGTTTCTATAAAAAAATGTAGATGGAGGAAAAATGTTGTGTACATCATGAGCGAAAAATACTTTTTCTCCCTCAGGAAAATTGCTGCCCTTGGCTTCGCCTCGGGCTTCAAACTTTTTCCCACAGGGAGAAAAAGTCGTACTTTTCACTCTAGATATACAAATAACTATTTCTGACTTGTGAATATCATGTATTTTGTTTTTGATATATTTATTTCCAATCTATTTCTCAAACACCAGTCATGAATCGCATTCAGATCCCGCTGCAAGAGAGATCAATCCACCAGACTAGAAATAGGTCTGAAAAGTTTTACATCGTCTGCAAAAAGCAAAATACTAGATTCTTTAATATGGTCAGGCAGATCATTTATGAGTAGGAGGAACAACAAGGGACCAAGGTGACCTGTGGAACCCCAGAAGAATTGGTAAAGTAAAGAGATCTGTGATTATCAAAAACTACATAAGACATCCTATCGGTTAGATAACTCTCAAAAATGCAATCAAACTATCAGACAGACAAAACCATTTCAATTTTTTCAACAAAATCCCAAAATCCACCGAATCAAAGGCTTTTTTGTAATCTAAATAGATAACATCCATACGACCATGCATGTCTAGCTGCGAAGAGACAGATTGGGTGAACTGCAACAGATTAGTTATAGTTGAGCGCGATGGCATAAAACCATGTTGGAATGAGGAAATTGCGGGTCTTACATGATTGAAAACTTTGCTATATAAAATATATTCAAAGACTTGGAGAATTCAGAATAGCAATGGGACGAAAACTCGAGATAATGTTCTTTCCACCAGTCTTATGAACAGGTGTTACCCTCGCAGCTTTCCATTTTTTAGGATATTTATTCGATCTCAAGGACAAATTAAAGATAAATTGTAAAGGTTGAATAAGAATATCTCTACAACCCTTTATAATGTATACTGGTACACCGTCAGGCCCACAAGATCTAGTTGCTTCAAGTTTATTTATAGCTGAATTTACTTCATTTTCAGAAATATATGAAACTTGAAATAATGTCAAGAGAGGAGATGAGGAAATGCTGTCATATGATTCGTTATCGTTATTATGTTGAATGTTATTACGGTTGTTGCTATTATTGTAAACAGATGAAAAATAATCAACAAAAGCCTGCGGTACTTCCCGATCGGTATACCTGCACCCATTCCACTCAAAACACTTTGAGTCCGATTTAGATTCTTTTTTACTCGCAACATAGTTCCAGAAGTGTTTAACATTTGAATTTATGTTATTTTGTAGAGATTCTATATAATTTTGTTAGGCTATGTTGATTTCACTTTTTATTGCAGCTCTCAATTCCTTGAATTTGTTCAAATTCTTTGTCTAGTTGTTAAAAATGATTGTGCAAAGTTTCAATTTCGTATGTTTGTATATTTATAGAAAAAATAATGAGTGAAACAAGCAAAATGGCCGCTGTGTGAGTAACTGAAGACTTGCGGACAATTTGAATATGATATTTAGATATGTTTGTTAGCTTGGAACAATGCCCTAGAGTAATGGTAGGCAGTTGGTAAACACTCTGTATTTAACATTAAGCTATACATTATCGTTATTACCCATCTGGGCAACAAGGCGAGTATCCTGCAAATAAAGAGAGTTGGATGGAATGGAAGGTAGAGTAATCGTGACTCTATTCTTTTAAATACAAACATACAAATATTAGATACATTTTAGGAATTTCTTTTTACAATATGTACTTTGAAACATTCTATATAAACCACACATTATTCTTTAGAATATTTCAATAGGATCATTTTAAACTCATGTGCTAGGTATTTATGTGTGTATATTATTATAAAGATGATAAGATGATCTTATAAGATGTATTCTGTGTCATGGCATGCTCAAAATATTTATTGACTATTGTAATGCGATTAACGTTCTCAAGAGTGTGCGGTAACAGTTATCTCAATATTTTTATTTAACATAGCGCCCTTAATATGCACAGAAATTCAAGTTATGCCCTGAGTACTTTGGGCGACTTGTACTGCGCACTCTTTAAGAGCATTTTTCGCTAAAATTATTTTACTTTTTTATTTACTTGTTTTTTCCCATTATTCGTGGTCAGCTCTGTTGATTACTCTTTCCCAGATTTTTAATGCATATGACATGAGCTTAACGGCTCTTTTTTCTGAAACGTAGATCTGCTCTATTTGATTACATAGGGATTTTTCTAGTTCTTTTGTAAAGTATCTGTTCTAGTATGCTGATGAAATACTAATAAAATAAAAGATTGAAAATAATATAAAAGAATTTCCAATTTAGATTATAACACATACACAACATGACTCTTTCCACCATATTATTCATGTTCTATGGTAAAATAAATTCTGTGTCGACCGGAATCCACACAAAATGTTACACACCTCAAGGATAAACTCGCACTGCCGTGTGTATAACCTACCAATTTGTCGCTACTTCGTGAGACAAAACACAATTCCCTTCATTAAAAATAATCACCTCACACTTAGAATAATAATAATAATAATTCTCTGGATGTAGGACGACACATCCAGAGGAGTTTATTCATAAATTCATACATACATTACATATTTTTTAATATAACAATATTCAGGGTTTAGAAAATGATACCTCACTATATAATATATGTGTCGAGGTTATCATCAAATTAATACTAATTTATGCTACAACAGATAATACAAAAATTCCAAAAAAATCTAAAACTATATCTATTACCTTAAGCATCACCTAGTACAAAGATACTAAACCGAGGTACTATTTTCTACCTATAAATTACCTTATTTAAAAAGAATACTACTTAAATCTAAATCCTACTTACTATGAGTTCCTCACTACTTTGTATCCCAATACTGAATAACCAATGTCTAATTTTTCTTTTGAAGCTATTGAAATTTTCCTCTTCTTTGATTTGTAATGGTATTCTATTAGATATTGTAGGCCCTAAATATCCTAGTGATCTTTGCTCAAAATGCTGTATTCATCCTTGGTACTTCTTGGTTGTAACGTTCTCTTATTCTAGTATTATGGCTATGATTTATGATATGGTTCCTATTTTGATGTTTTTTCATATACCCTAATAACAACAATATATAGGTACAATTGCCTAACGCTGAGTACTCTATTTTCTATAAATAATTCTACAGTTGGAAACCGGATTTACCTGTTTCCCATTATTTTCAAAATGCGTTTTTGAGTTTTAAATAATGGATCTATAAAACTGAAGTTAGCTGCACCCCAAACTAACAGACCGTACCTTAAAAGAGATTCAACTAATGTTAATTATACAGTTTTTAACATTTCTTTGTCTATGATACGCCTTAATTGATAGAATTTGTATATAAGCTTCCTTATTTTGGCAGTTGTATATGTTAAGTGCTTGTTCCATTTCAATGAATCATCTACTATTATTCCTAAATACTATATATTGTCAGAGCGTTCTATTAGTGGGAAATTACAATTATTGTTACTATTTCTATCACAATTATGAAGCTTCATTGTTGTCATGTGTGGTTTTGTGCTATTTGTTAAAGAAAAAGCTAAAAATTTTGTTTTTTCTGAATTTAATGACAATAAACTATTTCTTAACCAACTAGTGATTTTTGTTAGTTCTATCTCTGCTGTTTGGAACACTTCTTCCCGGGTTTTTCCTTGAAAAAGGAGTGCTGTATCGTGAGCAAAGGCTATAACTCTACCTTGAATTTGAATGGAGCACAACTCATTTGCAAAGATCGAATACAAAATTGGTCCTAAAACTGTTCCTTGAGGTATTCCAAACTGCATGGAACCCTCTGCACTCATATGGTTCTCAACCTTTGTTTTTTGCTGTCGATTGCTGAGGTAGGATCTGAACCATTCAAGTGGCACTCCTCTTATACCTATTGCCTCAAGCTTTTTTATTAATAAGTCATGGGAAACAGAGTCGAAGGCCTTTGCTAAATCTAAAAATATTGCTAGACATTTATTCTTTTCCTCTAAATTGCTAGTTACAAATTTTGATAATTCTAGTACAGCTAATTCTGTACTTATACCTTTGCGGAAGCCAAATTGGTTAGAAGAAATAATATTATTAATTTCTAAAAAGCTTATTAATCTTGATTTAACTAGTTTTTCTAAAATTTTTGATACATTGCTAATCAGTGAAATAGGTCTATAATTACTAATAATTAGTTTATCACCTGCTTTATGTATGGGTCTGACACAGATTTGCTTCATTGCTCTTGGAAAAGTACCATATAACAAGCTCAGATTGAAAATATGAGTTAAATGTTTAGAAATTAAATCTTTTATTCCTTTCAAGGTCCTGTTATCTAATCCATCTAGGCCTGGTGCACTATTGCTGTGTAAAGAATCAATTGTGTTTATTATTTCCTTTTCATCTATGGGGAAAAGAAACATATTATTTGGTACATGCAATTCTGGTACATTATCTGCTATAATTTGGTTAATATTTTTATTCAGACTCTCAGATATTTTGTTAGCCATACTCTCTCCAATATTAACAAATAAATTATTTACATGATTCAATAGTTCTCTAGGATTATCTTTCAGTGTGACTATGTCACCATTAATTTTCAAAGCATTCAGTTGTATATCCTTTTTCTGATTTGAATCTGTAGCATCCTTGATCATTTTCCATGTCTTCCTTACATCATTGTTCGCTTCATTTAGTTGCATCTTGAAATAATTTTCTTTTGTAGTTTGAATGAGTGACGTCAGTGTATTTCTGTATCTTCGGTAGTAGTTAGCGAGTTCTCTATTCTCTGGGTCCAGCTTCCTTCTTCTATTTAGAGAATCCCTTGTTCTTATAGCTGAGATAAGTGCTCGTGTTATCCATGGTTTTATGCTCTTGATCCTCTTCTTTTGTCTGTAATGATGTGTATTGCTCTCAATATGTTTTTGTAGAATTTCTAGGAACTTTTCGTGAGCTGAGTCTGTGTTATTTGACTCAAAAACCTCCGTCCATTGTTCCACTCGCAGTCCTCTCCTCAAGCCGTTCAAGTTGACAGATTTACAGTTAGTTGAGGGTTGACAGTTAGTTGAGCTCTGTTCATCCCCATTTGTTCTGTCTGACTGATGTTCTTCCAGTCCAAGAATTGTAATGAAGTGGTCTGTGATACTCGAGTGGATGGATTTTACTTTTACAGTTGGTCAACATATGATCCAAACAAGAAGACGTTCCCGCTGTTACACTGATAGTCTTCCTAATTGAGCGGAGAGTTCCACTAGTTGTTTCAATTTTACCATAGAATTTGGATAGTGCGCAGCATACATCGATCGGACATCTTCTAGTTAATGTCACTTTCCGTGTGGGCTCACAAAAAACTGAAGGATGAGACCATCTAACTTTCAGTCCACTCCTTTCGATGTAAGGAATCTGTTTAGAATCACCAAGTAGGAAAACTTCGGAGCATCCTGATAATTTCGCAATGAAACCAATGTAGCCAGCATGCATCAGTACAGCCTCATCTATAAAGACACGATGATATTTCTTGCCCACTCCATTTATAATGAAAGATGAAACTGTTCTGTAATCTGATCTGATTATCTTTCTACAGTAATCCTTACCGTACTTATGATTGACAGCCTCTCTGATGTCTTTGATTCCTGCTCTTGTTTGACTTAGAACTAAATCTATTCCTGGTTTATGCTGGTTCAGTATTTCAAACGTCTTTCCACACCCTGGCACACCATCTATCCACGTAATATTAGGAAGACTTGAAGCAGAAATGTCAACTAATGATATTTTCTGATACAGCTCACCGTTTAACATGAGTTGTGTATCTCTACTAACAAGAATCTATTTTTCTTTTGTTAAGAATCTTTTATTACTCTCGTTGAATTCCACGTAGGTTCCTTCGTTATCCAAGCAGAAGCCCATTCTATAACTTTTTCCAGTTGGCCATAGAAATGTTCTTAGATTATTATCATAAATATTCATATCTTTACGCTTTATATCTATTAGGTACGAATAAGAGCTCAATAAGTTTTTTCTTGTAATGTTAGTCAGAATTTCATAGTAAATAATAGAATTTATCTGATCATGTTGACTCAGAAGAATTCTGAGCTCCAGCATACTATTTATAAATTCATGTTTTGGTGGTTTTTCAGGTAAGTATCCCGTTGGACATGCTTTCTCATTGTTTTTCTCTTCTGGAATATTTAAAAATGTAAGATTATTTATACCCTTGTAGTAAAACACATATTTAATATGTTTTGTTGCCAAGACAGTACTTAAGAGATCAATACAAGATACATCAGCCATGGTTCCAAAAAAATCATAGATAGTAATATTTTTAGATTGGAAAGCAAGTTACTATTATCTGTCAATAAAAACAAATTGAGTATTTTCAATGTCTCGTTGAATTTGACCGACGCATCAATTTGCTTTGTTTGTGAAAATATAGTAGTTGGACTATTGAAGTAATCAATGCTCATACATTTCCTATTTACTACGGTAGCAATGCCCTTGGAAATATTTACTTTTTCGTTTTTTACGCTGGCGAAGGAAATATTCAGGTCAGTGTAACCTCCAAAATTAAATACGAATGATGTCCTACTTTTTGATCTTTGTTGAACTCTATTTGTATCATTCAAATTACCTAAAATTTCATTAATATCCAACACAATATTTCCAGCCTGATTTATTATTTTTTGAGAACAATATATATTTTTAAACAATCCCATAATTAGTCTTTTCAATCAATTGCTGCAATGATTTCTGGTGGCTAGGACATTGTGGATCGTGAACTTTATGATTTGATGGCTTTTTGTTCTTCTTACAATTGCTACATATTGCTTCCTTGGCGGTATTTGGACAATCTTTAGCACTAAAGATCATAGCACTATGATCTTCAGCACAGTGACAGCAGACTTCACTTTCTTTTTTTCAATACTTTGAAACGTGACCAAAGCACTGGCACTTGAAGCACCGTTGAACCGAAATAAAGTCATTTAACCTGCAAGAAGTCATGTCGACAAAGACTCGTACTTTAATAGGGTAACAAGACCAAAAATTCACTCTGAAAAATAATTTATCCATAATAATGAAAGAGTGCATTATCTATCTATTTTACTCGATTTCTTTGTTACTAAAACAAGGTTCAGAACATCTTGAATAGAAATATTCATTCTTGATTTTTAATCTACGGAAATAGCCGGCCGGGTTGGTCAAGTGGTAAGGAGCAAACTTCGGTCTGTTAGCACCACCTGGTTCGTGGGTTCGAATCCCGCCAATAGCATGGACGTTTGATTTCTCATCCATTCACCAAGGCACTTCCCATCACTCACGCACGAGCAAAAAGCTCAAGTGGACATCATACACAATAAAAAATAACTTGTAAAATGATTTCAACTTATTATACTTTATATGTGGTACCTACTTACTCTCCTTTATAGGGCTGCTAAAATTATTGAGACAAAATATTAATTATAAAGTAACTTTTTTCAACAAATCACAACTAGTTTCAAATGATTCGAGTTATTCTCACTTACACTTGAAAATGGTTTTACTCATTTTACGTTATAATAATAATAATATCGAGTGACCTGGCTGGCTCAGGTCTGGTGTCAGAGTTTTCAGGTCGCAGCTGATCAATTTCAGGGCCTCTGACATGACCTAAAGACTGCTTTTTAGGCAGCCGGGACCGACGGCTTAACGTGTCCATCCGAAACACGGGAAATTATTTATTATAAATTATTTTACATTAATAAGCAGGTATTGTAACATTAGAAACTAGAACTAGGGTGTAGTGAGCTCAGTTACTTACATCGGAGTTAGAATTTTCAATATCGTCTAAGATATGTTCAATTTCAGAGATTGAATCGAGCGACGATCCATCTACTTCCATGTCATCGTCATAATCGGGATCATAATTCGAATCATAATCTTCGCCATAATCTAGAAGAGTTAAAAAGCTAATTAGTCCAGTCAAATGGTAATTTTGAAACCAAACTTTTTTCTCATCAATTCAAGTTTCAGGCGCTGAATTTGCTTCTGAAATTTGCTGACACGCCAGCATACCATGTTCTGCAGCCAAAATCCAGATTTTTCATAGTAATAACTTTTCAAGGCCTCCCTATATGATCGAAAATATTGATTCGATTGGTTAGGGAGGCCTGAAAGTTATTACAATTACAAATCTGGATTTTGGCTGCAGGACATGGTTATTCTTTTTTTGCTAGTATTTCTCCCTTTCCCCCTACACTAGATTTGTAAATTTATTTGGAATCTTGTTCAGAATTAATTATTGTACTTTCACATGTTATGTGATTTTTCATATTTTTTTATAATAGGCTATATATCGTACTAGCCGTCAGGCTCGCTTCGCTTGCCATATCCGTCTAGCCAGGAGGCTCCGACCCCTGGACCCCCGACTGGATCGTCCAAAAATGAGATCAGCGAGCTCTCTTCGCTCGCCTGCATGTATACCTCAGCGGAACCTCTGTACCGAATTCTGGACCCCTGACTGGATTGTCCAAAAATGAGATCAGCGGGCTCGCTTCGCTCGCCTGCATGTAGACCTCAGCGGAACCTCTGTACCGAATTTGAACGTATTATGTCAATTTGATCTCGAAAAACACCTGTTACTATATCGGCGTGTCTTTGGCGAACAAAATTCTTTCACCTCAGCTAAACCTGTGTACTGAATTTTTTAAAATATATTTCCATCAATTATTGAAAAAGGTGAGGAAACGCAGTAAAGCTGAGAAAACGCTAATTTTGGGCGTACCTTTGGCGTTATTGCAAATTCCTTCTAACACAACATTACAGCACCCCAGCTGAGCTTCTGTAGTAAATTTGAACATTTTCTGTTTATTTGTTCTCGATAAAGCTGAGAAAACGCTAAAAAACGTAGATTTTGGGCGTATCTTTGGAAATTTTTCCAAATCCGTTCTTTTTGCGCCTCTAAAGGGCCAACTGAACACACCTACCAAATTTGAAATCTTATGTCATATTTTAACATATGTATGTTAAAAATATCTTGTCAAACGGGCTTCTTATCAGAACACAATATGCCGCCACGCATCTACTGCGCGCCTCTCCTCAAGTACACCTCAAGGATCAAAATTTCAAACACTTATAACTTCTGACACAATGTTCAGATTTAATCGTACTACACTTCATTCTTCTCGGCTCGTCAAGGCGGTCCAAAATCCATGCATAATAAGTCAAATTCGGTTTAAAAGTGTAAAATGTATTGTTGAGTGTACTTAAGCCCATATTCCAATCCACAAAAAATGGCCAATTTCTATATTCAAAGCGATGTATCTCGGTAACGCCTTAATATAAAATTCATTACTTGATCTTGAAATGTACAATAAAATCTTCTCTTTTATCTGCTGTAAACGATTCATGAAAAAATATTTTCGTAAAGTAAGATTTGATTGGTGAAAAAATCCGGTAATTGTAGATATTTTTCTCATATTAACGGTTTTGGCAGTTCTATGATAAGGAAAAGTGATTCAAGATGGATTTTAGACAACTGAGCTTGTAGAGGATAACTTTATCTACAATTAGGAATCAATCGTAAGTTTCTATGTATCAGACTCGTTTTAAAAACTCTTGATCAACAGTAAAATCACGAAAAAAATTTAAAAACTGAAATCGCCATTTTCAAAATCTTTTGTAACTTTCGAATTGTATTGGAATCGAAAGTATTATTCATTGGAGTGGGTAGAGGGGGACAATTTTCACATGAAATCAAATAAAATCAAACTGTTTATTCCTCATAAACAAAAACACAATACATGTTATAGCAGCAATAAAACTCAAAATATACACAGAATTATAACATGACTATGAGCCTAGTAGCCTATGTTGATATTATAATGTATATAAAATAATATTTCTAAAAATACATGACCATGATTAACAAAACTGTGACTGTTAAATTAATAACATTGATAACTATTATTGCTGTTAACACAAATAACTGTTAAATAGGAGGAAGGTCCGCGCACAGGCACAGCCCATGCGGACCTTTGCATGGGACCGAGTTGCATTGGATTTTGATCAAGTACTGCACCGTGTATAGTTTATTATTTTTAAGAAGAAAAATAAACATACACATATATGTTCACATATGCATGTATAGGCCTACACATACAAATGCATACCGCATATATATATATATATATATATATATTATATATAATATAAATATAAACAGGATACACACGACACGGATAGATTAAAAACTTACAAACTTACATTTAAACGAGAATTTTCGGGGGCTGGGCCCCCTTTGTCAATCAACCAGGAAGTCTTCCTATATATATAAATATAAATAAAAAATAAATATATATATATATATATATATAAAGTGAATTCACTTCCTGGTCGATTGACAAAGGGGGCCCAGCCCCCGAAAATTCTCGTTTAAATGTAAGTTTTCAAGTGTTTTTAATCTATCCGTGTCGTGTGTATCCTGTTTATATTTATATTATAAAACTTTAGTGTTTTCTGTCAAGTGCTATAATATATATATATATATATATACAGGGTGTCCCAGATAAGGTGTAAACCCCGGCTACCATAGATTCTACATGCAATTTGCAACAAAGAATGTTCAGTAGAATTTTCTCCTATCAACCTTCGTTTTCGAGATATATCGATTTTTCAATATTTTTCAAGTAGGCGTACTTCCAGTCATTAAATCGTCAATATCTCAAGAACTATTGGTCTTAAGTAAATTTTGAGGACATCGTTGAAAAGAGGACAAAATTTCACATTGATTTGAGGTATAAAACATGCCAAAGTCGATTATTGAGAAGTATTTTTTAGCGGTCAAAGTTTAAAAAGAGTGATTTTTGAAAACTTCAAACACATTTTTCTCGATTTTTTTTCCAGGGTACGAAATAATTTTTATAGCGCAAAAACTTCCTTTTTTGATTATCTTTCGAATGAGACCAAAAACAGGTGTCTAGCTCAAATCCTCGAATCAGAATTTCAGTTTAAATTCGATTTTTTAATTAAAAACGAGACATATCTTGTTTGGGTGTGAATAATTGTCTACAATTTGATAGCTTTGTGTCGAGTGATTGAGGGCGTAAAAATACTTTTTTATAGGGAATTTTGCTGAAAAATTCAATGAAACTGGTTAGAAGTTCGTATCTGCAATTGTTATTGAGATACAAGTTGAAAAAAATTCAAAGTCGAGTTTAAATCTAAACTTTTCAAACAGTTTTTTCTTGATTTTTTTTCATTGTAACAATATTTTTACAATAATGAAAAAACTTTGCCATTTTATAAACTATCGAATGAGTATAGATTTTCCAGAAAAATTTCAAAACTAGAGTGTTAAAAAATGAAAATTTTCAAGAAGAGCACCCTAAAGACATATTTTCGTTGTTTTAAATTCATACCATTGAGATTCAATTGAGTGAGAAGAAAAAATCAATCTGTTCATTAATCAGCTGCTCTGATAGAATAAAACTTTTTTCTAATGCTCACCCAACAATATAGACAATTCTCGCAGTTATTGTATGAAAAGTAACGTGCTTACAGTCGGTCGATAATGATGTCTTTCCAGTCAATAGTCCAGTTTCCCAATTAGCATTCGATGACGTCAGAACGAGGCCCAACGAAGTCAGACGGGCAAGTGGGAGTATCTTGCAACGTAGTAGAAGGTGCAGAGAGAATAATGGAGGATATTTTGAATTTCGTTGAATAAAGTATATCAATTTTATTTAATCAATGGACAATGATTATTCATATGGACTATATCCACAATACTTCCAATTGATGTTAATGATTCATGATAATTTTAGAATAAAAAATTTAAAAAATTAACTAATTTATTTTTAACCTTCTAATGTTCAATGTAGGCCTATATTTAGGCTGGGACAGATAATAAGAGTTATTGAGAGCACAAAACAGGTAGGCCTATCATTAGGCCACAGAGAATACTACATGACATGATAATTATTATACTCAGGCATTTTTTATGGAAAATAAATGGATTTGATTTGATGCATTATAGTGGATGGAAAATATTAATAAGAGGATGAACTTTGTCACAGACTTAACACATGTTTTACCTAGGAATCACCAAGAAAGCTGTTTCTGAGGTGCTCTTCTTAAAAATTTTCATTTTTAACACTCTAGTTTTGAAATTTTCCTGGAAAATTTATACTCATTCGATAGTTTATAAAATGGCTAAGTTTTTTCATTTTGGAAAAATATTGTTACCGTGAAAAAAAATCAAGAAAAAACTGTTTGAAAAGTTTAGATTTTCTCGACTTTGAACTTTTTTCAACTTGTATCTCAATAAAAATTGCAGATACGAACTTCTAACCAGTTTCATCGAATTTCTCAGCCAGATTTCCTATAGAAAAAATATTTTTACGCCCTCAATCACTCGACACAAAGCTATCAAATTGTAGACAATTATTCACACTCAAACAAGATAAGTCTCGTTTTTAATTAAAAAATCGAATTTAAACTGAAATTCTGATTCGAGGATTTGAGCTAGACACCTGTTTTTGGTCTCATTCGAAAGATAATCAAAAAAGGAAGTTTTTGCGCTATAAAAATTATTTCGTACCTTGGAAAAAAAATCGAGAAAAATGTGTCTGAAGTTTTCAAAAAAACTTCAAAAATCACTCTTTTTAAACTTTGACCGCTAAAAAATACTTCTCAATAATCGACTTTGGCATGTTTTATACCTCAAATCAATGTGAAATTTTGTCCTCTTTTCAACGATGTCCTCAAAATTTACTTAAGACCAATGGTTCTTGAGATATTGACGATTTAATGACTGGAAGTACGCCTACTTGAAAAATATTGAAAAATCGATATATCTCGAAAACGAAGGTTGATAGGAGAAAATTTTACTAAACATTTTTTGTTGCAAATTGCATTTAAAATCTATGGTTGCCGGGGTTTACACCTTCCCTGTATATATATATATATAATATATATATATATATATATATATATATATATAATATATATATATATATATAGAGAGAGAGAGAGAGAGAAAGAGAGATAAGAATATAAGGATAATGAAGAAATTAATTTAGAATAGGATCTGAAATCTGAAGAGAAGATATAATATAGAACTGAGAATACAAAGATAATAATAAGATTGGAGATCATTGAAGATAATATATCAGAAGGGAGGAGAAACTATGAAATGTATTTTTAAATATAAGTGGTGTGGGCTGACCTTAACATATTTTTAGAAGATTCTCTACCAGTTTGAATTAGCCATGAGGTAAGCATTCTTTTGTAGATATTTGTACTTGGTAAAACTGTACGCAAATCTGTTGGGATATTCTGGTAGATAATATGGATAAGATGGTGGGGGTTGGATGCTGATGCAGATCTACTGATAGGGGGGACAGTTATGCCAACATTAATTCTATATCTAGTTGGATAAACATGGTTCAAAGGTTGCAACATATTGAAATTTCTTTTAAAACCAAACAAAAGCAGGTTCTTGATAAAAAGTTGTCTTAGGTCCAGCACTTTAAATGAATTGAACAACGCTTCTGTGGGGTAACGGATCGGAACACAAAGAGCTGCCTTGATAATGGCCTTCTGGGTTATTTCCAAACACTTTACCGATGCATTTGTGGAACCTCCCCAGACTATAATGCCAAATTGAAGAATGCATTATCAGAAGTATTTCACAAGACATGCAGCTTTGAATATAGAAATTGGCAATTTTTTGTGTATTGGAATATGGGCTTAGGCCTAAGTGCACTCAACAATACATTTTACATTTTTCGACCGAATTTGTCTTATGATGCATGATTTTGGACTGTCTTGACGAGCCGAGAAGAATGATGTGCAGTACGATGAAATCTGAGCATTGTGTCAAAAGTTATGAGTGTTTGAAATTTTGATCCTTGAGGTGTCCTTAAGCGCGCTTCTCCACTAGGAAATACTAAAATGAAGTGCATCTAACGGGTGATTCTCATAGAACATAATCTCATGAACTTATGTTATTGTGCGAAATACCAATGTTAGGACAATGTAGTTGGTGATGATGGTTGAAGCTGAAAATGATGTGTTTTTCGCAATACAAGGAGCATTGTTGTCAGGTGTACCTGGAAATCTAGCGGGTGATCAAAAAGTCTCTCCGCAGTAGATGCGTGGCGGCATATTGTGTTCTGATAAGAAGCCCGGTTGACAAGATACGCCACCTTCACTCCCCCTAATAAAACATAAAACATGCATGTTTCCTAATCCCCATTAAACATGAAAGCACTTCATCATTTTCTGTAATGAATGTACACGTAAGCTTAATAGATTGAAACCCTGTTAGTGTTGTTATAAGTACTTGTCTTTGAGTGATTGAATGTTTTTTTTTTAATATTTCACTGCGGAGGGACTTCTTGATCACTCTGTATATGAGATAAAGCGCTCTATCTGATCTCAGATTGTAGAGCACAAAAATACACCCAGAGGGATTTTGAATTATACATCAAAGTGGTAACAATCGGAAGATATTGTTGATCAAAAACTAAATTCATCAAAATTGATTTTTTCTTCAAATTTCACTCATTTTTGAAAAATTGTAACTCAGTACTCATTGGAGAAAAAGAGTTCCGAATTATCTCTCCAGAAGTTTATAATCTGAAAAAATGTGAGAATAAATTTTTCTGTCTGTTTACAAGATTTGGCAAAAATAGCTGAAAACTGGATAATGAGCCGAAAATACGAGGTTTTTGGGCCACTCTGTATCTAGCACAAGGAAATTGGTTCTGGACTTCTCTTATGTACCCAAATAATATATTAAAAAATCAGAAATACAATATAAATTGCATGCACCAATGTATATAGTGACTGAACTAATATTCGGCTTTAAAATTAACGGATTTAAAAAAAAATCAGTTGAATTCAGTTGAGCCTATTGTTTTGTAGTTTGGTTGAATATATTTTATAAATTGGAAAGTCATTCTTTTGGCAGAAGACATTTAAAGACTGTTCATAATCTGAAAGTTGTACTCAATGTTCCCTAAAAAAATAACTATGAATGCGAAATAGAACACCCAAATGACTTCTATACCAATAAAAATATGATAACTTGATTAACTGATGTAGCTAAATCTTTTCAGAAGTTGATTGAATGAGTCAGTAAGTTATGCCAGCTAAAGTAAATAAAATTTTCACAAGAGTTGATTTTATTGGAATACCGGTATTTCAATTATTTAATATTATTCACTGTTCAGTGGATAAATTCAGATTATGAAGAAACAATAAGGCCCGGTTGCACAAAAACCTTTCAAATGTTAATTATGATTAAATACCACGAGAACCAATCATAGTTTTTTTAAAGAAGGCTTCTAGGCTTCTGTGATTGGTTTTCGTGGCATTTAATCTTAGTTAAGATTCAACAGACTTCTGTATAATAGTGTCCTAGATCCGTATGCAGATGGTCGGTTTAAACTGCGTCTAGCCCTACAATGGTTTTAATTCAAAGATCTGAGCTAGCTGGTGACAGGACAATAACGCTGGAGACACACGAGGTCTGCTATCTCTTCGTAGTGAATGATTTAATATAATCAACATTTTGCAATTGAATAATAACATTTTCTCGAATTTCGAGCTTATTTTCAATTACGGTATAGGTGAAAATGTTACTAAACACTAATTGTAGAGATTTTCATGCTCAATCTTTTCCACTTGAATTTTTTTTGTTTAAATTGATGCCTGATAATTGGAAAGCTAAAATCAAACTTTGCATAGATGGGGCGGAGCTTCTGAGATTTTTACAGATATGGGACTTATTGCAGTTGATAGAGCTTATCACTTACTATTTTAGGTATACATTTGATCAAAATCGTTGGATCCGTTTATGAGAAAATTGCGAAAACCCCTGTTTTTTTAACTCATTTTCGCCATCTTGAATTGCATTTGATCGAAATTGTTCGTGTCGGATCCTTATAGGGGAAGGACATTAAGTTCCAAATTTCATTCATTCCGTTAATTGGGAGATGAGATATTGTGAACACAGACATACATACACTCATATACACCCACACACACACACATACAAACCCAAAACCCACTTTTTTGGACTCAGGGGACCTTGAAACGTATAGAAATTTAGAAATTGGGGTACCTTAATTGTTTCGGAAAGCAATACTTACCTTACCTATGGTAATAGGGTAAGGAAAGTAAAAAATAGTTGAAACTTTGGAAGGTTTAAATACCTGTATCCTGTGAGTTACCATTAGCGTTGAATGTCATGTAATGCGTTGTAGGTTATAACTCAAAGAAATTTACTGGAATCTGAAAAATAAAAAAACTTAAACTGAATTGAAACAGCTGGTGGCTTAAGCTAAAAATGAACCACATTATATCAAATGAGACTTGATATAGATTTAATCCTGTTTAAAATGAAATTTTGTCTAAACGGCACTTGGGGTATGATCACATTGAATGCGTCTATATGCAAGTGCACGTCAGATCATGCATGGGCCGAACAACAAAATCTCGGAAGAGCAAGTGCACGCGTTGTGTGAGTATTCCTATTGCTCAGATTTTGTTTCTCATCTGTGTGCTTGGTCATGCATGAACAAGTGTGAACTTGCATCCAATGTGATCACCCCACATTATTGCATGCATGTGCAAGTGCACGTCAGATCATACATGAGCCGAAAAACAAAATCTGGAAAGTGCCATTAAAAAATGTTACGACTTGCATGTATCTATGCTCACACTGAATGCAACCAGCAAGTGCAGACGTTTAGTGTGAGTGTTCCTAAAGCCTAGTTTTCACTAGAAGTGTTAGTGGTCGAGTATCTGGCATACTAACTTTACCGAGCTAACTCTATTTGGTCGAGTAACTGTTTTCACTAAAGTAGGTAAAGTGTGTTGTCTATTGAATAGAACTAACCTTAAAATGTCAATACTTTATAATAAATCAACACTTACGAACGCTTTTTAATAAATTAATACTTTTTTACTACTAAAATGTTTTATTATTACTTTGCTTAATATTATCATATAATCTTGTTAAGTTTATTGTACTGTAAACTTCTAAAATGTTGTACTTTTGTTAACTGTATTACTGTTATTATCTTGTGATTGTCTGTAAAATTATTTGGCAAATAAATTTCAATTTTAATTTTTAATAAATAACAATACTTCTTAAACTTGATAGGCTACGGCACGACTCTAATCTACTAGCTCGAGACTGTTTTCATTAGCATAGTAGGGGTATAGTAGAGTGAGAAGCGATGGTGGAGGAAGGCAAGTGATAAAGTCCCACGGTGCTATACAACTCTACTCTACTAAAACTAGTACTCTACCATTACTCTACTCTTTCATGAACATTTTCATTGGGAGAATTTACAAGATAATTAGTACTTGCCCAGGGAACTCTACCACTAACTCTAGCCTACTCATGAAACTCAGGCTTATTGCTCTTTCCAGATTTTGTTTCTCATCTGCACGCTTGTTAATGCATAACCAAGTGTGCCCTTTTGGGGGGAAATTCAAGCCGCGTAGTGGAGGTATTTGGATTGCAGAAGTGGGCATTGAGAGTCATGGTGAGAGATTCAATTCATACAAGCTGTCGGCCTCATTTCCAAAATCTGGAAATTCTGCCACTCCCAAGCCTCCACACTTATAAAACAATGAGCTTCATTGAAAACAACTTACATAGGTTTAATACCGGCGAAACATTTAACCACTACGCAACTTGAAACAGGAGTAACAACTATGTATAAGCGAGAGGTGAGGAGTTCAGGGATCCGTTTGTATAAGTTACTGTCAGCTCGCTTAATAGTCCAGGCAATGAATGCTCAAAAAAAGGTATAAAGGGAAAAGTTGGGAGGACAATTTTTGACCCCGCAGTTCTGTTTAGGGTAGTGATGAGGTGAACATATCGAAAGTCCCCACCCCTACCCACTGTCCTAAGGGGGTGGAGGTGGTTTAAAGGTACCATTTTTTGGTTTCTCGCATAAAACTAAAAAACTATGCATCCTAAAGACTTGACTATCATATAACAAAGAAAGCTTACATAATTTCCCACAATATTCATCCCACAACTTTTCTTATATCTCCTCCAGTTTTCCAAATATCCGCTCTTAAAGGTGTGACATTTTTGAAAAAAAACACGTTTTCCACCAATTTTTTTCTATTTTTGCTCTTATAACTTTTTGAAAATCGATGAGAGAAATCCATACTGATTATGAGCTTATAGAGCATTAAATTCTTTTCAACATGATGTATAATTTCACACTTTTACGAATTTCCCTACTCCTTTTGCAGCGGCTTTAGTGTTGAGTGTGAAATCTCCATTTTTGCAACAATAGACCAATTGACAAAGGAATTTGGAGGAATGTTTTAAACAAAATTTTTGACTTTGCAGCTTTTTTGAGACTAGTTAGGAGAAGAACATATCAAAAGTCCCCATGCCTAACTCATGTGCTAAGGGGATGAGGGTGGTTTAAAAGATGCATTTTTCAGCGTTTTGATTCCACGCTCATATCTTGAGAACAATGCGTTCAACCAAACATATAGTCCAGTCACTATATATATTGGTGCATGCAAATTATATTGTAGTTCTGATTTTTTAATATATTATTTGGGTACATAAGAGAAGTCCAGATCCAATTTCTTCATGCAAAATTTCCTTGTGCTAGATACAGAGTGGCCCAAAAACCTCGTATTTTCGGCACATTTTCCAGTTTTCAGCTATTTCTGCCAAATCTCGTAATCGGACAGAAAAATTTGCTCTTGCCTTTTTATTAGATTATAGAATTCTGAATGGAATGAGATCATTCGGAACTCTCTATCTCCAATGAGTACTGAGTTACGATTTTTCAATAATGAGTGAAATTTGAAGAAAAAATCAATTTTGATGAATTTTAGTTTTTGATCAACAATATCTTCCAATTCTCACCATTTAGATGTATAATTCAAAATCCCTCTAGGCGTATTTTTGTGCTCTACAATCTGAGATCAAGTGGAGCGCTCTATCTCATATAGATTTTCAGGTACACCTGACAACAATGCTCCTTGTATTGTGAAAAACACCTCATTTTCAGCTTCAACCATCATCACCAACCACATTGTCCTAACATCGATATTTCGCACAATGACATAAGTTCAAAATCTAGTCCGAACCTAGGCCGGTTCGGTAGGTCTAGAAACTATTCATCTATGAAACAGGGAAATATCGTGTTGAAAAGGGAAGAAATGGTGCAATAAAGTGAGAAGTTTTCTTCAATTAATAAATACAGTATGATTTGGAGCGGCTCAGACGTTTCAAGGTTTACCGCTGACAGCTCTTGTCCTCTATCGATAGCATTCCAACGATACCATTCATTCAATACAGCACATTTTAGAGCGGCACAATTAATATTCAATTTATATTAAAACCGGAGGTCTTATCAAAAATAGTTACACATACGTTTCTGCGCCTTGTTTCAAAGAACTTGTATACAAAATTTCATCCAAATCGGGCAATAACTGCGACTGTAACTGCGGTACAAACAAACAAACAGACAAAAGCCGATCGAGTCGAAACTAAGACCTCAGCTTCGCTTCGGTCAATAACAGGTTTTTATAAAAATTTTTGCTCTTTCAGGGCTTATAACTCTCCAACAATGCATAATAAAAACTTATGCTTACCATAGGTTTGTAGAGGATTGAATTCTCTTTAAAATGATGTATTATTTCACTATTCCAAGTTTTCCTTTCATTGTTATAGCAGCTTCTAGCTTCTTTCATTGTTATAGCACCTAACTAGTCCAAATTAAGATGCAATGTCAAAAACTGTGTCACAGAAACCCCCTTCAAATGTCATTGTCAAACGATCAATTGTTGCAGCAGTGGAAATTTCACCCTCCACATTAAAGCTGCTATAACATCGAAAGGAAAACTTGGAATAGTGAAATGATACATTTTTTTAAAGAGAATTCAATGCTTTACATACCTATGGTAAGCATGAATTTTTATTATGCATTGTTGGAGAGGTATAAGCCCTGAAAGAGCAAAAAAATTGATAAAAACCTGTTCTTTTAACAATTACACCAAGAGCGAATATCTCGGGAACTGTTAGGAATAACACAAAATTCCACTGAACAAAAAGTGTAGAGAATTTATCTACCTTCATTTTTCAATAGTCTGTTATGTTCGTTGAACGCATTGTTCTCAAGATATGAGCGTGGAATCAAAACGCTGAAAAATGCATCTTTTAAACCACCCTCATCCCCTTAGCACATGAGTTAGGCATGGGGACTTTTGATAATTATGTTCTTCTCCTAACTAGTCTCAACAAAGCTGCAAAGTCAAAACTTTTGTTTAAAACATTCCCTCCAAATTCCTTTGTCAATTGGTCTACAGTATTGTTGCAAAAATGGAAATTTCACACTCAACACTAAAGCTGCTGCAAAAGGAGTAGGGAAATTCGTAAAAGTGTGAAATTATACATCATATTGAAGAGAATTCAATTCTCTATAAGCTCATAATCAGTATGGATTTCTCTCATCGATTTTCAAAAAGTTATAAGAGCAAAAATAGAAAAAAATGGTGGCAAACGTGTTTCTTCCAAAAATATCACACTTTTAAGAGCGGGATGAAACGTTGTGGGATGAATATTTTAGGAAATTATGTAAGCTTTACTTTGTTATATGACAGTCAAGTCCTTAGGATGCATAGTTTTTGAGTTTTATGCGAGAAACCAAAAAATGGTACCTTTAAACCACCTCCACCCCCTTAGGACAGTTGGTAGGGGTGGGGACTTTGGATATGTTCACCTCATCACTACCCTAAACAGAACTGCGGGGTCAAAAATTGTCCTCCCAACTTTTCCCTCTATGTTACCGCCGTTTGGAATCATTTTGTGAGCGCTCTGTTAAGAGCGTAAATCTCAAACCATTGCCTATCTTACTGTGACAGATGCTATCAACGTAAATAAATATTCATCATTATCAAAGACGTTGCGTATTCTAGCCTATTGTATGCGATTCATCAAAAATTGTCACTCATCCTCACATAGAACACAAGTTTCTTGGGCTCTGTCAGTAGCAGAATTGTAATCTGCAGAAGTGAAACTTATTAAACTTACTCAAAGTGAGTCATTCCATAAGGAGCTAGAAGAGCTCAAGGCAGGAAAGTCTGTGAACAAGCACAGTCAACTTTTATCATTGCATCCCTACTTAGATGAAGATGAATAATCAAAGTAGGAGGACGATTGCAAAACTCCAATCTTCCAATGGATCAAAAACATCCAATTGTGTTACCCAAAAAACACAAAATTGTTGAACTGATTGCATATGATGTTCATGTGAGAACAAAACACAGTGGACCTCAAGCAATGCTGAACACAATTAGGCAGAGATATTGGCCTTTAAGAGGCAGAAATCTTACACGTCGTATTTTTCACCAATGTGTGAGATGCTTCTGAACCAGCCCAAAACTACATGTGCAGCTGATGGATAATCTTCCAACGCCCAGAGTGACTGTACCTCTGAGACCATTCACAATATCCGGAGTCGATTACTGTGGCCCATTTTTTGTCAAACCTCGAAAAAAAGGACAACAAGGAACAAAGTGCTACATTTGTGTATTCATCTGCTTCAGCTGCAAAGCAGTTCATCTTGAGCTAGCTGAAGACATGTCAACTGCTTCATTCATTGCTGCACTGCAACGTTTCATATCCAGAAGAGGGAGACCATCAGAAATTTACTCTGACAATGGAACCAATTTTTTTGGAGCCCAAAGAGAGATTCACCACATCTTGGACAGTGAAAAATTCCAAACCTCAATTGCTCAAGAGGGTATAAAGTGGCACTTTCAGCCTCCAAGTGCACCAAACTTTGGCGGTTTATGGGATTCTTCAGTGAAACTAGTGAAAACTCACATGAAAAGAGTTATTGGTCAATCATGCTTAACAATAATAGAGTTCATCACTCTAATTACTCAAATAGAGGCCTTTGTGAATTCCCGGCCTATTACTCCAATGTCTGAAGAGCCATCAGACCTTGTTGCTCTGACTCCAGCACACTTTCTGATTGGCAGTGTTCTTACCGACCTTCCAGAACCCAATCTTCTAGACATATCACAAAATCGGCTCAATCAGTGGCAACATGTGCAGCAAATGAAACAGCACTTCTGGGCACGCTGGTCAAAGGACTGACTACCTTTCCAACCTGCAGCAGCGCTATAAGTGGCAGTCCAACTCCTCTGCTATTCAACCAGGCAGTATGGTGGTTGTCAAGGAAGGCAACCTACCACCCTTCAAATGGCCATTTGCAAGAGTGACTGCAATTCATCCTGGACGTGACAATTGTGTTAGAGTAGCTACAGTAAAAACCACCAATGGAGAATTCAAAAGACCAGTAAACAAATTGTGTTTATTACCATTTCCTAACAATTGATTCAATTTTTTATTGCTTATTCTTTCTTTGTATATTCTTCAAATTAATTTTTTTCTATTTAGAAGGTATTCCTTCAAGGTGGGGGGTATGTTACCGCCGTTTGGTATCATTTTGTGAGCACTCTGTTAAGAGCTTCTGGCCATGCTGCCTATGCATGAACTGGGTGTTGGTAAGTTGGTGATGAGTTGTGAACTATGAAGTACAGACAATTTGACTATTTTTGAGTGAAAGTGTGAAACACTCATAATATTAAGATCTTTGTTTCATTGATTTTCTTGTGTAATGAGTGAAAGTGCAAAACACTTGTAATATTAAGATCTTTTGTTTCATTGATCTTCTTGCATAATACAGTCCATTTTGTAACAGTGAAATGTTTGTGTCATGTGTCATTTTATTCTACACCAATCATCCACTCTATAACCTTTCCTTTACTGGACTATAAAGTAAATAACCGGAGAATTTTTGGGGGCCCCTTTGTCAATCCATATATATATAGGGATTATATATAATCCATATAAGTTGGATAACTTTTTTTTGGCCCCCTTTATATATATATATAATATAAATTAAAACAGGAGACACAATATAAATAGATTGAAAACACTTAAAAACTTACATTAGAAATGGGGGGAAATCTCCGGAGACTCAGTCTCCAAAAATTTCCCCCATTTCTAATGTAAGTTTTCAAGTGTTTTCAATCTATTTATATCATGTCTCCTGATTTAATTTATATTACAAACTTTGAAGTGTCTTCTGTTATGTGCTATATATATATATATATATATATTATATATATATATATATATATATATATATATAAAAGTTTGTAATATAAATTCCCCCCCCACATTTTTTCGCTTATCAGTTCGCTTATTTTTTTTCTTATCAGTTAGATCAAAGACCTTGAAGAGGTATAAACACACAATGCCTATGTCTTCCCAATGCTAGCTCTTACTTGAAATTAAAGGTTCCATTGAGGTATTTAATTTAAAGGCTCCTGTTTTAATTTATATTACAAACTTTTATATATATATATATATATATATCACATAACAGAAGACACTTTAAAGTTTGTAATATAAATTAAAACAGGAGCCTTTAAATTAAATATCTCAATGGAACCTTTAATTTCAAGTAAGAGCTAGCATTGGGAAGGCATAGGCATTGTGCGTTTATACCTCTTCAAGGTCTCTGATCTAACTGATAAGAAAAAAATACCTCATATCTGGTTTGTTCACTGATCAAGCTCATCGTAGAGTAGCTGAACGTAAACAGACATGGCTGAATATGAGGTTGTTTACAATTATAATGGATTCTATTATAATGTATTTGGGAGCACAGAAATGCATTATTACATAAATTCAATAACATTTAAAATATCCAAAACATTATAAACAACTCCAATCACTTCATGGTTTTTAATTTCAATTGATTATACAACGAGATAGGTAAGGTTCTAGTTTTGTTTACAAAATAAGCAGAAGAGGAACCATCTGCCAGTCATGACTCATAATCAACCGTTCAGCCACAGAATACATACAGAATGGAAGGTATCAATCTAACTAAGACTAGAGTGCACCAAGACCACGACATGTGACTGCATAATTATATTACAATGCTACACTTTCTTTTAAGATGGCGGATTTTGGCGCCAGGATACTAGCCGACTTTCCATTCTGTGGTTCATCTGTGATCTCTAATCTGTGATCAGGTTTTTTACTGAACGTAAAAAAAACACGATGGAATTGATCAGTTGCTTTGAACTCAACCAATAATCCACTTCAAATTCAAATTGGTTTATTAATAAACTATTACATATTTACAAAATATAAAAGTGATATGAATTGCATGAATAAATTCTCCCTGCCTGGATGATTTGTTCGTGAGCAGGGAGGAGTCGCAAATTATCAGACAGAAGGCAAACACTAGCAATAATAAAATAAATTACAAACTATAAATAATATATAAATGTGATGATCGTCACACCGATCATCTGACTCTGATCATTAAACCTAGCTCCACAGTGCAGGCTGGTTGCTTGGCTGACTCGGACTAGGCGCTGAGACAGCAAATAATAGCAGCGTTGGTGGGAATGCGAGCGTCCGCAGTAAGCTCTTCCACCTAGCAATGGTCGGCATAGTTCCGCCTAGCGGACAGATTCAAGATCAAACCAGTCGGTTAATTTGATTCCTTAGACATGTCTGAGCCGAGCGGAGCGGTGGTTTCATCAGTTTCAGTTTCATTCCAGTTTTATTATCTATATTTATATAAAATCGAAATGGCACTCACTCACTGACTGACTGACTCACTCACTCACTCGCAGAACTAAAAATCTACCGGACCAAAAACGTTCAAATTTGGTAGGTATGTTCAGTTGGCCCTTTAGAGGCGCACTAAGAAATCTTTTGGCGATATTTTAACTCTAAGGGTGGTTTTTAAGGATTTAAAGTTCTTTTAGCATGTATATTCTTCTTATTCCAATATCTTAAAATTATAATTGAAATGTCCATACCATATGTTAATATAGAACTATAATCTAGAGAGAGTACCTTTCGAAACAGTTGTTCTGGTAACTAAATTAAAAATTTTGTCAGGTTGGCATTAAGTTGAGTTGACTTTGTTAGGTTGGCACCAAGTTGAAGATTGAAATGCATTTATCCAGGACCTCCTAAATACCAATTTATCCAGTTAGCCAAAATTAGCGTTTTCTCAGCTTTTCTGCGTTTCCTCACCTTTTTCAATAATTGATGGAACGGCAAGCGAAGCGAGCCTGACGGCTAGTTTACTGTATTTGGTGTATGTTTCATTTAGTCGTGTATCAATGTAATATTATGTATTTCAATTGTTATAATTAGTACCTTTTCAATTGGCACCTTTTTTCCAATATATATTCCTTTATATTGGAACAGCATAAAGTTTCAGAGTTTTCAATACAAAAGTTAGATTATTATCTGCTTGTCTCACGCATACTTCTAGTTAATATTAGGGAGATGAACTCTAACTAGAAAACAAGAATGGGTGGACAATCAATCAAACTTTAATTTATCAATATAAAATTATTACAATGATCTATAATAATAGATTATATCATCATCCGGGAAGAGAAAAAACTAAGCTTAGTCTCCACTATTCCTTCGTCAAAATTTCAATGTTAATGGAACTGTTCTATTTCATTGAAGTTGTAAAGCTGGAAATAAATTGGAATTTAAAGTATTATTATATTAATAATTACCGTAGGCTATATTATCGGCTTTTGTCGGCCTGCATGGTTCTATAAACTCAGTTTCCCAAGAACAAGTATGATGAACCCATTGTTCCTGCATTTTCAGTTGTAAACAAATATAACAATTATTTTCAATGGAAAAAATTAGCAATTCATGTTGTTCGAAGTTGATTATTTTACACTGATGAGACACAATATCTTGTTTTGTTCTAGTAAGGTAGTTCGATTCACAGACGATACAAAGAAGAATCTAGTCTCAAATATCACCAATAATTGAAAAAAAACTTATATATTATAATCACATTATAGTTAAAGTGAGTATATTTCTCGGCAGAGATAACTTCCCTGAAGTTAGTTGAGGTTCTTTCCAGTACAGGTTCGATTTTTTTAAGTAAAATATCAAATGCTTATCCTTGCATAATTTAAAGATTGATCAGGATAACTCCTTATTTTTTACAGTCAGTAAAGTATTCACCATCATACTCTCTAATTCTGTAATACTCATGTACCCACATATAGACCTAGCATTAGACATGAATTCATTCCGTACATATGGACTGCACTCACTCAACAGTATTTTTTTGGAGAGCTAAATGTTTTACCTTTGAAATCAAACAAAAATAAAACCTCTGTTATATTCGAGGAGAGTGGGGAATGGATCTTAAGTATCCCCTCCTTTATATAAGAGATCAAATTCAATAAGCTACAAATCCAATTTAATTTTATGTTAATCATCCAAAAAGGTGAGTGTAATATGGAGTCATGCTTGATGTGCAAGCATTTTTCATTTTAATACTTGCCGCCTTCAGTCTTTAAATAGTATTCTGGTATTGAATTATTACTTTTTCAAGTTTGCTAAGTCAAAGTATTAGTCTTTGCTAATACTTGATTCAATACCCGAAATCAAAAAAAATTGTCTGATGTAAGCTATTCACTGATAAAATATACCTGATTTTGAACCAATAACCTGATTAAAGTTTCTATTTAAACTAGAATAATATTTTCTGAAATTGATCATTGAAAAATCGAATTTGTGAAAATGTATCCTCAAAATTTCATCAATTTATCTGCCACCACTTCTGAATATATCAACAGTATCCAAATCTATAAACTTTCAAGTACGTCACCAGTAGCCTAGAACGTTTCCAAAAACACATCTGCAATACCTAAATTGACTTTTTTCAAGATGATTTTTAAAATTGATTTTTTCAATTGTTTTTTGTCATTTTGAACCTTATGGCTAAACATGGTGTCGCTGAGAATGAATCTGCAATCAGAATTTCTCCATCTTCAAAAATAACGAAAAACCCCAGCTGCTGATCATCCGGCAACCCTTAACAGTCATCCTGCAATGCGGCCGAAACACTACCCGTTCAGACAGGCATCTCAAATGACAACTCAGCCAAGCTGTGCGAAACCAGCTTGCCCTGCGGCGCTAGGTTTAAAAGATCGAGATGCGCGTGGCCAGTACCTTGTATTCTATAGTCTGATTAATCCTATCTTCTGAGTATTTAGACTCATTCAATGCTTATTTTTCCAACATTTGTGAAACCTTAAATTTGAATATAAATGTACAAACTGCTCTTGATTATTGCAATAGACAGATAAAATCCAATAATATATTAATTTCATTTACTCCAGTATCAGACTAAGAGATAATTACGTTTATAAATAAAATGAGTAAGTCAAGAGCCCCTGGGTGGGATGAATTTCCTCCTTTCCTCTTCAAAAGATGTTTCATGAATTTGGTTGAACCTTTGACTTTCCCAATCAATCAATCGTTTAGACATGGAGCGGGTACTGCTATTAAATGGATTGCATCTTTTAGACATGGAGCGGGTACTGCTATTAAATGGATTGCATCTTATCTTCAAAATAGACAACAATGTGTAAGAGATAAATTATCTAAAAGAACATCTATATCTAGTAAAGTCCCAAATGGAGTACCTCAAGGTTCTGTACTGGGACCCTTGCTTTTTTAGTGTATATTAATGATCTATCTAAGGCATCACCTGACTCAAACTTAATTATATATGCTGATGATACAACTGCCTTAGAATCAGGCTATAATGAGGTAACATTATCAAATAAATTAAAGAGTGCTCTTGAAGTCATGGCAGAATGGTTTGAAGCAAATGGCCTCACTTTGAACTATAATAAAACACATTTGATCCAATTCACAGCAACCCGTAGTTCAGCAGCTGTAAATAGAACTCAACTTCCAACAATAGAAGACCGGTTAACATCATCCTCATCAATTAATTTCTTAGGTCTAATTATAGGTCAGAGTTTTTCTTGGAAAGAACATATTCAATACTTCACAAAAAAATTGAACCGTTCCTATTTTGTTATACTAACACTATCTCACTCTCTTGACAGAAACACCCTTTTGGCAGTTTATTATGCTTATGCTTATTCCCACTTGAGCTATGGGACAATTTTTTGGGGGAATTCAGTAGATAACCACAAAATCTTTATTATCCAGAAGAAGATATTAAGAGTGATTTGTGGATTACGAGCAAGAGACTCTTGTAAAACATATTTTAAAGACCTGGACATACTCACACTGCTTTCTATCTACATATATCAATTGCTAGTTTTTGTTAAACTAAATATTTACCGATTTCACTTGTGCACAAATAACCATGAGTACAGTACGTCATAGAAACCTGATTCCTTTCCCAATTCATAGACGTACATTCATGGAAAAAACTCCCTTTTATGCCGGAATGAGATATTATAATAAACTATCAGCAGCCATTAGAGATATAAATTCGGTAATTATTTTTAAAAAAGCAGTCAGAAAATTTCTAATTTAAGAAACCTTATACTCCATTTCACAATTTTAATTAAGTAGAATAGATATAAACATTATAAACAATATTATTCTGTATATATTAAGGCATTCTATGTATAATCATGCATTTTTTATTATTTTCACTTGACAATATACTGTATAGTAATTATATAATAATTTAGATTCAGTAATACTGACATGTCATTAGTCATATGAGTGAAACTAATACTACTCGGTAGAAGAGTATCTACAGAGTGACGACCACGACTCATCAGGTTTCCAGTGGGATAACTACAAGTATCATGTCTTAGCTCTATTAGCCAGTTCTAGTGCCATATAATGTGTGGAGATTATAATATACCTAGAAGAATATATAGTGCCACTGAAAATCGTTTCAGCATTTTATTGAAATCCTTTGGCATGTTTATTGGCAGTCGAGCTCCAACACGAAGAGATGCATGTCTTGATACAATTGCTACTACCTTGGACTCATGGGACTAAAGCATAGCTGTGGAGGATCCTGTTGTAGCCGACCATTATGCTCTTGTCATGGAAGTCTCCAGCCTGTGTGAAGCAGTAAAGGATATCCCAGATTAATAGGGCTAGGATAGGAAAATAGGGCTGGTGACTCCAGCTTGTTTGAGACTTTTTTCAACTATTTTCAGGAGAGATTTAACTTCTTTTTCCCTGAAAAACTCAAAACTTATTGCTCTCAGTAACCACAGAAGAGACAGAGCTGTATGAGAAGTCATCAAGAGTGGTATAGTGATGATCTTGTCACAAAGTGTTTTTTGACGAAGGAGAGAGAGAGTCAAAACGCATGGCAATCTCGGAGTTTGATCTAAAACAAAGGAGTGTTTATGATAAGCATCCCCACTCTTTCTTCATTTCTTGAGATATCAGCTGATGAAAAGAACCTTAGGAATTATTGAATAAGGAGTATTATAGTGAGATTTGAGCTCCTCTCGTGATAGGAGACTCTGTTGAAACTCTCTTTTAAACTGGTGATCGGGTTGTGGCTGATATCCAATCCTGGAAATCAGTCGGCTTAATTGCTTGTGGAATTTTGAGTAGTGCTGATCCGTCTCTTCGAAGAGGAAAGCGGAAGCGGACTTTGAGTCGCGACACTCGTGACGGACGCGGCGGTACAGCAGACGGCCGACCCTAGTGCGAGAAGGGTGGTCATAGCACCCAGTCACTGCCAAGTGGTACTTTTCGGGACCTTGAGTACTTTAGGGTGAGCATACGTCTATTCCTTGATTCCACCATTTTTTATAACAATTTACTTTCCCCTAAACCCTTACCCTCATACCCTTAACCCTATACCTTTACCCCTATACCCTATACCCCTAGGCAGGGGAACGACCTCGGCTGTAAAGCAGTGGAGTTTTTTGGCCTTTTTCCCATCTATAAAAGAAATACCCCTATACCCCATACCCCTAGGCAGGGGAACGACCTCGGCTGTAAAGCAGTGGAGTTTTTCGGCCTTTCCCTTCCCATAAAAGAAAATACCACAAACCCTTAAGATGTCTTCTCAGGGGAGAAATAAGGGCACCCGTCCGCGTATTTTTCAACCGGGTAATGAGAGTCGTTTGTGGTGGAGAGAACCCCAAGCTGTACAACCCTCACCTCCCGGCCTCGACCACACGCCTTCTGAAGCTAGCCGGCTGGAAGGAACATCCATAAAATCCTTATCAAGGTTAGTGAAACCTAGACACGTGATAATCTTTCCAGGCTGAAGGGACTTATGTTTGTTTTTAAGGATAGGTGTGCTGGTGGCAGTGCTGGTGACATGGAGAGATACCGACGTGTTAAGTCCATCTATAAGAAGCATATTATTGAGCAGGCTGGAAAGCTGGCAACGGCTGCAAGGATTGACAATGCACCAAATCGCTGTAAGGCGGCATGGGATGTCATAGACTCACATCAGTCCTTGCCAAGGAGACAGCTTGATTTTGCAAGTCCTGGTGAATTAAAATTTTTTTCATCGAGTCAGTAAATAGCATTGTGCGAGATCTGCCTACAGTTGATCAAGGTCTATAAATACAGGTCATGACACGATCCCGTGATGCATCGCATCACCATTTTATGGGGTTCTAGTTCACCAATTTTCAAATTTATTAGCTGTTATCATTATAGATTGAACAACATGATGTGTTATTGTGTTATATTGTTCAAGGAATATTGCTTGGCTTCGAATTGTAAAATAAATTCTTCCCACATGATAATCTAATATTTAGATTCCAACTAGGAACTGAATATTGTTTTTAAAAAGCATAATGCATGACTTTGTTATGAGAAAATTGGAATATTTCAAATGTATCGCCATAAAGACCCCACATAATGGCCGCTCCATAAGGAACACGAGTGTCATGACCTGTATTTATAGACCTTGCAATTGATAGTGATCCAGTTGCGCTGCTGGCTGCATGAGTTCCACCAGTGCTGCTCGTCTGTATTTCTTCCGCCCCATCACTCCGCCTGCCCTGATTAAGATTGTCCGCTCTTTCAAGCCATCCCGGAGCCCTGACATGTATGAAATGTTCATTTTCATGCTACGTGAGGTTGTGGATGCTATTGCAGAACCTCTTACTGCAGCAGTTGATAACTGCCTGAGATCTGCCATCTTTCCTGACTTTCTGAAGACATCAAGAACCGTTCCTGTGTACAAGAATGGTGATCACCGGAGCTTGAACAGCTTCAGGCCAATAACCATAACTCCAATCTTTGGAAAGGTGGCTGAAGCAGTCATCAAGCCTCAACTTGAGAAGTTCTTTGAGATAAATAACCTTTTCTCAAGTATGCAGTTCGGTTTTCGCAGAGGGAGGTCAACTGTTGATGCAGTAAATCGAGTGGCTGAGCGAATTGGTTCAGTGTTCGAGGATGGTGAGTCCCTTGCACTGACCTTGTGTGACTTGAGCAGAGATTTTGACTGTGTTGACTTATCAAAAAGTTTCGTTATTATGGTGTTGTGGATTCTGCTCTAAACATCTTGGAGTCATATCAGACTGGGAGAACACAGGTGGTGTCATTGGTAGGAGCTGCTTCCTGTCCACTCCCTGTGAATTTTTGGGTACCTCAGGGTTCAATCCTGATTGGGGTCAATCCTGTTTATCATAATGATAAATGACCTGGACAATAATGGCTCAACTCTTCTCTTCGCTGATGATACATCATTGCTGTCATCTGGCATTGACCTTCAGCGGTTGTTGGAGATGTCAGCAGAGCATCTGCGGTCTTCAAATTCATGGTTCCAGGTCAATCGCTTCCAACTGAACGAGAGCAAGATGCAAAACATCATATGCAGCTTGTCAGGAAGTCTGCCTCAAGATCAGGAGCCTGTGAAGCTGTTGGGCTTTGTATTGGATTCGAAACTCAGCTGGGTAAGCCACATCCAACAGGTGACTAGAAGACTGTCCCGAATCAGTTTTCTGTTGCTCAAGCTGAGGGGACAGGTGACAGAGGCATATCTGGTCATGGTGTATCATGCACTTTTCCACTGCCATATCTCGTATGGTCTACTCATTTGGGGTCATTCAGAAAAGGTTGTAGACATACTTAAGCTGCAAAACCGGGCTGCTAGGATTATAACTGCAAGCGAACATCATGCACATTGCAAGCCCATTTTTGTTAGGCTATCCTAAGAGTAGTCACTAACTTCTTCTCTGCCTCATGTATATCGAGAAGAATCAACAAAATCTGTTGACTCGGACTGATGTACATCACCATAACACCAGACATCGAGTGCTGTTTGACATACCCAGGGTGCGCCTCCAGAGATCGCGGGTATGCTACAGGAGTGCAGCTCTCCGCTACTTCAACAGGCTACCTGCAGGAGTGAAGCAGTTGGATACCAGCAAGTTCGAGAGGGTTGTGACTGGTTTTTCAAGAGCCAGGGCTTATTATGATGTACAGGAATTTTTAAACGATTAACTGTTTCAAATACTAACTTGCCAGTAAGTCAAAGAGCAAGGCCTTAGATGTTAACTAAGTGTGCTTCATCTTGATCGCTGCCATCTTGATAAATGAGTGTTTTTGACTTATATTGTGAAAGGACGCCATCGATCCCACAAGTGTGAGTAATGGATGAAGAAGAAGTTATAAGGTATAAAATTGATGAGTCCAACCTTCCAATTTTCGCTGGAGCATTGGAAAGAGTTAATTGGAGTTATCCTGGCAGCAATGAACCTGAGGTGGTGGCATTTGGTCAGTTTTTCAACAAATTTATCAGTGTTTTTGATGATTTCTTCCAATCAAGATCAAAAAAACCTCCATGCATGGAGAAAAATTATTCAAAGAATAAGGTCAGTGATTCATGGTATACAGCTGAGTTTACCCAAAATTAAAACTCTTGTCATTATTGCTAACAACTTATACAGATCTGCTACAACCGAGGAACTGAAGAGAAGTCACTACAGAATCTATCCCAGACTGATAAATATCTACCATAAGAAAGTATCTGATACCAAGAAATCAAATATTGAAAGGACTGAAAGCCAAGCATCAAACCCTTGCAAAGCAGCATGGTTTGTTATCAACAAATACAAAAATAAACGACATCTGCTAACAAAGAATACAGGTCGAGACAAGTTCAACGAATCTTTTGTCCAGTCTGTCAATAGTAAAAGCAATCCCAGCAGTTGAAGTAGTCCCTTTTTACAACCGTAAGCTTATCAAGTGGAAGAGAAGAACCCGAATGAATTTGGTCAAGATTGTGAAAGGTTTCAAGAACTAAACTATAGTCTGTGTAAAATAAGTTGATTCTTGGGCTGCACATTAGTATATGGGCCGCGGAATCTAGCATTGGGACCTACATAGATCGATAGAGGAGGTCAAGACGAGATCAACCATGTATAACATTGTTGTCGATTTCCAAGGATTGGGTCAAAAAACATGGCGGAAAGTTCAAAATGTTTATATCAATTTTTATTTGTTATTATTTTTTTATGGCTACAATAGGTTTCAAACTAGTGCAATCTTATGTAAAATTTGATGAGAAATCCACTGAAACCGTTTTTAGGTTCATAACTTCCGTAGTTTTTGAGATATTGCAGAAAAAAGAGCAAAAAAGTACAAATTTTGGCTTCAAAAGATGTTAACCTGTTTTCATGGTGATTGATAGGTATTTAAAACAATTGGATTTAGTAGAATAATACATTCTAAAGAAAAAAATTCAGTCACTTGATAGCCTAAACTCAAAATTGATCAAGATATTTGGGCAAATAAAAATATTACAACTCCATTATTTGCTACCTAAGAAAATCTTAGGTTAGGAAAAGCTTAGATTAGGGAAAGCTTAGGTTAAGAGAAGCTTTGATCAGGAAAAGCATAGGTTAGCAAAGTCATTTGTCATAGGAAAGTCATCTGTCATATGGCATAGTGGTTTGGGGGCACTCGTCTGAAATGAAAAAGCTCATGATTTTACAAAAAAGAGCTGTGAGAGCTACTGTAGAATTCATTGTAAACCTTTGATCAGAGAGCTAAAAATACTGACGGTTCCATCTCTTTTTATTCTTGAGTGTCTGTTGTATGTAAAAAGTTACATGCATGAAATGCAGACAAATAATTACATTCACAATTATGGGACACGCCAGAAGACATTGTTGCATAGAAGTCAATGTAACTTACAACTAACTCTGCATGAACAGTTTTCTTGAATTTGGTAAGAAAATTTATAACTTGTTGCCAACGGAAGTCAGAGCATTAAATATGAGCAGTTTTAAAAAATGCATGAAAGATATGTTGTGTGAGCTTTGTGTCTATAGTGTTAATGAGTTTGTAGAATGTTTGACACTTGATAACGCATCTATAGACATAAAGAATATTATTGTTGTTGTCCTGTTTTTATTACTGTTGATTTATTAATATTATTATTGTTAGTGTGTTAAAAAACGTTACCATACTAGTTAGGGTCTGGGAAAGCTTGGGTTAGGAAAAGCTTAGGTTGGGAAAAGATTAGGTTGGGGAAAGCTTAGACTAGGTGAAGCTATGGTCAGGAAAAGCCTAGGTTAGGGAAAGCTTAGGTTAGGAAAAAACTTGGATTAGGAAAAAACTTTGGTTAGGAAAACCTCAGGTTAAGAAAAGCTTAGATTAGAGAAAAGCTTATATTAGGAAAAACCTTAGGTTAGGAGAAGCTTGAATCAGGACAAGCTTAGGTTGGGAAAAACTTAGGTTGGGAAAAGATTAGGTTGGGGAAAGCTTAGACTAGGTGAAGCTTGGATCAGGAAAAGCCTAGGTTAGGAAAAGCTTAGATGGGGGTAAGCTTGGGATTGGAGAAGCTAGGGTCGGGAAAAGCTTAGGTTAAGAAAAGCTTAGATTAGGAAAAGCTTAGGTTACGAAAAGCTTTGTTTGATTTAATTATTTTTACAATCTTTTAAAGCTTCTGATTTGCATTGAAGCTGAATAGAATGTGATCTTTGATATCGGTCTGCACTATGCCTATGCAAGCATATTGAACTCTTCTAAAGCTAAAATACTACATTTTCTTGCATTTTTTCCAAATATCTTGATAATTTATAAAAGTTTCTAACCTCAAATCTATTTCAATAGATTCCCTCCAAAAATCCAAATGAGATTTAGCCAATTCGATAGTCACTAAAATTAGTAGAAAAATGGTTAAGTATGAAAATTGAAAAGTATTGAGTGTGCAATTTTTTTTTATTTTCCCAAATATCTCGAACAATTTTGACTTTAGGCTATCAAGTGACTGAACATTTTTTCTTTAGAATTCATGATTTTACTAAATCCAATAGTTTAAAATACCAATTAATCACCATGAAAACAGGTTTACCTCTTTTAAAGCATAATATATTTCGCACCTAGAGCAGAAAATGAGATTTTTCCGGCTTGAAATCGGTTTTCAAGTCCGAGGCCGTAGGCCGAGGACTAGAAAAGATTGAGAGCCGGAAAAACATTTTTGCCCGTGGTGCAAACGATATTTTTCGCCACACTACAGGTATTGCTGACAAAATAAATAAAGAATACTCTAAAGTTATCGTACCTATCTCTTGATTTTAGTGGTAGAAGATTTGCAGTCAGGATTTCAGATTCTTTTAAAATTTTACTTGGAATATCACGGGCGTCGTCATCTTCAAAATTCTTTTTGAAAATTCGGAATGCGCTAATCTACAATAAATAATTGAATAAAAATGGTTACGAAGCGAATGCTGAATTAGTTTAATTCGAAACTCGAACTGAAATAATTGCAACTTCAGATCAAGAATGTTGACACTCGCCCGATCTAGCAGATGGCTTATTAACTACAGACTTCCATGTTAGCGGCTAGAAAGAGTACGTTTTCCGGTCTAGGCCGGAAAGAAACCATTTTCTAGCGTCAGACGAGAGTCGTCTGCAAACAAGGTCTTTCAGATCTACGTAGGGGCTGGAAAACAGCTGCTTTCTGTGCAGTGTGGCGAAAAAAATTTGCACTTTTCTGCACATTTTTTGCAATATCACAAAAACTACAGGAGTTAAAAACCTGAAACCGGTTTCATTGGATTCCTCGTCAAATTATACCGGTACATAAGATTGCACCATTTTAAAACCTAGCCATAAGAAAATTATAAAAAATAAATATTGATATAAAAATTTTGAACTTTCCGCAATGTTTTCACCCAATCCTTGGAAATCGACAACAAATAGTTGATCTCGTCTTGACCTCCTCTATCGATCTATGTAGGTCCCAATGCTAGATTCCGCGAGAACAATTTTTCGCGAGAATTGAAAAATTACAGAAAACCTAGCCCAAAGCCAAATCACATTGAATAAAATAACGAATGATGAGATAACCTAAAAATGGATAAGGAGCCAATGAATAAAATTATTATAGTTTGTAATTTAATAAGATATTGACCGCAGATGCAGAGTTGTGATAGATTATCATACAATTATAAAAGAAGCTTAATATTAATATTTTAAAAACAACATAGGCTTACCTATAGTCATTTAAAGGAACATTAAATTACTACAATGATCTTACCTTGTAGATTAAATAAACCTTTTAGTTGGAAGTGAATAATGAGTAGCCTAATAGATAATTAGAATGAAGATTTTGTTTGGTTCTATATTGAACTTTTGTATTTTGTAGTAATCCAATCCAACTATCCAATATCCAAGTGCAAGATTTGAAATTTTGTATAATTGACGAGTTCACGACTGGCCGATTGGGCAGTGGGCATTCTGGGCAATGAATATTGGGCAATAATGGAATATCGATATTTCACATCAATTCAAATCTATCGATACTCTTCAACTATCATAGTCGATTTACCTACGGAAGTTTTCCAGTATAATATTATTGTGATAATTGCAGTATTTTCGCTAATTATTTTCTGGTCAAATTATTTTGGCTAAAGCTTTTTGTAAGTATGTTATGAAAATGGATGGATAGCTTGGTCACAGAATAGACATTCTGTGGCTTGGTTTTCCAACTGGAATTTTTAGCAATAGATTTTTCAGGGTCAATAATAATTTTATCAGTGGGAATACAAATAAATTCATCATAAAAAGATCGATAGTCAAAGAATAATCAACAATTTTTATTATCAAAATAATAATAATTCATAATCAAGTATCAAAGTAGAAAGATCAATATTTTAAAGTCGACTGTTTGTCAACGCGATATTTTTCAAACCAACGAAAGGCTGACCAACTGCATTCAAAAATTCAACAATAGGCTCAATAATCTATATATATATTTTGTTGCAATGATGACATAGAATAGTACTAAAAATAATCAAGAATAATAATCCTTCAGCTTTTCTGATCATCAAACATTGAAAATTGAAGTATATTTTGTTGAATCTTCTTGATTATTCTTTTCCTTTCGAATTGAACATGAAAGAAAAACGCTGATGAGGCGGTGGCAGTGGCCAGTGGATAATAGTACCAAAATGAAAATGAAAATGGCGTCTGCTGGGTGTCGTTTCATGTCGGAATAATATTATTTAAGTGTTTTATTGTAATATTTTTGATGTATTTAAACTCCAATCATTGTAAATATTTTCAGAGTATCAATTGATTCATGGTTTATCTTAGTAAAATGAACATTACTTTATATTTTTTTAGAATTTACGTCTAAACAAGTCAACTCTAGTAAATGGAGTTTTATTTGTTGTGAAAGTGAATAATGTGATTATACAAACATGATGGCATTTACTCAGGAAAATATAGTGTCTAGCACACAGGGAAATGCAGAAAATTATTTGGGAACTTCTCGTGAAAGCTTCGACTCTTGTAAGTTTGATTTGTAAAATTTTTATTTCATTATTTTAATTATTAGTTATGCCAACTAGGTAGCCCAATGTTTTTGATACAAAAGCAGAAGACAATTATTTGCTGCAAAATATAACGATATGCTGAAATATTTTCAACTTACAGATTATCTAGTTTTTTCTTAATGTTTATCATATTTGAGTTATATTGCAGTTTAATGTTATGATCACGTAATTATTACTCGTCAATATATTTTTTTTTAGAAGGCCTACTTCCTGAAGGTGAAACTTAGATTGGTACAATATAAATCAGAATTCTTTCAAATTCCTATCAATTTTAAGTTTTTCAACTAAAATTATTCCACTTAATTTTGAGTCTTGTTTAGTTTTTAATCTTTCTCAATATGAGACTTAAAGCTTAAATCGTGTGGTGTACATAGTAAACGTACGGTAAACAATCGGAACGGGTTAGTCATACATGTTTTTAAACTGTTATGAAATACTTTCTGGTTCAATATAAATAAATTGGCAATGTTTATTAATTTATCAGTAGGTACTAAGTTACTATTTTTTCATCTCCCACATTTTATATAGGCTAAAGGCTAAGTTTTATCAAAATCGGTTCAAGTTTAATAAACTTTTTCACTTTGTTTCTTGAATAGTTATATTTTTATATAGGCCCATGTTGAATAATAATTTTTCATTTTTAAGAACCCCATTACAAGCAGTGTTTAGTTATCAGATATCTTACATTATATTTATATAGCGCCTACATAATAATTAGACTTTTTTACAACTGTATAGTATTTAGAATGTCGAAAGAAAATTCCAACTTCAGTAATAGTATATATAGCCTAACTACTGAGTTTGTTCGTAGGCGACCAATTAACCCTAAGGACTTAATTAGGCAACTGAGCGCGTAGAGGATAAAATTCTCTACAATTTGGAACTAAACATGAGTTTCTATGAAGTAGCCTACCCATCAGATTTGTTTCTGAGACTCTTGATTAACAGTAAAATTACAAAAATTTGAATCCCCATTATTCAATTGATTGTAACTTTCAAATACTATTGGAATCAAAAGTATTGTCAATTTATTTGGTATGAGAAGAAGATAAACTTTTTCATAGTATTTCAAAAGTATTCAAATTCAAATTATTTTATTGTGTGAACATTGATACAATGTATAACAAAGTCATAGAAACATAGTATAATAAAATATAAAAATATGAGAACAATACATAGCCTAGAAAATGAGATCAACATAATAAAATATAAAATATCTATAAAAGATACACATCACATATTCAAAAATAATTCATTCCTGTTATAAGGACATTTTTCAACAAGATAGCTTTTTATTTTACTTTGAAAACATTCAAAATCGTCTACCTTAAGACTATCTGGCAGGTAATTATAAAGTCTTGTACCAAATTCAATAACACAGTTCAATGTATAGGAATAATTAGGCCTACACTGATTCAGTCTGAGTTAAGAGGCATTTCTTGTTTGATGGCTATAAACAGAGCTATTCAAAGCAAGACAGGCTAAGTTTTTCTCAATATAGGCCTATAACAAACATTCCAGCGCATAAATAGCATGAATTGTCAAAATTTTATACTGCTTGAAAAATGGTTTGCAATGAGACCGACTAGGAACACCAGCAATAATTCTAACGGCTCGCTTTTGCAAAACAAACAGTTTTGTAACATTAGTATCATTTCACCAGGCATTAACACTCTTAGAAGCTAAATGACTATGCAAAATAAACAGTTTTTAACACATTAGAATCGACAGTAAATTTCAAACGATTAAGTAGAAAATATACCTCTTGACAGCCTGCCATGCAACAAATTTATATGTGACTCCCATTTAAGATTATTTTGAATAACTATGCCTAAAAATTTTGAATTATTTTTGTTAGAATTGAAACCAAACTCCAACATTTTACAAGATATTTAACTCCAAACATATTTCACAAGATAGGCCTACGCAGCTTTGAATATAGAAATTGACATTTTTTGTGTATGAAAATATGGACTCAACAATAATTATTTTGGTCATCCTGTATTCAGCACCTGAAAATTTTGCAAAAATTGCAAATTGCATTTTTGAAAAAATCTGTTCTGGACTTGTGTATCCAAACAATATCTATGTATGTAGCAATATCTATCTTATGTAAGGAGAGGCATAGATTGAATTTCTTTAAGAAAAAAACACTTTTTATGGGGAGAAAATTTTTCAATATACTTCCTAGAGAGTTGAAAGAAATAGAGGAGGTTGAATACCTACAAAAAAAATTAAAGGAATATTTGGTGGGACTATCTCTATACTCTTTGCAGGAGTATGTCAATTTGACTGTAAGATTTTAGAATCTTGTTTTTTATCAGAATTTTTGACTTCTGTATGTGTAAAGGATGATTTTGTGACGATATTAATAATTTTATTTTTGTAATTTGACACTGTTCAGATGTATTTTGTGCATTTTGATGAATAAAGAAATTTTCAATTCAATTCAATTCAATAAGCCTATCTAAACAATTTAGTCAATCATAACTTTAATATAAATTGCAAGTACCAATGTATAGCATAGTGACTGGATTAATACTGAAGTGAACATATTCAAGGGGACTGTTGATTTCTAATATTATGATTGAAAAAGTGTGGTTAATAGTTTTACATTTGATCACCATACCACATTAGTTCGTTGTTCTATTTCCGTTCTGACTTGAATTATCTAATCAATTGAATAAATTCCCCGTGAGCTCAGAATCGGAGTCAAAATGATAACGCCACTATTCATTTTCACTTGAGTATTTAAAATTTCCATCTAGAAGTAAATTTTTATGAAATAAAAATGAATACAAAATAAAAAACTCATGAAAAAAAAACTTTTACCTATAGAGCTACTAAAATTTGTTTCAATACCAAAATTATTAAATTTGGTCCAGTGCAATGTTTACACAGTGGTTTTCCATCAGTTATGTAAAAGTCTCATTAATTTTATATAATTTTTTTTGTCTGTAAAATCTTTCAAAATTTTAAATCTATGTTACTAAAGATTGAATGTTTTGTTACAGTGGGCGCAGCTGGAGTTCAGTTGTGCAGCGTGAATTGCGCCAAAGTGAGTCCCCTGCCGTCGATGAAACCTCAAATTGCCAAGTTCAATGTGAAAGAGAAACTTGATCAGAAGAAAGTGCAAAAGAACAAGTCGAAAAATGCAAAGAAGAAAGAGAAAAATAAGAAAAAGCAAAAACAGAATCAGCTAGATAAGTGTTTCGAGGGCGATGAAGCTTTCAAGGAGACTGTCAACACTTTGGAGATGATCACAGGTCACATTAAGGATTTGATTCTCAAGAGAAGAAGGTTACTAACTGTTGGCCGAATTAGTGGCATACTGAACTCTATTATCGAGTAAGTTGTATAGTTTCTTCATCAAGAAACATCTCCAATTATTTACTAAAAATATTATTGATGTATTTTCCAAGTACGATATACAATTTTTATTGTACAGAGAGTTTTAGGTAAACCTGCGGTTCTTCTCTGATTGGTTACTTTCACATAATAATGAAAAAGTTAGTTACTTTCACATAATAATGAAAAAGTTCATGTAAGCATTGGCCCAGAAATGGTTTGTTATCAATTTATAAATGATCAAAAATTTTATCTGAAATGCAGTTCTTTGAGAGGAATTCACTCACACTGAAGCTTCTAGATTGTTAATAAATAGGATTAATTAATCATATAAGTTTCATGAATAATGAGCTGAAAATAGAATAAACGCATTCCCTCAACCGTAACTACCTCCAGTAGTTAGGAAGAATTGAGGTGAACCACAAAAGTCTGAGATAAACAAGGTAAAATGTTCAATTAATTTTTTAGTTTTAGTGAAAATAGTGTTTTTTTCGATCTTTGACTATGGTCGTCGTCGGCCGTCACGACACACACACATATTGTTAGCCGACAATCGGCAAGTGTCACAACGACCAATGAATGTCCGATATTTTGTATGTCATTGTATATTATCATTTAGGCTACTGTCATTTGTAATCCGAGATATTTCCTAATAAAAAATTAAATAAAAATGAAAAGTTTGAAAATGAAGGATAAAGATTTATTTTGTTTAATGTCTCCTAGAGAAGATGGAATCCAAATCTAAAGAATGAGGATCAATGTTCCTAATCCCTTGGAGATACCCCAGTAAGCAGTTATCAGATATTGGATATTTGAGAAGGTTGATTCAGTGGTTTATTTTTCCGGCATTAGAAATGATGCATTGCTCTTGGAAAAAACTTTTTATGTAGGCCTATGTAATAATTAACCTAGATAATATACTTTTGATCCACATAAATCTCTATAATTTAATTACTATAATGCTTTCTATTATTTTCACAGGTTCCTCCAGACAATCGACAAGAAGTGTCTAACTAAACCTAATAAAGTTTTCATTGTTAAGCCGTTCCTCACAGATATTGTGTCCCAAATGCATCTGCTGTATTCTGACTTGAGAAAGGTAAATACAAAGGTAAGGCATCTTATAAACCATTGTCTCAAAATTTAAAGAACCAGGGAGCTTCCTGCTCCAGTATTTAGGCTACTTATTGATAGATAATATTTATATTCTGGATGATTAGCAACTTTCATCCGCATTGTTCTATATACAGAGTGAGTCATATGTATGGGAACCCTTCAATAAGTTGGAGACTGTTGTAGATATAATACTGTAACTTTCAGGATAAGCTATTGGTCAGATACTCTACCTTTTGACGTACAAATGAATTTCACCCCTTCATCAGGGGCGTGACTTAGGGGTTGTAACAATATTATAAATGTAAACACCCATTGTGTGGTACATCATTTTAAAGTCCTTTTTAAAACAAGAAAGATGGCATGGATAAAAATGTTCTATGGTTCTTGTAATCCAAAATAGCGGCTGATTTAAGTTTTAGTTTTTAAGGAAATGAGGGGTTGTAACTCAAATATTTCGAATGTTAACACCCATTGTGTGATACATAGTTTTAAAGGCCTTTTCAAAACGAGAAAGATGACATAAAAAAAATGTTCTATGATACTTTTATCCAAAATGGATGCTGATTGAACATTTATCAATCATTTCTTTAAAAACTAAAACTTCAATCAACCGCCATTCTAGATAAAAGTATTCTTAGAACATTTTCATTGATGTCATATTTCTTGATTTGGAAAGGCCTATAAAATGATGAGTTACTGTTTGAGTTACAACCCCTCATTTCCTTAAAAACTAAAATTCCAATCAGTCGCCATTTTGGATACAAGTATCATAGAACATTTTTATCGATGCCATCTTTCTTGTTTTAAAAAGGTCTTTTAAATAATGTATCATACAATGTGTGTTTACATTTAAAATATTTGAGTTAAAACCCCTAAGTCACCCCCTTATGAGGGGTTGAAATTCAGTTGTACCGTACGTCAAAAGGTAGATTATTTGACCAGTAACTTATCCTGAAAGTTACAGTATTATATCTTCAACAGTCTCCAATTTATTGAAGGGTTCCCATAGATATGACTCACTCTGTATATATAAATGGGTGTTAATAATAGAAATATTATTTCTGGAAATCTTCTGATCCAAATTATAATAAACATTCACGAAAGTTATTGTAGTTACTATAATATGTATATCATTCTTATTTCGGGTAGTTTCTATAGTTCTAGAAATGTTGATAAATATGAATGGGTTAATTCTAATCATCCTTATTATCGGTTTCTAATTTTGTAGTTATGGTGCATGATCAACCTCATGCGTTTGCATGTTTTTTATCGTTCAATTAAGGGTTTAAACATTTCAAAAGATATATTGAACACTAGTGATGTAAAATTCCTGGGAATTTAAGATCAAGGAAATATTCCCAGGGAATTTAAGGGGAATATTCCCAAAAATTATAAATTACCGGGAATTTATGGGAACTTGAGGAAATTATTATTTCTTCCATCTAAAATGACCGAAAAATACGTTTTTTGTTACATAAGGTCTCAATCACCTGTTATACAAAAGGATTATGTTATTAACTTATTATTGTAATAAGTTTTAAAGAAAATAGTAATTTGAAGTTCATAGACTGATGATTTTCATGAAAGGTTAAAGGAGAAATGAGCACTCAATAAAATTTTCCAAATCATTCAATTGCACCACTATTATCATGCTACTTTCATGTCTTTTAAGTTGAATAAGATATGTTTACATACTAATAAATGCCTGTAAATCAGGTAAACAAAGTCAACAAAGTATTGAGTGTAATTTGACTTTCATTGCATGATTTTATTCAATTTCTCTGCACAAAAATAATTGAACCCCTATTAGAGTAGAATATAAATCCAAAAATTATAAATACAGCAGAATAGGCTAAACTAAAACAAGAGCATACTCGAGTTTTATTCAATATTTAAAAGAAAATAATTCCACAGCTCACAACCTTTCAAGAGTCTTTAAGGCTCATTTAACTTGCAATAAGATACTAGTCCAGGCAACGAATGCTCAAAGAAAGGTATAGAGGGAAACGTTTGGAACCCAATTTTTGACCTCGCAGTCCTTATAGTGTGGATAGTGTGGGTGTAAACATTGATATGTTAGTCCTCACTCCTAGCACACTCAACACTAAAGCTGTTATAAAAGCATAAAATGATGAAATAATACATTAAATTGAAGAGAACGGAATGCTCTGCAACTCAACGTTCAGTACTTATTTTTCGATGCATCGTTGTTGAGTAATAATCCCTTAAAGTGCAAAATGTTGGAAGAAAACCTGTCTTTTCAAAAACTTTACACTTTTAAAAGTGAATATAAAACTAAAGTGAAAAGTAAAGAAGATATCACAAAAAACTACTGTACAAAACAAGTAGGAAATTTATCTAGCTACATTTTTGTTCAGTTAGCCATATCGCTGAAATGCATTGTTTCCCAGTTACATGCGTGTCAGCCAGGAATGATAAAATTCAACTTTTAAACCACCCTCATCCCTTAAGCTTAAGGGGTAGGATGAGGACTTTTGATATGTTCACCTTCTAACTAGTTCAAACAAAGCTGCGAAGTCAAATATTGTGTTCCAAACATTCCCTCCCAATTTCTCTGTCAATTGATCTATTGTTGTTGAACTGAAGATTTTACGCTCAACACTATAACGGCTGCAACAATCGTAGGGAGATGCATAAAATAATGAGAATATAGATGAAATTGGAGAGAATAATTTATGAGCTCACGAATAGCACAGATTTTTTAATTAATCGTTAAAAAGTTATGAGACCAAAAATATGAAAAAATCTGAGTCTGAAGGATTTTTCTTCAAAATGTGATACCTTCGAGAACTCATACCTAGAAAACTATGAGAGATATGGAGAAATGTTGGGAAGTAAACTTGTAGGCTAATTTGTGAGCTTTAATTATTTTAAACAAAAATTTCAGAAAAGCGCATATTGTTCGATATATATGCAAAAAAACAAAATATGACACTTTCAAACCACCCCTACCACCTTAGCACAGGGGGTAGGAGTGAGGACTTTTGATATGTTTACCCCCTTACTATCCTTAAAAGAGCTGCGGGGTCAAAAATTATGTTTCAAACTCTACCCTGTTTAATATCTCAGTGACTGGACTATACGAGTATTCAAAAGACAGTGAGTGAGCAAAAACAGGCTCAAAGAATGATGATATTGATTATTGACCGAAGCGAAGCTGAGGTCTATGTTTCGACTCGATCGGCAGTTATTGTCCGATTTGGATGAAATTTGGTATACAAGTACTTTGAAACAAGGCGCAGAAACGTATGTGTAACGATTTTTGATAAGACCTCTGGTTGTTTTGTACTTTGAAAAACCGCAGACCAACCTCCATCCAGAAAGCTACTTTTTCGTATATAGCGCCGTTATCTTGCAATATACAACAATTTTTATTCTTTTCAAAATGAAAGATCATTGAATTTACAATATGTTGAGTGAAAATCTTGTCCACAATAAATATAAGTAAAAAAATTGACTCATTTTTTTAGAATAGAAAATGTGCCACTCTAAAATATATTGAATGAATGGTATCGATTATGAAGGAATGCTATCGCTATCGATCTATTTTTATAAGAGACATATGCACTGGATAACCAGGCAGTAAGAATGCAAACCGCGGTTTATTTGCCTTTTCAAAACTGAATACTGTAGTAGCTTTAGTGAGCAGGGTTTGTTGTCACACTACTTATTCATTTCCCTTCTCTGTTCCACTCAGACCTCAGAAAACAAGATAGCTGTTGTCAGCGGTGAACCTTGAGAACGTCTGAGCCGGTCCAAATCATACTGTATTTATTAATTGAAGAAAACTTCTCACTTGATTGCACTATTTCTTCCCTTTTCAACACGAAATTCCCCTGTTTCATAGATGAATAGTTTCTAGACCTACGGAGCCGGCTGGAGGCATCATAGCTAAGTTAGCTTTTGTTTTCCTTTTAGTATGAGATCGGAAACCGAGTTGTGAGCATTAACATTCTGCATAGCATAAGCCATAACATTAAATCTACTTTTCATGAAAAACATCATTAGCAACCTCCTGTCATTGTCACCAACAAACCCATCTTATTTAGAATCATTTTCCGTTTCAATATCGTCTGTGAGACGATTCATCGTCTAAATTGCCTACTGCATATTCCATTTTTCGTCAGTTGCCTGATTTTTTATAATTAATTTTTAGAAAAGTTGTAATATATGTTAATATTGTAATAAGTCCGGTGTCCCTGGAAACTATATCTCTAGCACTTTCAATGGAGAAAATAATAGATGACATGGCTAAATTTTCACAATATATTGTACTTTCTTAATGGCCCTTCTCATTAGTTTGAGAGTTGTATTCATGAGCGAGGTCTACTGTTCGCAGAACTACTAGTTATTAATGTAAAATGTGGCTGATATTGATCAATAGCAAATAGAATGATGATTTATTGATTATATTAATGTAAAATATAAGTGAGATTGATCAATTTCAATCATTTTTAGAACAATTTTATAAATTCCCTCAAGTTCCCATGAATTCCCAAAATTTCTTGGCCTCGGAAATGTTTCCTGAAATAATCCCAAATCATAAGTTCCTCCCCACTGGGAATATTCCCGATCCAAATCACTATTGAACACCTTTCAGGTTATATTTGAATAAGTAGAATATTAAATTTTGAAAACAAAGGTTAAATGTTTTTCCTACTTGATCTATTTTCTAGCAATAAAAACTAGAATGTTTTTGAGGGTAATAGCTGAGAATACATTCCAGCTGGGGTTGGTAGTGTCTACTGTGTTATTGGAATGATGGTAAATATCGATTTTTAAATTTCTTTGCTTGATCTAGCAAAAAATAATATGTTTTTGGGAAAATATCAATCTGAACAAAAGTGAATTTGCATGCTCCTATTTGGCAGATCATTATTATTAATTCCTGAATCTTCTCATGTCATATCATTTTTGGAATTACTTTTTCATTCATTTGGTGATGGTTAGAAGTCTTATTGGTTATAACAAGAACGCACGACTTTATTTTATTTTTATCAGTGCTTCCAGAAAACAATCTATTAATATTATTTATTTATTCATTCATTTGATAAAACACAAATCAGTATCTTGTCAGTTATTTCAGCGTTACTCGATTTACCAATCTTCGAAGGAAACACTCTATTGAAGTATGATGAGCCAATCCAAGGAAGCTGTAAGAGTAACTTCAATATCCAGGTTAAAAAAAATATTTGTTGTGTCATGCATGCTGTCAATATCTGTCAACATGATGATAAAAACACTCAAGCCCGTGAATAGGAATTTTCCATTTCAAACTGAATTTAATATTCGATTGTGAGCTTCGACTTCTTTGAAATATTGAGAAATAATTTGAAAAGTAATAAGAGTATATTCTTAATAAGAGCATCTTATATTATATTATTGTTATAATATCATATATTACATTAATGAATTTTTAATTTTCATTTTACAATGTATGTTCTTATGATGCGTATGCACGAGTGTAATACCACTTGTGAGGATATTACCCTCGAAACATTTATCATTGGAATTATCTCCATTTTCAGTTTGTAAATCAACGACCATCCATGAAAATGTCTTGTCTTATAAAGAAAAATGAAACAATGTAACTTATTTTTCCCATTTTTAACAGCTTTGTCATTCTTGTTGGCAGATATTTCACAAAACATGTTCACTCAACTAATGTCTGTCAGATTTTCAGTTCTTCTTCTTTTACAGTTCAATTCTGACAAGGAACGTCATAATTATCTGAATAAGGTGTCAGATCTGTTGGCGATGATTATTGATTTGGAAATTACCACTGCGAAGTAAGAAATCAATAGATAACTCTTGTTTTACAAAAAAATCTTTAGTTCAGTCCGGACGCTCAAACTTTGCTTCCAATCTCAACCTAAAAATCAAAATCCTAATTTGGAATCACAATTAAATTTCCTAATCTATCTGCATTTTACGTGGTTAGGTTTTGATAATAAGTTGAAATCGGACCATAGGTTTGCGTGTCTGATCCGGTCTTGAGTACAATTCGTCAGTCTTAATTTGAAATTAGCTCATAGAAGTAATCAGCTCATGTAGCTATGGAGCTATTGAAATTATTCATTTTCTCTATCAGAATCAATTCTGTATAAATAAATTTCACATCAAGATCTCAAGTAATCCTTAATTTCGTTGAATTATTAATTTCCGCTTATTTCCTTTCTTGAATTGTTTTGTACCGCCATATTGATTTGCTACTACATTTTACTTCTGTGTCTACTGTTTACTTTAATTCTCTTTTGAATGTTTAACTTGAACATATTTTCTTTCTTCTACATCTATTATTTCTTATTCTTTACATTTATTGCAACTAATGTTTTCCTTCTTTGTTGGTTTTCAATGTGCTCTCCATTCCCTTTTTCTTTCCTTTAAATATTGCGAATTCACAATATTATTATTTTTTTATTGTCCCATTTCCTCTTATTCTCAAGTGATATCTTCTCTTCCTTATGTTCTCTTTCATTATTCAAATTTGTCTAAAATTTTCTTCTATTACTTCTTTCTCTTTAATCTTCGTTTACTTTATATAAACCCTTTTCGAACTCGATTTCTACATAATTTTTTATGTATTTATCGTTTTTATAAAATGTTTGTGAATTTTTTCTTTCTACTCATTTTTAAGTGTATTATTCTCTTCTCGTCCTCTCTAATTGACTGTTAACATTGCATTTTTCAAACTAAAGAAACTAATAATTTGATACATACTTCTTTCACTCTTCTCCGCCTAGTTTTTCTTGGCCTCTTTCAATTCATGGATAATGCAACAATCTAGTTATGTTATGAATAAAGTTGATTATTTGAGGTATAACATTTTGATGTTTCATGTCGAATCACTATTGCTTCTTCTCCTGTTATGATTTATGTGATGTTATCTACTGATCCTGTAAAGTAAAATTTATTCAAAAACTTTTTTCAATGAGCAGCAAGGAGTTGATTATACAGATTTTTTAATCCATATCCATAACAATAAGCAGGACCGAATAATTCACCAGCTAAAGTAGCAAACATCCATGGATCACACATTATTGAACCTCGTATAATACGTTATTAGTGTTGCAGATACATTTTTATCTTTTATTTGGTGCCTTAACTTGTTTGGAGCTTTCTACAGTTGGAGAGATCAAATGGCTTGATGGACTAGTGATATATCCCTTGAGATGCAATCGATTAAAAATAATAAACCCTTGATACACTAAAGTGACTAAAATATACCTATACTCAATATACACTAAGTATTCACTTCAATAGAGATTATAGGTACTATTAGAAATGCTGAGCTACCAAATATGAGTCAATATTCATGCTTGTTACATATTTATAAAGTGTTTTTTCTTATGTATAAAATACAAAACATGTATATCATATAAATGCATGACAAACATATATGAACATATAAATATGCTCATATATTATCATACATATCATACATTGAGATAATATCTAGAGAACTTGAAGATTTTTATATTCAAATTTTTTTGTGGTCCCAATATCTGGTCTTTGAAAGTTTTCGAATTTGATTTTATACTACTACATTATATGAATATTAAGCATTGATTGAAAAGAATCAAGCTCTGTGATTATAAAGAATATAGAACGTTACTTCTTAAATTATATCAAACTAGAAAGTAAAAACATTATTGTTCGAAAGTCAAGAAAGAGATAAGCTAATTGATATTGAACTTGTTTCAGAACATCTTATTCATTACTTTCTCTATTGCCTAGGCACTAGTCAAATGGTGGCACTTTGCATATTGCTAATTATTTAATTTTCTGTAGTAGCCTGTTGTGTTCTGACATTCATTTCATAATTTTTCAGAATATATTTATGTAAAAAATGTGAAGGAAAGTCTTTTAGAACGGAAGCCATTCTGAAAAATCATTTGAAGAAAATTCATAAAATAAAAACGTCTACTGGAGACTGGTGGACAGATGACAATGACAGTAACTCTTATATCGGGTTAGTAAAAGTTTAAATACTATCTCGTATTATCGTTTAAATGAAATAGTTTCATTCAAATTATTATCGTACAAATATAAATTATTATTCTATTGTTTGCAACAATATTTTAAAAATTGTCAAATTAATTTTTTTCGTGTAAGAGAAATATTGTTCCATTCCCTAGAGGATTTCAATCTATCTTGAATATTCAGTCTTAATAATTTCTTTTGTCTATACATTTGATAATCATTTGTTAATATTCTTCACTGTGGCTTGCAAAGCCTGGTTTCAGTTGCCTTTTTGAAATATAAAGGAAATGAATAACTTATGTGTTCTAGGATTGCTGAAGGGCAGAGAGAAAAACTTGTGTCGATGTTGACTTCATCTTTGTACACATATTTAGGTGAGTATATCGTAAGGTTTAATTTCATTCAAAATTTTACTTACATCATACTGACTAAGAATCATCTTCCTGGTCCTCAAAACTCAATATTACAATTAATTTTTATAAATTATAGAAAATACTTGTGAAATTGTGTGAAAACTACAACTCTCTAGCCATTAGAGGGGAAAAAGTCGACATGACTGATAGTAGTCAAGAAAATCTACAGAAACTTGTAATGAAAATCAAGTATATGCATGAATAAATATTATTATAAACTAAAAAAAAGATATGGACGTAGATTCCAACTATACAAATGGACATAAAATACCTTATATGCGCCAAAATATATTAGTTATCACAAATCATAACCAATACAAATAATGAATAATTCAGACAGAGCTAAAGAACAGTGGCACAAGAAAGTAGTTGGAAGAAAGACTGAAAAAATTAAATGCTTATGATTAAATCACAAGAAACCATGAGCTTCATTTGATCCAAGAATAGAATCTAGTTTAATACCATAATAATTTATTAATATTTTTTTTCGATTTGATTATTATCGTTTATATTTTACTTGAATCTATAAGAAAATAATATAGTGAATATTGGTGCAAATGGGATCTGATATGATAAGCAAAAGTGAATCTCTTCTTCATTTTATTCATTAATAACTCTTTAGAGGCAATACTTGAAACTCACAACTGCCTCTTCAAACAAGTTTAACAGAAAAAATGTGTAGGCTATATTCGAAAGATATGTTAAAAGATAGAAGGATAAGATAAATCTTCATGATGGAAGCACTATTCAAAACCATATTCTTCTAACAACTTCTAAATACAATACAACTAAGAACTAAACAATAATAGACTTAAATTGAGAGAAAAACTCATTTTGGGATTTTAAAAATTCACCAAATAAGAGGTATGGGTTTATGTTGATGATGATGTGAGTTGTGTTAGTTGAGTGTTGTGTTAAGTTAATCTAGTGATTATGTTTTTCTGATTTTCAGATAATTCGTCCAATCATATAATAGACACCATGTTGAAGACAACTAATAAAAACAAGAATAAGGCATCGAAGATATTTAGCAGGATATTTAGGTGAGTAGAATGCTTCTGTAGGTGATAAGTTATTGATTTGGATTTCTGCCTTTATTTTAATGCGTATTTTATTTTATGCGTAGTTGATGCGTAGCACGTTATAATGCTTTTCAAGAACCTGATGGAAACTTCAAGCATTTTCAGGTGCTTCAGGTCTTATGCGCTACACTCACGCGCATTTCACTTTTCATCAGCGGATGCTATTTCTATTATATCTGTATCTGTACAGAAACAGTAAGATACCGATTTAATAAGCGTAACATCAGCTGATGAAAAGTGAAATGCGCGTGTTCGTGGCGCATGCTCTGCAATTCTCAAAGGTTATTTGTCGGAATGTTGCCAATACAAGCAATGCCGCCTCCAGTAAAAAAATCTTCTTTTGCAATAACTGTATCATCTATACCATAATAAAGGAAAGAACTGGCTTATAGAATAGAATCGCTGCCTTTATCAATACTGAATAATTACTTGATTAAACAAATCAAATTGAGAGAAAATATGTATACAATATTACAAACAAGGTTAATAAATATTATTGAAATACAAAATAATCAATGGAGAAAAAAAATAAAAACCTAAATTATAATTAAGATATGAATAGAAATTAAAAACTGACAAATAATACAATGTTACAAAAGAAGAAGTAGAAGAAGAAAAAGTAAAAGAAGAGGAAGAAAGAGAAATAGCCTAATAGAAATTGAATTGTTTTGAGAAATAGAAGAAAAAGAAAGAAAACTCGCCAAAGAACCCTGTGCTAGGTTCAGCCACCCACACCACCCCTGTTCCACTTGAAAACAGCCGCGCCAAACCGGCGAGGTTCCTCAATTCGATTCAACTCAACAGGCAATGAGTTCCACAAGCCGTCACAAGAAAGGACTTGTTAAACATGACTGTCCTATGAATTGGGACAGCCAGCAAATGTGAACCATGCCGGGTACCACCCCGACCAATCAAGAAGTGAAAGTCTTCAGCTAAGTACTTGGGTGTCTGAGTTTTGAACACTTTATGCAGAAATAGAACCGCATGAAATGACCTACATTCATGTAGCTTCATGGTCGTCACGTCTGAGGTTGAAGATGAAGCGGACACAGTAGCTATGTGCATGCTGCATCCTCTGTAGTAGTTGAACAGTCATGCCAGTAGTTACAATATCGCAGTATTTGAAAACCGGGAAAATCAAGGTCTTCACCACATAACCTTTGCTGAAAAAGGAATGAAGTCCGAAATCTTCTTCAACGTCTTGATCCCAGCAATCACCCTATTGCATGTCAACGTCACATGGTTTGTTCAGTCCAAGGTCTTAGTCATAGTGAGTCCCAAGTTTTTCACGTCTGAGCTGTACTCTAATTGTACGACATTGATTGTAATATACGGTCCATCTGACAAATCAAGTGTGTTCAGTAGTCTCAAATAACCAACCACGATTGCCTTTGACTTTGTCTTGTTCAACTTAAGGTCATTATTACCGGCCCAATCAAGTCCTAACTCATCATTGATTTCCTCTACTGCCGTGTTGAAATCCTTTTTATTGCAGTGTTTATAGATTAGCAGGTCATCAGCATATAGATGATATCTGGTGGTTAGTAAAGAACTAGTCGTCGTTTATTTATATGCTGAACAGCAGAGGAACCAAGACCGACCCTTGAGGCACTCCTCTATCCACAGTGCGCCACTGAGAAGAGATACCCTCCACTCTCACACTCTGACACCGACCCTGCAAGTAAGACCTTACCCATGGTACAGTGGTGTTTGAAAACCCCAATTTACGAAGTTAATACAAGAGGGTGGGGTGGAAAATGGAGTCAAAGGCCTTACTAAAATCAATTAATACTAGAACAGTTAATTGTCTACCATCCATAGCCCCACGGATAACATCAGCAACTCTCAGCAGAGCCGAGGTGGTACTGAGACCACCACGGAACCCCGACTGAAAATCACTAACCAAACCAGAGCTATGAATGTACAGACTCATTTGAGAGTGAGCAATAATCTCCAGTACCTTTGACAGGACAGGCAATAATCTAATAGGTCTATAAACTGAGGGTGTGAGAGGGTTAGGAATTTTGTTGAGAGGAATAACAATAGAGCGTTTCCAGTCTTCAGGGAAAACTGAAGTCAATAGTGAGGTGTTAATTAGATTGGTTAGGAAAGGGAGAATCATGGGAAGAAGGATTTTCAAGAACTTGAAAGGGATACTATCAGCTCCAATAGCATTACTTTTTATTCTTATAATAGCCAGAAAAAACCTCCTGCTCAGTAACTCTAGAAAAGTAGAAGTCTTCATTTAAATGGATTTTTGGTAAGGAATTATAGTAAGCACGCGCTTGGTCCAAACCTACAGGGATATCAGTGAAAAAGTCATTGAGAGCGTCGAGTGAGTGACCAACGGTCGGTGGCTGCCTCTTTTTGCTGGCTCCAATCCCTCTCAGAACTCGCCATAATGATGATGTTGATGATCTCTAAAGGTGCGTACAGATTTACGCGCCGCGAACATGAGCAATTCACTTTTAATCAGCTGATGCCAAGCGTTTTATATCTATATCTTATACTGTTTCTGTAAAAATACAGATATAGTCAGCTGATTAAAAGTGAATTGCTCATGTTCGCGGCGCGTATATATTTGTACGCACCTTTAGAAAATATCAAATTTTGGTAGAAGCCAGCCTTAATCACGTACGGGATAGGAAAATTATGTTTGACGTATCATCACGTCTGAACTACTGGACTGATTAACTTGAAATCTTGCCTACTTAATTAACCGAGGATGGCTAAGGGCTATTTTTAATTCTTCAAGATTTCATTACGTCAAGTTTTAAAATGGACTCTTCCGGAGCACGGGTTACCTGCCAGTATGTAATTGTATTGTGAAGGCGAACGGACACAGCAACAAACATCCGTATGCAGAAAGACGGAGGAAAAATCAAATGTTTGAATGCAGACGAGAGCAGAAAAACGCAGAAATACAGATATATGTGCAACATTCGATAATGGCTTGGGTAATTGTGATTCAGCATCCTTGGAGAGGGATGTTACCTTCGTCTGTCTGTTGCTGTGTACGCTGGCCTCAATCAAATACGGTGTATTCAACGAAACTACGGATTCTGATTCACGGAAGGACGTTTTGATTGGTTTTAAAAAAATGTTTCAAACTTTGTTATTTTCTCTTAATGGAATAAAATATCCGAAAATTGATATTTTGAGAGAACATGTATGTCATGATATAATTGTATCCTCGAAATTTCATGAATTTATTTGCAACCAATTCGGAAATAATGGATCTCCTTCAACATTTCAACTTTTGGCGTTCATATATCAAAATGCAAAAATGTGTAAGAATTTTTCAAATTTTGGTTTCTTGACAGTATTTAAATCGAAGAACTTTAAAATGTCACCAGTAATACGTTTGCGAACAGGTAAAGTATTGTTTGTTACTCGCAAACAACTAAGTTAACTGAAATAACTTGAAAGGCGATCGTACACAGTAACAGACGGACTGAGAAAAAATCAAACTTTTGCATGCAGACGTGAGCAGACACCAGCCATATGCAGACAGACGAACGTCTGTGAGCGCTGCAGTATTCAAACAAGTGGTGAGGACTTTTTCCTCCTTCCTGCATACGTCCGTCTGTTAGTGTGTTCGTTAGCCTAAATATGTTCTCTTATTTATTATTGTTGTACTTTGGACGTTATTCAACTTTATATTGTACTCATTGGCTTTGTTGAATTTTATTGACTCTCTTAAGACGTTTCCATACTGAACAAATGTTTGACAAACATGTTTGTGGAAAAAGTTTGGGCAAATTTTATTATGTTTGACAAACAATGTTTGCCCGTGGCCATTGTGGACGCGTCACCAAAATATTTGTAAGTGGGAAGAACAGGTTTTATGTTTTACAGCTGTCAAAACTGAAAATGTTTGGAAATACAGTAATTTTTGTTTGACAAACAATGATTGTCTAAACTTTTTTTTAATGTTTGTCCCTGAGCTCCTCAACAAACATGTTTGCCGAATATGTATGTCGAACATTTGTTCAGTGTGGACACAGCTTTATAAATCAAATGTTTTTATTGTCGTTGATAAATAGGCTACATGTATTGACAAAGTCATAAAAACTGGTCTTAGTGCTTAGTATATACAGTCTTTATACAGTAGTCCTTATACAGAATCACCAGCAAAATAATAAGCTATGTCCGCTGGTGAGAATAGCCTAAAGAGATGTATTTGTTTGATAGCCGCATCCTGCGAGCGCCGGCTGCCGGGCTGAGCATCGTGGAATACGCGCGTCACGTGTTGGCCTTCAAGATGTGGAAGAAGATGCTGGACAGCCATCAGGCGCAGAGGGAGGTGACGCGGCTGGCGGCCGCCCGGCTGCCCTTGCCTCCGCCCCTCTTCCGCGAGCGGGTGGCCGTGCTCGAGGGCATCATGCCCTATGTGCCCCCCTCCACGCCCGACCACGCCGTCACCGTCTACTGCCTCTCCGTCTTGTCGGTGCGCGGTATCAAGTACGAGCTCAAGGATCAGTTACAGGCAAGCATAGCATAATTTCGAATCTACCTTACTCTCAAATTGATTTGGAAATTTTAAAATTGTTATAGGCCTAGATATCTGAAACCAACGAGATCATAAATGAACAATTAAAAACATTAAAACTTTGAATTACTAGACATTTAGAACCGAAAAACATATGCTCTTCATTATCATTCATTGATCAACTTGGAAATTTTGGACATCGATTTTGAATGTAAGGAAAATGTTTATAGCTTATTATAGACCTATTTACTATTTTCCCTGTAAATTACTAAATAATCTAACCCAACAGCAGGAACATTTCGTCTGAGAAAATTGTCGTTCGATACAAAATTTCTCCAATGCATGCAGGATCGCGGCTCTTTAACCTTCTTCCACCTTGTCTCAAATCCATAGATTTGAGCCTGCTGATTTCAAAATTGAAGCATTATTACAAAAGTCTTACTACACTATTCCGGAATATGTTCAAGAACCTACATTTCAGCATTTAAGATAGTCCTTTTAAGGTTTATGATCAGTTGATCATACTTTGGTCACCCCGCTACATGATTTAGTGGGCGAAGCACTAATTTGACAATTCTTCAGTCAATATTCTGTGGTGAAGAATAAACTTATCTAAACTATAAATTTGCTTCAACTTGAATATTTGAACCATTTATGACAAAATCAATAAGTCTTGGAAAATTTTACCTGTATCTGACATTTTAGTTTTTTTTCAGTCATTTACTCCCCAATAAATTAGATACTAGAATATTCGTGATGAAAACAATGAAAACATCAAACAGTAAACACGTTTGTATTTTTTCAAATAAGATTTGTTTTTTCCACATTCGTACATTTCTCAAGGAAAAGAATTTGTCTTCAACATCGTAAAATCGAATTGACTATTCTCTCAACGCTGAATAATCGTTTGAGGTTTATGGAAATTGTCAAGTTCCATTTTTCTACAGTGTAAAACTTTGTAAGAGCTTCAAAGAATCCTCAATGCTCTTTATTTAGTCTCGTTTCTCAATTTGCCCAAGCTATTATTAATTAATACACGATGGTTCATGATAGTGTACAGGAATAATAGATTGTGTTTTCTTTGCAGAAATATTTGCTACTGATCAGCAATCCTCACAGATATACTGAACTATTGAAGCACTCGAAAGTCTTCAGTGAAAATCGAAACGATTTCGATGTCAAAGACTCCATTTTTGCTGTTGACGAAGAGGATATGGTATGTGACGTATATAGTACTAGCTTTTTAATCATATTATACTTATAATCCTCTCTCTATTAGAAGTGTATCGCAAAAAATTATCCGTTTACTACGACTGTATTCTAATTGCATAAACTATCCTGAATAAATTACAATTTCTACTTAACTTTCTCGCAATCCTCGAATAATGCCTTAATTACGGCAAAATCCCGAAATCAATTGTGTTTTTTCATAAAAGTATCATGACTCTTGAGTGATTAACATTTTTAAAATAGTTAATTATGGTCTCTCACTATTCTTGAAAAAAATGACGTGTAATTTCAATGCTTCATGTTGAATTTGCTAATACTGTATATCCAATAAATTTTATAAGTCCGGGCGCAAATGGACTAAAGAAGAGACTCTTTGATCATTTTTGGGGAACAACCGTGGAAAATGCCTAATTTTATTTATTAGGACTAGTTTAATGAGGAACACAAAACAAGATGGTTTCCAAAATGTTAAGTGTTTTCTATTATCGCTTGTATTTTGGCAAAACACATATTTTATTAGTTAGGCTTTAACCACCCAAAACCCTAAAAGAATAATTTTTTATTAAACGAAAATCCCAATTAAATGCTGTAAATCACCTTGCTACTGCAAATACTGACAACAGGGTAAACAGGTGAAAATGTTTTCGTTTAATAATAATTATCCATTAATTAGCATTTGAATAAAAACAATTTCCAATTTATTCCCTAAAAGAATTGTTTTTTTTCTCAAATTTCTTTCCATTATAACTTTTTTTGTACGAAGATATAGGGAATGTTAAGTCCATGAAATTTAGATTTTTTGCTCAGCTTTCAAATAATATGTCTTCACGCGTTGTACGTCAATAAATGTGTTCTCCAGGGCCCTCCAAAGAAAACCTTGCATGATTTCTGGTGCGTTTTTCCTTAGGCATGAGGTAACAAGTTAGAATTACTATAAAATTGATTTTTGTATGACTACTTTACAAGGGATTGCGTATATGAACACTCTTTTCATTATTACTTTCCTTGCCCTATTACCATAGTTAAGGAAAGTATTGCTTTCCAACCAAAATTAAGGTACCCCAATTTCTAAATTTCTATTCGTTTCAAGGTCCCCTGAGTCGAAAAAAGTGTTTTTTGGGTATTGGTATGTATACGTGTGTGTGTTTATGAGTGTATGTATGTATGTCTGTGTACACGATATCTGATCTGCCAATTAACGGATTGACTTGAAATTTGGAACTAAAGGTCCTTACACTATAATAATTCGACACGAACAATTTCGATCAAATGCAATTCAAAATGGCGGCTAAAATGGCGAAAATGATGTCAAAAACAGGGTTTTTCGCGACTCTAAAAAACGACTCTAACGATTTTGATCAAATTTATACCTAGAATAGTCATTGATAAGCTCTATCAACTGCCACAAGTCCCATATCTGTAAAAATTTCCGGACCACCGCCCTATCTATGCAAAGTTTTATTTTAGATTTCCAATAATTAACAGGCTTCAGATACAATTCAAACGAAAAATTTCAAGTGGAACAGATTGAGCATGGAAATCTCTACAATCAATGTCCAGTAACATTTTCACCCAATATTGAAAATAAGCTCGAAATTTGAGAAAATGTGATTGTACAAATGCAAACTTAATGAGAGAGGCAACTATTGATTTCAATGTACCGAGAATGTATTAAAACTTTGTGACGAATTTAATTAATAAAAATACACATCAATTTAACCGTCGCACAATTCCTTAAGCCGCGTCCACACTATGTCGATCGACACCGATCGACAATGTCGAACAAGTCTGGACGTGTCGCTAGACATTGGAGTCGAGTCGAACGCAACCCGAATCAGGTCGGTCCGGATCAAAGACAGTCGAGTCGAAGGAACCAGTGTGGACGTGTCGATCTTGTCACTGCCGTTTTAAAAATAGAATAGTGCTATACTGTTGTTCAAGTGCTTACATTTTTATTGAAAATGAATTGGAGTGATACCCAAACTTCTAATTTTATTGAAATATACCATGATCGTTCTTACTTATGGGATTCAAGTGATGTTGACTATAAAAACAGAAACAAACGGCATGATGGTTTGGTGGAAATTGCGGCATTTGGCATTGAAAAAGTGGAGGTGGAAAAGAAAATTAGAAATTTTCTAATTTTTTCAAAAAAAGTGTATGAATCGCCAGTTGCCAAAAAGCGCAGCGTTACTGCAAGGCGATAGTTTACTGGAATTGCTTTTCTGAATGGTGTGTTTTTCTTAATTACGTTAGGCGCAATCATTTTCAAAAGATTTTCAAAATCGGAACTTTTCATTCTAAAAAAGTTTTTAAAGCCCGCGTCACATCTATATTCTAGATTTAATTCGTCAACCTCATCCAGCAATAAATCTTCCATAAATTCCTCCGTACTATACTTTTTTCTGCCTCGAACAAGGCTAGGCCGTACCCAAAATCTCCGCGGGCGACGATCTTTTTGGCTTCCCAAGATGGCAATAAGAATTGCAGCAGAAGCCGCTGCTCCAGCATCTTCATCATCACTCATTTTATATAAAAACTCGATTTATATTTAAAATAAAACACTCGATTATGTATGAAAACTTATGATGGTTGTCGGTCGACTCGTCCACATGTACTGAGGCAATTTTGTCGAGTTGACACAGTCGAAGGTGTCGAGCGACTTTATCGATCGACCGGGTCGACAGAGTCGATCGACATAGTGTGGACGCGGCTTTATAATATACGGTCAACTGTAGTAAATGCTTTCAATATTAATTTTACTTCATTAACATCTAGTAAACATCAATTTGAATATCAGAGTAATAAATTAATAAATAAAATTCCGGAAGACTTTATTAAGGATAAAATAACAAAAACCAAATAGAGATTAATAAGATCGTGGGTAAAACAGAACTATTATTTTAAAATTGAGAATTGAGTTGGCTAAATCAACAATTTTTGACAATATTAATTGTGTCAAAACTATTAAAACTTGACAATTTTTACTTTCCTTGCCCTACTACCATAGGTAAGGAAAGTATTGCTTTCCAAAAAAAATTAAGGTACCCCAATTTCAAGTTTTCTATACGTTTCAAGGTCCCCTGTGTGTGTGTGTATGTGTATGTGTATGTGTGTATGTCTGTGAACACGATAACTCCATTCCTAATTAACCGATTGACTTGAAATTTTAAACTTAAGGTCCTTATACCATGACAATAAGAAATTCAATAAAATTCAATTCAAGATGGCGGAAAAAATGGCGGATAATGACTAAAAACCATGTTTTTCACGGTTTTCTCGAAAACGGCTCCAACGATTTCCTTCAAATTTATACCATGGATAAATATTCATAAGCCCTATCAACTGACATGAGTCTCATTTCTGAGAAAATTGCAGGAGCTCCGTAATATTCTTGAGAAAAATGACAGTTACTAAAAAACCATGTTTTTCACGATTTTCTCAAAAACGGCTCTAACGATTTTTTTCAAATCCATACCCTGTTTAGTTATTTATTAGCTCTATCAACTGACATGAGTCTTTTTCCTGGGGTACTAATGGGGGGTCCACCCAATCCTTGAGAAATGGACTTTGTAACCTCCTTCTCGTGCATGAGATAGGTAGGTACACGGTTTTTACTTTTTCTTCTTCCATATACCGTAGGTAGAGCAGTTTATAAAAAGAACACAGTCATAGTCAAGATATTTAATCTGTAGAACAGCTGTTTTGACGAATTTCAAAAAAATCATCGAATTTCACAATTTACATGAAGGAAAAAGTACTCTGAAAACAATTCTATATACACATATACAGTAGTCTGATCGTAGTTGCAAATAAATGTTGCCGTCAATCGTCATTATGTTATTCCCCTAAATTATTCTCGTTTGAGGCTTATAGTTCAATGAGCAAGGAAAGTTGTGTGAGTGTACCACACCAGATTTTTATATTATTTTTCTGTGTATCTATATTTTGTTTATCAAGTACTTGACTATTGATAAAATTCAACATCCATAGATTATCATCCATTAACAGAATTGTATCAATTGTACTGCTGTTATTAGATTAAAAAATGTATTTCTTATTTTAGAACTCGTGGCTGGAGCTCAAGGCTTCTTTTTCCAGTCACGCCAAAAACTATTGTAATTTAATGATTATTTTGTTTGTAAAATTATTTCTTGTATTTGGCAATAAATTTATTATTCATTATTCATTCATTATTCTAGGTAACTTGGTTGATTCTATTAAATCATTATAACTGGAAGAGATAGCAGGATTGATCTCGTCAGCTGATTGATTTTAAATTATAATGGGAATTTTCATAATGGCAAGGAAAGTGCGCCACGCCAGATTTTATATATTACAATGCTTAGGCCGGTTACAGAGCTTGACCGACCGTCAGTGCGTACGTCAGTCGCGCTTGTCTTTTCCATAGATATTCCATGTTTCCGTACAGAGCAGGACTGACGGCACGCATGCGCACGGTCAGGACCATGCGTTTTACACTGCGTACGAAGACCATAGGTCGAGCTCGTGCGCATCCGTTCCATCGGTCGACTGACGCGCTATTGAAGCAAATTGAAGCATTCAGAGTTGTACTGATCAGTAGCCCGATCGCAACATAACCAATGTGCTGACACACTACCTCTGTAAACAAAGCCGTAGTGCATTCGTGTGACGTCAGCACAGGTAGGGATCCTACAACAATAAAAACACTAGCTGATATAGATCAGCTGAAATCAACGAATTTTTATTGTTGTAGGAGCCCTATCTGTGCTGACGTCACATGAATGCACTGCGGCTTTGTTTACGGAGGTAGTGGCTGACACCTTTGCCCGACAATCAGCTGATGAATGAATTCAATTAATAGTGTCATATTTAAATTCAAAGTTTTTCTATACATTTCTTCAATCATTTCTAAATTTTTTATTGGAAAAATCTTATATTATTATTATCTACATTTATTTGATCCTTAGCTTAAAGTGACTGCAAGTATTCCCAATGGTGATACAAGCTCGAAATAACTCATCAAAATTTCTAATGGACATTCTGAGGTAGTTGAAAAATTTATCTTCATCCCTAAGCAATGATGTATATAATGGTACTAAATTCCCTTTGAAATGATCTTTTGGCGACCATCGGGTGAACTTGATATTCACTTATTTGCTCCTCCGTTTAAGTTACTAGGATAATAGGCTGCAATTAAACAACTTGTAAACGCGTCCATTTTGTGAGTCAGATCAGTTCGTTCGTCAGGAGAGCTATGAATGTATAAAACTGATGTATGGATGCGTATGGACAGGATGGTACATACGCATTGACGGGCGGTTGAACTCTGTAACCGGCCTTACTGTTCCTAAAAGCTAATCTCGTTAAACTGGAGTTGAGAAGTGCTACACATACACATAATACAAGATCAAGTCAATATTTGAATGTAACAAGAAGCAAACTCCACAAGACAGATCAAGACCCCACTAATGCTGCAATTAAAATTTTGAATAGGCTTTCCATTGAAATAAGGCAACTTGATCGCAGAAGGTTTAGAAGTCTAGTAAAAATATTCCTCGAAATAAAGACTGAGAAATAATAATAATAATAATACTAGAAATAATAGTTAGAAATAATAACTTCTAACCTGTCAAAGAATATATGGAGAAAAAATTATATTTAAAGGATTTAGAAAATATGAAAAATATTGTATTATTGTGTAATATGTAATGTATATATAAATTTGAGTTCAATGCACTGTGGTTGTTTATTGTTGTGTTTTATAGACCCTGTTTTAGTGTGCTGTATTGTATTGTGTTGTATTGTGTACTCTTGCGGCGTTTATTTTTTATCAGCTGATCATAGCTTTTTAGCATTGCGTTGATCCAAGGCTCAAATTGATATTGATTTCAGCAACCCAAATTAACTGAAAAATATAAATAATTTATATTGAAATAAAAAATTGCTATATATTATATTGCATAATATATCTGCAACATTCTATTCTGTTCACAGATTTTTTACGACACTTTTCCTCCAGAGTCACCTACCAAGAATACTACTAGCAATAAAAAAGGTGCTGAAAAGAAATCAGCCGACAAGAAGTCAGTTGATAGAAAATCAGCTGAAAAGAAGAGCTCTGATAAGAAGTGCAAGAGCTCGGCTACTGTAACAGTCGACTGCCAAAGAGACTCGAACTTGGTGGCAGCTGATCCATCTGAGTTGGTAACTTCGTCGAATGAGTTCCAACACACACTTTCCGAGACGAAAATCAAAACTGAAATACTGGACGAATTGGATGCTGAGGACAAGGTCTGTGCCGAGGAGGAAACAGCTGTTACCTGCGCAGAAGAGTGCGAAGAAGTGACAGAAGTGGCTCACGACCTCACTGATCGCACCTCTTGTGACCAGAAACGGACCGATATTCAGATTAAGAGGAAGTTGGTTGAAGATAAATATTCCGATCAGAAATATTTAAATCGGGTCTGGCCTGAGAAGAAAACACAGGTTAGTGCTCTCTTACCTCATTTACTTTTTTCATTCATCTTGTCATCAATCATCTATTTACCGTAATTGATGTGACTACAGAATATTGTTAGCCTTATTGTTTGGGATGATATCCATTGAGCCCAAGGGTTAGTGAGTTGGAATTCGGAGAGATTAAAGAAGACAGTTTAAGGTGGTTTTCGAGGCATTTATTTAAGGTGGTTTTCGAGGAAGTTATTTTGAAGACATTGCTAATTTGAATAGTCGTTTTCATTGTGTAGATTTATTTTTAAAAATTCAAGATTTTGACAGTACCAGCTATTTACATTTTTGAATGTCTTATGTATGTAAAAATTAATTTAGCAAGTTCAAGTTTAGTTATGCAAATAAATCAAATAAAATGTAAGTTTTTTCATCAAAAACAATTACAATACAAATTTGAATACTATAACACTTAATACAATTAAAACAATGAAGTTTTATGCATTGAATAATTTCTCAATAGTCATAGATAATTCAATGAAATATACACCCCACTATAAATGATATGTGTTGGGGTGTCAGTTATTAGTTGCTTGTTGCGTGTTATAATTACTACTTACAAACTTCATTCAGTGATATAGGATTAAAGTTTTTACATTGAAATTAGTAAAATTTGATAATACGAACAAAAATATGAAATTAGTAATAATAAATAATTATGTTCTATTAAAGATAATAATTAGAAAGTTAAATTTTAAAAAATGAAATAATAGTAAAGGAAAAGAATAAAGAATAAATAGTTGAAATATTTTAATATTCTAAACTATAACTATTCTATATATTATATAACTAAATTTTCACAATTTTCCACTCCAATATCAACTAACCAGGATAATAAACTTTTCTAGAATTTGTATCTATTGAAATCTTCCCTAATGTTACTTGGTATTGAATTGTAAATTTTTGGTCCCAAATATATGTAGTTTCTTCGCCCAAATATAGTGTTCATCCTTGGTACTATTGAATTCGTGTTCCTCTGCCTTGTTTGAAGGTTATGATCTGCCAGTCTTATGTGTTCGTTGTTTCTCCTCATTCGCGTGATGATAGCCTGGATGTAGAGTTGTCTTACACTCAGTACTTTACTGTCCTTCTAAGGAATGTTCGTGGGGAATTGATTCTCCCTAAAATCTATTATTTTCAGTATTCGTTTTTGAAGTTTATAGAGAGGTTCAACATGTATAAAATTCGTAGCTCCCCAGATAATTATGATGTTTATTAAAACTGATTGTCTCATAGATGAGGATTTTACGGAGTTGATAGAATTTGTAGAGAAGTTTCCTGATCCGGGTAATTGATAGATTGATGTGCTTGTCCCATTTAAATGTGTTGTCCACTATTGTTCCTAAATATATTATTTCATTGACTTGTTGAATTGAAGGGCAACCACACGGGTTGTTGGTGCTTCCACAGTGATGTAGAATTATTGAAGAATCCGGTGGTCTCGTCCGTTCTGTTGGAGAAAAAGCTAAAAATTTCGTTTTTGTTGCGCTTACTGTAAGCAAATTTTCTCTACCATTTATCGACTTTCATCAATTTTTCCTGTGCCAGATTAAAAACTTCCTCCCAGGTGTTTCCTTCAAATAGTATACATGTATCATCAGCAAAAGCTATCACTCTCCCTCTGATCAAATTGAACATAGCTCATTTGCATATGCCAAATGGCGCCGGTCACTGAGGTATGATCTTAACCATTCTAGAGGAAATCCTCTAATTTCTCTCTCTGTCTCTCCCTCTTTCTCTCTCCTTCATTTCCATTCACCACCATCCATGCCTTTTCTCTTTATCTCTTCATTCCACTCAATTGGCATTGCATTTTATTTTGTAATAGTATTTTCTCATGTTGTAAAATTTGTATTGCTTTTATTATGTATTTCTAAGATGTTGTAATTTTATATTTCTGCCAATAAAACATTTTCATTTTCAATTACAGCTTCTTTCAGTTTTCTTTCCCAAATCAGCAATCAGCGCTATGTCATCCGCGGACAACATAGTCTGAACAAAGATTGGCCTCAAGCTCCAACGTCCCACCATCATTGTTGCGGTTCTCCGCTTGCAGATTTTAAGGATCTCGTCCATTATCACAATAAAAAGTAGCGGACTCAAACTGTCACCTTGCTTTATCCCCTTTCTCATTTGCAAAGGTTCTGTCCACAAACCCTAACCGTATTATAAACACTTTTTATTGGGCGCTGCAATTTAAGAGAAACATTTTTTTTTGCAGCCAGAACTTCCCATTTCACTTCTTTTGGCACTGTATCGAAAGCTGCTCTGAAATCTGAATATGCAAGGTAGACCTGTTTCCCTTTCTCTATAAATTTTGGACAAATTTGTCTTATTGAGAAAATATGATTGTGAGTCTGTCTGCCAGGTCTGAAGGCACATTGTTCTTCCTCTAGCTGTTCCTCCATCTTGTGCAGTGGGATTATATTACATTTTGTTCTTATCCTTCCTTGTTCCCACACCTGCTGTGAGGCTATTCAAGAGGCTCTCACCCCCTTTCTTTAGGTACTCTGCTTGAATATCATCAATACCTGCTGCTTTGTCATTCTTCAATCTTTGACTGGCTTCTCTCACTTCATTCCTTGTTATTCCAGCATTTATTTGATTCTCTTCATTTTCATTATCATTCTCATTCATATTAATTTCTTACTCCACCCCATTCTGATTAACCTTGCCCTCAAAGAATTTTCTCCAGGTTTCCAGTACATCTTGAGTGGATGTTATCATCTTTTCATCTTCATCCTTAACCGATCCTGCCCGTTTTCTAAAATTTCCTCGTGGACTCTTGCAAAATTAAAAAAATTCTTAATATCACTTTTGTAGATTTCATTTCCAAACTCCTCCCAGGCCTTGCTCTTTGATTCCTTTACAGCCCTCTTAGCTTCATTTTGCACTGTATGTATGTCAGCCAATCTTCGTTCCTTCCAGATCTTATTTATATTTTCCATATGCCTTTTTCTTGACCTTCACTTTTTGTATCACTTCTTCCGACCACCACCATTTCGTTCTTCTCTTCAATTGTCCTACTTTTCTTTGGACACATACTTTATTTGTAGCTCTTAGTATTGACTCTTTGATCGCTTCCCATTAAAACTCGATGTTCGTGAACAAATCGTCTTCTACTATCTGAGTTTCACTTGCAGCCAATTCTCTGTCCACTTCCAATCAGAGAGAATTTAATGTCTTCAAAACTACGATAAGCATTAATTTTACGATGCATTTTTGAAGAAGCCCTGAAAGAGCGAAACATTGAATAATAACCTGTTATTCTAACAATTTCATACCTTCAAGAGCGAATATCTCGAAAACTGTTAGAAATATAATAAACCATGAAAAAAATGTGTAGAAATTATTCAGCTTCATTTTTGAATAGTTAGTCATGTCGGTTGATCGCATTGTTACCAAGTGGAAGCAAAAATATGAAAAATGCAACTTTTAAACCACCGTCATCCCTTTAGCACATGAGGTAGGAATGGGGACTTCTGATATGTTCTTCTCCCAACTAATCTCAACAAAACTGCAAAGTCCAATACTGAGTTCAAAACATTCCCTCAGATCCCTTTGTCAATTGCTCTAGTGTTGCAAAACTGAAGATTTGCAAAACTCAACACTAAAGCTGCTGCAAAAGTCGTAGAGAAAGGCGTAGAATTGTGAAATTATACACAAAAAAGAATTCAATGATCTATAAGCTCATAATCAGCATGGATTTTCCCACCAGTTTTTAAAAAGTTATAAGAGCAAAAATATCAAAAAAATGGAGGCAAACGTGGTTTTTTAAAAATTCCACACATTCAAGAGCGGATATCTCGGAAACTATAAAAGATATATAGAGAAAGTTGTGAGAATAATATTGTAGGAAATAGTCTAAGCTTAAATTTTGTATAGAACAGTTATGTCAGTAAGATACATAGTTTTCGAGTTATATTCGAGAAGCCAAAAAATGGTACCTTTGAACCACCGCCACCCCCTTAGCACAGGGAAGCCGTCTTTTAAAAAAAGCCTTCTCTGATTGGTTCACCAGGAATTAATCAAGGTTAAAATTTAACCGGCTTTTGTGCAACCGGGCCTTGGAGTTCGATTCCGGAACGGGTGACTTTTTAAAAAAACTTTCAACAAATGGTTATAAGCTTTCATGAAAGATGAACAATAAAAAATAAATAAGAAAACTAAGCACAAATGAAAAAACTGCCCCTAGAGTCTGCTACGTACCACATGAAGAGGGTGCAGAGGGCGAAGCGCGAGTTAATAAAAAAATAAATTAATAATAATAATAATTAAATTTAAAAAATGCACTGCACATAGGAATTGAGATGAAAATTATAATTTAAATTGAATTATAATTATTGAAATAAGCAGCATTGAAGACCAAAAAAAATCAACTACGAGTTGTTAAAGTAAAATACATTGTAATAATAGTAACAAGTAAAATGTAAATACAGTACTTGAAAAATTACAAATACAACAAAGGAGTTGCGATAAAACAAGAGTAGGCCTACATATACTAGTGAGAAATATTTGATGATGGCAAGGAAAGTCCACACCAGATGTTTATTAGGTAACCGTTGATTTAATATTGGTTGATTGATTAGTTTATGAATTAATTTTGCAGATCGTAACACCATTCGCAGCAAGCAGCGGCCTGTGCGCTACCAACCTGAAGCCGCCATGCGACGATCCGATGCCTTTGGACCTGCAAAAGTCGTGCGACAATGCGATGCAATTGGACTTGCACAAGTCGTGCGACAATGCGATGCTATTGGACTTGCACAAGTCGTGCGATGATGGGATGCCATTGGACTTGCACAAGTCGTGTGACAATGCGTTGCCATTGGACTTGCATAAGTCGTGCGACAATACGATGCCATTGGTCCTGCCCAACCTGTGCGATCCGTGGTCGCCCGATCTGTTCGGCGAAATGGAGAAGTGCATTGACGAGAACGCACTCGACGACGCAGACGACATGGCTATCGATGCAGACGACAGACTGGCAATGAAGATCAAGCAAGAGCTGAGCGAGTTGAAGGCAGATGCATTCGAGAGAAGAAAGTCAACCTTACAGGAAGATGATTTCACAGAAGAGTTCAGCGAACAGTCGACTGGCGAGTTGAGCTGTGACATTATCAACTTGCTCAACTCGCCTGATACAGCCGTCTTCGATTTATTAACGAAAAACACTCCTGACTCTCGCTGGTTCTCGATGATTATGGATGTAGACATGGAAGATGTGATTGGCAACGATGCCTCCAATTGCTTCAAAGGTATGTTGTTATCGCTCTTGTCGCTGACACTAAGCCACCTGCTGCATCAAATAGTCATCAACATCGAATTGCTGCTGCTTTTGAACAAGATAAACGATCAAATCGCACTTGAATGTCAGTTTGCAATCACTTGAACAAGATACAGATTAACGGTTTCTTGAATTTAATTTTGAATGGTAACCTTCGAATACAACTTCCTAACAGCATTCAACCATTGGATAAATTAAATTTAAATTTGAATTCCATATCAAGATGATACACGATTTATATTGGTTTTTAATTAAGATTACTCTACTTATAGAAGCTCAATAATTTCAAGTCGGGATTTGAAGTTTTCCTATTTTGGAATGAACCATCCAATTTTGAATTTGACTTGGAAATTTAATTATTCTTCTTTATTGAAATTCTAGGATTCAAATTCTACATTAAGTAAATATAATATGACGTACTTTCTAGAAGCCAACTTACAAAATAATTTTCAATAATATTAGTTTTTATCTTTCTCTGTCGAGCTTCTAGCGGTTGTTTACATGAACATTTTTTTAAATTCTACGTCGAAAATTCTTCAAGACTTCATCAACTGCAAATTCTGGATAGGAATAAGAAGAAGAGGAAACAATAAAACGAAGCCAACAATCAAGTCCTTCGAAAGATGGAGAGGAAATTGAAAGCATATTTAGACAGAAGCAATGTTTTTTCAATTTTCATATGTAACATTTTTTTGATATTTCAAATCTGATAAAGTGCATAGTTTTTCTTTCTTTATTTGATATTAATTTTCAATTTATAACTTTGATCACATTCCTAATGCCAAAGCACCTATAAACTATTTATTTGTCAATCATTTCATATAAATTTAATTTCCATACCTATATGTTTTATAAATGCGCTTTAATGATATTTGCTTGACTTCCTCGAGTTATAATGAATTATAAAATTTTTATCATGATTTCTTCAGATCTATCTGGAGCATTCTATTAAATAAATTTAATTATAATTTCAATAGTATATCACATTTGATATTTTAATTATTTCATTTAATTCTCAAAAAATCATTTAATTTGTTGAACTATATTTCTACTGATAGAGCGCCAAGTCTAAAGCTTTCAATCTCTCACTAAAAAATGGAAACAACGAAAAAAATTAAAAATTGCTGGAGCAATATTTCTCGCCGGATAAAGATCTTCAAACTTCTGAATATATTGGAGATGAGTAAAATATTCAAAAAATCTGGATCACACTTGTGCAGTGGATTTTCAACAATCTCAACTTATATTTAGATTTAAAAAATATACATCAACGTTGGTGAATTTAAAGATAAACTTCATTTAAAACAAATTCTATATTTTTACTATGATTTAAAGTTATAGTTTCTCTTTCAAATTATTTACTTACAAGGTGAAAATAACTTCAATTTACTATGTACAATTTGATATGTTTCGCATATACTATCAACTTTATCATAACATTGAATAAATAATTAATTCAGAAAAAGATTATATTCATGAAAATAATACTTGGAGCATGTTATTCCAGCATATTTCACTTCTTTTAAAAATTGAACAAAATCAATCAGAATTACGAAGTATTTCAATATGGTAAGTATTCTCATTTCAGATTATTAGACATATAGTTCATTATAAATACTGATAATTTTTCAATATTTTTGTTTAACACGTATTTCCTTGTTACAAAACGTTTTACAAATTACAAATTGTCCTTTATCAATCTGCATTAGTACATAACAAATTATCTGGATCAATCACGACACATTTTTCCATACTTTCTTTGTTCTCTTTTAAAATGAACGTTAGCTGTTCAAGGCATATAATATAATTACAGTATGTAGCTATATTTGAGTTTATACGTTTTATTTACACGTTGTAAACTATTTAATTTCTACCCAATAGAAAAAAAACTTTCTCACATGGGAACGCTAAACTTTGTCTTGCCCAATATCAAGGCTTCCATTAGTCTTGCAGAGGGTTATATGTAAGAGTATATTGATAGATCAAGATTTCATGTATAATCTTTCCACCGTCCTATCATCTTGTATTCTAATATTTTATTTCTGAGTACTATTTCGTATAACGTCAAGCATCACTTGGTATTCAAAATAATAATACGCAAATTGTATTGTCCAATAATTGTAATTATCAATTGCTATTTTGTCGTCGAGATTCTCTTCTGCTGAAACCAGAATATCCTTTCATAAAATATTTATTAAATTAAATATTTTTTTTCATTAATTAGTAAATCAAGCACTTATTATTGAAATGCTGTTTTTACAGGTAATATGCAATTTTCAAGAGATGTAATGTCGTTAGAGGCATTATTATTAGACTCTCCAAGTGAGCAGACTTTCAGTAAAGAACACATTGGCTTTGAATCTCCGAAATCAAAGGGTGAGTAGTAGTCCACTATATGAGGGAATGTATGCATAGCTTACAATCTCTCTATATATATAAATGAATGTCTGTTTGTTCCCTATAGACTGGAAAACTACTTGACTTAACTTTGGGAATATGTTGTGTGAATATTGGGGATGGTTTCTGACCAGAAATTTTAATAAGGGGGGGGCTAATAATAATCATCTATTAATCCATTTCACAGACCTATGTTTTCGAAATTTTCGGCCGAGCCGCTACCGAAGAACGGAAAGATGATCATGATTGAAGATCATATTGTGATAATATGATTTAGCATCTAAAGTTACCAGCTGTATAATGAACATGTCAACCTGATAAATTGTGTGCTGGTATTAAAACGGTAGTTTGGAGTTGAAGTTAGTGTTAGATTGGTACCAGCTGTAGATAATCGTTCCTTACAATGTACCTAGAATACATTCCAGGTATTCCATACCAGGAACATTCCAGGTTCCTTATAAGACCTATCACTCCTCTATCATTGAGAAACTGGAAAATGTTGGAAAAAACTATTCACCTCATGAAAGAGAGTTGTCCATATTGCATTTATTAATTACTGAAGAATGACAGACTAATTTACTTTTTTTTTAATTTAGCTTAGCTTATATTCATCCTAAAATGTAAGATGGAAAGAACATGATCAAAAAGATCAATCATGAATGTATGATCAATGATCAATAAAGATCAATCATCACACAAAGATCAATCATTATCATCTTTCCGTTCTTCGGTAGCGGCTCGGCCGAAAATTTCGAAAACATAGGTCTGTGAAATGGATTAATAGATGATTATTATTAGCCCCCCCCCTTATTAAAATTTCTGGTCAGAAACCATCCCCAATATTCACACAACATATTCCCAAAGTTAAGTCAAGTAGTTTTCCAGTCTATAGGGAACAAACAGACATTCATTTATATATAGAGAGAGATTGTAAGCTATGCATACATTCCCTCATACATTCATTGTACATCGCATATTTCCTGGAACATCTATTGACAATCAACAACAATGAAAACATTAAATTCATCTTTGAAACACTGATTTAACCTATCTATTTTTTTTAATTCAACACTTTACTGATAGATATTACTACCAATTGATTGAGAAGAATGTGTTCTCAGAATAATAAATGCTGCATGACTAAGCACATAGGAAGTCCGTATTGAGATGTAAATGAAAATATTGATTGTCAGATAAATTTCATGATTCACCAAATAAAGTCAAGTATGTCATGAGATAAATTAACTTTTTGGCGGTACGAAGTTCGCCGGGTAAGCTAGTATTGAATAAATTTACTTCAACAGTCATGAACTATTAGCAATATTTTCTCTACATGCTAAGAATCGAAAAACTACTCACCATGACTGTAATCATCCACTCTCGTTCATACACTAATTTACCTGAGCGAGGTAAGTTATCGAGGTATCAAATTATGAATTCACAGGGAATTGTAGGAACTTAATTGTTAGATAAATTATTTTGAATCAGATTTGTTATGTATATGTGTTCAATGTTGCTGTGGCTGTGACAGGTAAACTTGCCATATTATAATGTATTTACAACAAACAGATTTTAACTTGTTACGAATGAGTTTTGCTTATAATAACGATAATAATGATTGAATACCGACCAACTTTCAATTGATTTTTATGAACTTTACTGGTCGTAGAACTTGGGTAGATTTCCGAGCTCCGGATCTATAAGTTCTGGACTTACAGAGTCCAAGACTAAAATAAGCCCTCGGATCTAAATCGTCTTTCTGAGTCAGGGTTTATCTTCTAAACTCTTGGTTCTATTGAGTTCCAGACCTATTTTGAGCCCAGGACTTGAAGCAGTAAACATGAGGGATATGCTCAATATTTTTTGTTGTAATGTTGGCAATGGGAGACAGCTGATGAAGACTTGTTGATAGAAAGCATTATTGCATCGTAATGCGCAAGCGAAGTTGACATTTTTTTCTCTGTGTTTGCTATAGAAATTTATCAAAAAGTCTAATAATAGTATATTGCCAATTCAAAGCAAAACCAAACCTTTTGAAACATGAATAAAAATGTTACGTTATTATTGATCTTAGTCAGTGATTTTTGGATTAAAATTTTATATGAGAATTGAGTTGAAAAACGTATTAGTTTTGAAAAAATAGAATAGTAATTTAAGATTAATATTGTTATTACAAGAGTTATTGTATTTATTGTTAAATACAATTTTATTCCAAAATAAACCTGCAAACTTCAAATTATGAATTTTTGATGGAATAATCCAAATAATGTAGGTACTCCATCGTCCATGACTTCTACAATTAGGCAATTTATCTTTTCCAAAACAATAACAGAGTTGTTTTCTCAGTCAAGTTTAGAACTTAATTTTAATTCCTACCCTAGGCGAGGCTAGCCTATTTGCGCTGTTTTTTAGTTATAGATTTATTTACTTTTGGATACAATTACAAATAATATTAATATGATTGGAAAAGAACAACAGGCTTAGCCCAAAACTTTTCTATTTTCAAATTTTGATAATGAATAACATGTTCAAAGAAATAGGTTCTAATAGAAAATATAATTCAAGTCCTGGACTTACAAGTCCTTTACTCATAAAGCGAAATTATAAACTCCAGAGTCCAGTCAAGTCCTCGACTACGACTAAACGACTCGACTACGACTAAACGCCCTGACTCCGAAAGCCAATTTTCTGACTCCAGAGTCAGCCGGTAAAAGTCTAGAACTTGGCTAAATTGTGAGCTCGGAAACCGGCCCTTAGTATCCAACGAGCGACTTTCAACAAAAAACTGTTTGAGTAGACACTCAAATTTCCCTGTTGCAACTGACTATCTGTCCAAACTGACGCGAAAACCCAATATTAATATTAATAATTGAATATGGCAGCACTATCAATTGTTCGGCACACGAATTCAAACTCAACTAAAAATGCCCATCCAACGTTTTATCACCCCACACTGTACATATTTTAAAGGAATATTTACAATTTTGCAGCTCTGTGTCGAAGACAAATGGATTTGTTGCTGGGAGGGTTTTGTGAAGAGGAGCCGCAACCGAAAAAGGCGAGGTCTTCGTCAGATTCGCAAAACTACCCTCTAACACCGCCGGCCACTCCACTTCCACTGGCCACTGAAAACGCCAAAAGTCAAGGTCAGCTTCGACTTCCTTCTCCCTCCCCCCCTCCTCCTTACAACTCTCACTAATCCTCCTCTTCTTACTATCCATTGTCCCATTTGAATGAGATCGTGCTGTCTCAACAAATTCAGGCTACTTGATATTTTTATCATATAGAATCATTAGTACACATACACTAATACATACATATCCGTGTCCCGTTCCAGCTAGTGCCAGATCTGGGTATGAACAATGCCTCTCGGTCTTCCCACCATCGCTCATCTTCAACCTGTCGCCATCTGTATCCTCTCTTCTCCACTTCGTTGACCACTGTGTTTTTCCATTGTCGTCGCGGTCATCCTCTTGGTCTCCTTCCTTCAATCCTTATCTCTTCCATTTTTCTTGGCAGCTGATCCTCTCCCATTCTCTTCATGTGTCCAAACCAGCGTATTCTCATGCTTTCTATCTTTCCCCTTATGCTTCCCATGTTCAGTTCTCTTCTTATCTCCTCATTCCTAACTCTGTCTCTACGTGTCTTTCCCTTTATTTCCCTGAGGAATCATTTCTTCTTCACGTGAAGAGAATGGGAGAGGATCGGCTGCCAAAGAATCACTAGTACCCATTTATTTTCTTTGGGCACTCGATACTCGAAACCGGTTTTGTCATCAGAGAAAATGAAAGGGTTCTTGTGATCCTATATAATAAAAACTAATAATCTATATACACTTAATGATTAAGTGTAGAGCTCTGATTTATGGTTTCTTTAAAACACAATGTAACATTAAATGAATTAATTTATCACTGTTATGTCTCATCTTTTATTTTTCATTTTTTTCCTCTCTTGTCATGAATTATGTTGATGCAAAAATTATACTGGTGATTTTTCCTCCCATTTTTTCGCAGTTCGAACTACATTTCATAATATAACTTAAGTATATTTAAAGAGAGGAAATGCTACAGTCAATCAATAAGATTACTTGATGATGGTGATTGAATGTGTGTGTGTGTGTGTGTGTGTAGGCTTTTTTCTCCTCTTATATCCCGATTCCTCAACTCCTGTTCACGGACAAGTTCTTCATGAAGCACGTTGTGAGCAGTTATTGTTCACATTAATATTATATTATATATTATTACTTACAATCTATTATTAAATTTTAGATGGTTTATTGTTGTATTTGTCAAGCTAGACTCTATTTGGTTTCTGTATATGTATTTATGAGTGTGAATAAATTTAAATTTGAATTTGAAGTTGGCTAATAATTGTGTTTGGCCTGCGGAACTGGCCTCAAGCTGCCACCTTTCCAACAAATAAAACAAGAATGTGGCGCTTTTTTATATGTTAATTTGGAAACAGTTGTGACAACTGGGACAGTTGCCATTCCTCAATGTGTGGCTCTATTCATATTACTCATCTTCCGTTATCATAGCATCTAGTTGAACAAATTTACACATTTATCCCATTGCAGTGATATTATCAGTTCATGCTTTCTAAAAAATTGAACTTTATTAATTATTTCCAGTTGAATCTCAACAAGAAGCATCATCGTCGAGAAAGGATACTCCGGAAAAGAATCCTGAAAATTCACCAAAACCATGTTGTTCTGAAAAAGTCTATGAAAAGAACAAAACCAATGGAGACAGGGCATTACCGGAACAGGTATGTGTGATACTAGGCAGAGTACCTTTTCACTTGTAGATTAATTAAAATTATTAAACCATTTTTCACTGAAACCAAACTTCACTGGTAATATTTTTCAAAGTTTTAAGATTTGGATACTAGCAACTTATCAAAATAAAATTCTCAGTAAACCATTTTTTCTTATTATTACTTTTTAAGATGTGAGCTATGAAACTTTAAATATTTGAAACATATAATTTCAAATTCGGTAAGAAATAAATTTATCAAATTCTGGGGATATTCCTCACGGTATTGTTGATTAAATAAAAACAAAATCCTCAAAATATACATTTTTGAGAAAGTTATTCCATTTTTTTAAATTATTGAAATCAACAAGTTATTTTGTGTCATTTTTGAAAATGGAGTATCTTAATTAAAAATTGATATTTTTAGAAGAAACTCTTCGTTTCATCAACAATACCAAGAAGAAAGTTTCCTTTCATCTCGTACCGAATTCCAAATGATCTGTTTCAAAAATATAAAACTCAGGCACTCGTAGGCTATATCAAAAACTAATAATCAGAAAAAATATTTCCCTGAGAAAGATTTTTATTTTGATAACTTGATAGTTATCTACATAGAATTAAATTTCTTAATTCAATTCGATCACAATATTATATTCATGTTATTTAATGTTTTTGTCTATGTATTTCAATTTTTTGTATTTTACGAAGAATGAACTGAAAAATTATTGAACGATATGAAAATGAAATGCAATTCAAATATAGTAATAGGCCATTTTTTGTGTAAGGAAATACGGGTAAGTAATAATTTTCCCCCCTTACGATAACTTATCTCAAACCACCTTGACGAGCTAAGAAAAATGAGCTATGGTTGGAGAAGATACGATCATTATTCCACAATTTGAGTGTTAGATCCTTGAGATGTCTTTTTACACTATTCTCCACTATAGGAAATAATAGAAATTGAGTAAAGCATGGTTTTAGGAACCTGTATACTTGTAAGTTGAGGACGAAATAATGCCTAGAGGGATTTTGAATTATACTTTTAACGATCGCAATTGAAATATGTTATTGATTAAATACTGAAATTAATATTTTTTGAAAACTGTACCTCATTAATCATTGAGGAAAGGGAGTTGGGAATGTTACTCGAAATTCCATGATTTAAAATAGAGAATGATTTTTTCTGTCCGATGGTTTGTTTCTGATGCAAGTTGCAGGAAAAGGAATAGAAAAATTTGAAGTTTTTGGGACACTTTATTCAGCACAAGGAAATATAGCAAGGAAAAATTGGTTCTGAATTTCTTTTATGCATCCAAACAATATATTTCATATCAGAACTCCAATATATTTTACTAGCACAAATGTATGAAGTTACTGGACTAAACGCCGTTCTTTAATATTCTAGTGAGTGTCAGGTTAAGAAATTTTAAATTGATATTACTCGTATACTGTGTATTTAGCTGCAGAAAAACTAATTTGAAATTTAATTTGTTAACTTTTTAATCCACAGATTAAAAGCTCCCCAGCAAACAGACCAACCAGCACCTCAAAGAATGTTAACTGTAAAAAGTAAGTTTTATGATATCTATTTGAACTGTAATGAAAATATGTGATGCTATCAACACTACAAGGGCCAGACCATATCAAGCTTTAAGACGAGTGAGCAGAGGGCAGGAAGCGTTCCGATTTGCTGCTCATTGGATTGGCCACTGAAAATACGCTTATCAAAACATCTTAAATTTTCATAAGATTATTATCAGTTTGCATGGTATTTGAAACTCCTTTTTTGAATTTATTAGTATTCAAAGTATTAAAGTATCATAAGTTTTATTATTAATAGAGAAGAGTGAAAGAAATTTGTAGTGTGGTGAGCTATGTAGTTTTGATATCTCAGTAAATTTTGGAAGATGATATTAGTTATATCTATTAGATGGTTTGAAATCGCTTATCACAAAAATGTAATTGAACCAAAGTAATTAAAAAATAACTTTCAAATTAGTATCTACAGTAATTTCATGTAAATAATATATTGATTTAGATTAAGTTTTAGAGCAATTCTATATGATTGATCAGCACCACCAATATAAGCGTTGACAAAACATTGTTAAGTTATCTACGAACGTTTATTTACTAATGAATTTTAAACTCTTGAAGGGCTGTGACTTTTTTATTGAATCTATGAGTAGCTTCGTACATTCATTTTAATTTTACATTCCATATTTTTATATTTATAATTTCACAACAATTAATTCATCTAACAATCATTCCAGTATTTTTTTTCAACTAAAACTCATTGATTTTTTCAGCACTGTTGTGGATCGAACAAAGGACAATAGTTCAAGTGGAAAGCCGGCAATAACCTTGCCTGAATGTACATGCGATCAACGATTGAGTGGATCTAGGATTGATGCTTGTTTTACGTGAGTTTTTCTATGTCATCATTTCTCAGCTAGAAGTAACTTTGATGATTTCAAAATAATCATTCACTATTAGTCAATTATGTATATATTACTCTTTTACTTTGATTTTGATTTCCACGCAATCAAATTCTGTACTTTTAGATTTATTATATTTTTTACTTTCCTTGCCCTATTACCATAGGTAAGGAAAGTATTGCTTTCCGGAAAAAATTAAGGTACCCCAATTTTTAAATTTCTATACGTTTCAAGGTCCCCTGAGTCCAAAAAAGTGGTTTTTGGGTATTGGTCTGTATATGTGTGTGTGTGTGTGTGTGTGTGTGTGTGTGTATGAGTGTATGTGCGTCTGTGTACACGATATCTCATCTCCCAAATAAAGGAATGACTTGAAATTTGGAACTTAAGACACTATAAGGATCCGACAAGAACAATTTCGATCAAATGCAATTCAATATGGCGGCTAAAATGGCAAAAATGTCAAAAACAGGGTTTTTCGCGATTTTCTCGAAAATGGCTCCAACGATTTCGATCAAATTTATACCTAAAATAGTCATTGATAAGCCCTATCAACTGCCACAAGTCCCATATTTGTAAAAATTTCAGGAGCTCGCCCCATCTATGCAAAGTTTAATTTTAGATTTCCAATTATCAGGTCTCAGATATTATTTAAACGAAAACTTTTGAGCATGAAAATCTCTACAATTAATGTCCAGTAACATTTTCACCTAAAGTTGAAAATAGGCTTGAAATTTGAGAAAATGTGATTATTCAATTGCAATTTTTTGGCAACTGTTGATTATATTAAATCATTCACTATGAAGAGATAGCAGATCTCGTGTGAATCCAGCGTTATTGTCCTGTCACCAGCTGGCTCATATCTTTGAATAGTAGACTTGAGACGCGCGTGGACACTAGGTTCAGGTGATTAATTTTCATAACGGCAAGGTAAGTTGTGTGAGTGCGCCACATTAGATTTTTTCACTTATTATCTTATAAATTATTGTCTCTTTTGATCTTTGTAATTTTTTATTGTTAATTTTCCATTACTCTAATAAATATGTTTTTTCGACAGGTATTTCCATCGAACAAAGCTCATTTGTCCGAATAGGGAGAAAACTTATATATTTAGTGTATCGTTTTATCCGCTGTTAACATCCGAGTGCTCGAAAGCAATAAAGCCGAGAAAAAATATAGCAGAGAGGCGACATTCACAAGTTGAAAGCATAACTCGAAACGTTGATATATTTAAAAAGGATTTCATTATTTTCCCCATTGAAAAGCAGTAAGTAGTTCATTTCACCTCTTCAATATGATTAATACTATACATATGATTGATACCTATCGATGTTTGTTTTTCTTTTCTTCACATTGTACGAGGGTGATTTTTTAAACCTCCGATCACATATAATAAGGCATAGAAAAGCGGTATGGGTCGATTTTCACAGAGCTTTTACAGAGATTATTTACAGAGCATGATCGTTAATTTATTGTTGTCGAGATATAGACCCCGGAACCTGGCCGCCTCACTAGAGTCTCCCGCCAAGTGCTAGTTGCGTTATTTGCAATTATTTGCAGTTATTAATTATTGCAGTTTGCGTTATCCGTTTTTGGAAGCAATAGGCAATGATCCAGTATAAATCTAACGAAGAATTATTCAGGTTCATGCAGAAAACATCATGTTATGATATTGTTTGTGAATGATGTCTGAAAATTTAAGACGTCAGTTGAAATAACTTGCAGAATCGTGATCCATGACAACAAGCCAGCCTCACAGTGCTGGTGCAACCTAAAGGCTTCTCCAGTAGATCAAATGGGATGATTTCGATCATCCACCATACAAATCTGACTTTGCCACTAGTAACTTATACCTTTTCCCCAAACTAAAGACATGACTTTCTCAGAGTTCTCAAACTAACGAGGAACTCCAAAACAACGTCAAAGTCCTAAGCCCACTTAAATTCATTTGGCGGCAGAATTTTATGAAGAGGGTTTTGGTAGGCTGATCCACTGGTATGACAAAGACCTCAACCTTCACGACAATTATGTTTAAGTAAATATTACTGAAAAAAATATTCTATTATACATTCCTATTCTATTCATGGCCAATCGGAGGTTCGAAGTGACCTAGTATGTTTTACCTGATCAGATAGATTAATACTCATGCAAATTTATTTCTCAGTTTATCATATTTATCTTATTGCTCATTTTAAAGTCAAGATAACGGCCTGTAAGATTTTGCTAACTCTGATCTGAAATTAAAAATATTCACGAAGGTAGCGTGGATTTAACTCATTCTACTATTAAACATTTTTTTATTAGGGACTCGGTCAATCAGGGGCTTTTAACATGAGCTAGAAAATATAAGGGCACTTACCATCGTTGAAATTATTAAGCCCAAGAAGAACTGAAACTTGTCACCACATTATTTATAATTCACTGAAATTGTCACTAAGCTTTTACACATTTACTTCAACTAATTAATAATTTACTTCAACAAACATATCCCACGGAGAAATGATAGACCTTGCTATTACTTTCAATGAAAACTTATTCACAACATTTATTTAACATACAAAGATATACAATCGAGAGGCCCAAGGCTATCTCTCGATTTCAATCTGATTCGGCTCGGGGCTTGATTTGGACTGGTATACTAGTATGTTCCCTCTCCGCCAACGTGACGACTGCTCCACGTGGAATCAGAGCATAATTCCGTGGGAACAAGGAAATGCAAGTTTGAAACATTCCCAAATACTAGTGTATTATCCATCGCTAACGGAAATACAGTTCCGTCAGAATACCTCAACCCTGCATAGAATTGAATACTAACTTTCTTCCCAGACGCAAGTAATCAAAATCCTGATGTGAGAAACTTATTTTCCAACTGAAAAATAAATTTCTCACGATAAAAATTGACTCAGGAAATGCAACTAAATGATCACTATAGAGGCTCATTGATAAAGTCCTAATTCTACACTGTTCGGCATAAACCCAATCAGTAAAAAATCTCGAAGAACTAAAACTCATAATAGGCCTATGTATTATATCTTTTCCAATATCATCACCATTACACTATCTAACTATCATGTAACAAAACATGTTAAAACTAACATGCAACAAACATAGAATAGAATGATTTTTTATGTGATGACATGGCCAAATTCGGACAATAATGTCCACTATACTACTTATTCTCACAACATAAAGAATATCTATTAGTACAATTTAAAATAGCGAACACTAGCTTACTTATTTTTATTGCTTGTCGGATTTTCTTTGATACTTTACGTATGTGTAAAAATTAATCATAGTGGGCCAAGGGAAAGAAAACATTGAAAGGAAGTAGCAGTCAAATATTTGAGCCGCAAATATTTTCATATCTTAATGGGCTCATGGGTATTGTATGTTGTTTATGTATACATTTTTGGATGTTCAAGTACATGTACAATATATTGGTCCTTGAATTAATCAATGTAATCAATGTTCATCTATATTATAATAAAGGAAAGAACTGGATCAAGCACGTACGTTATAGGAAATTCACGAATGACGATGCATCATCATGTCTGAACTACTGGACTGATTAACTTGAAATTTTTTATATAGATTCTCAATTTACGGAGGATGGTTATAGGCCTATTTTTAATATAACAAGATCTCAGTAGGTCCAGTTTTTTCAATTTTTTAATTAGACACTTGATTGAAGATTGCATAATGGCGTTTTATGCTAATAACATCTTTTCAAGTTTGTATTTTTCAGTGGATATCGTTTTTTATCAATGCTGTCCATGGATCATTCTTTTTTGTTTTCAAAAATTCTGTTTCATCTATTTTGTTTGTTGTTTGTTTAACACTTGGAAATATAATTTGTATGAAAATGAATGAAGAATCAATGCTTTAGCAACTCAATTTGAAAGTACATCTTTTTTCCTATTTCAGTGGACACTGGTTGGTTGTTATTGTTTGTTTTCCTGGACTGACGGGTCCCGTCGAATACCAGCCAAAAGAACAAATAGAAAAGCACTCTTCTCCCAAGAAAAATTTGGTCAAAGATGAAGTGCAGCCGAGAACGTGGGTAGGAAAAGCTAGGAGGACTCGGTCAGGCTGTTATACTGTTTATAAGAAGAGGAATTCCAAAGAAGCAAATGACTGTGATACGGTGAGTCATCAATTTTTAATTTCCTTGCCCTATTACCATACGTAAGGAAAGTATTGCTTTCCGAAAAAAATTAAGGTACCCCAATTTCTGAATTTCTATAGGTTTCAAAGTCGTCGTCCCCTGAGTCCAAAAGAGTTTTTTTTGTGTATTGGTCTGTATGTGTGTGTGTGTGTGTGTATATGAGTGTATGTGCGTCTGTGTACACGATATCTCATCTCCCAATTAACGGAATGACTTGAAATTTGGAACTTAAGGTCCTTACACTATAAGGATCCGACACGAACAATTTCAATCAAATGTAATTCAAGATGGCGGCTAAAATGGCGAAAATGTTGCCAAAAACAGGGTTTTTCGCGATTTTTATTAAATGCATACCTAAAATAGTCATTGATAAGCTATATCAACTGCCACAAGTCCCATATCTGTAAAAATTTCAGGAGCTCCGCCCCATCTATGCATAGTTTCATTTTAGATTCCCAATTATCAGGCTTCAGATACAATTTAAACAAAAAATTTCGAGTGGAAAAGATTGAGCATGAAAATCTCTACAATTAATGTTAAGTATTATTTTCACCTAAAATAGAAAATAAGCTCGAAATTCGAGAAATGTGATTATCCAATTGCAAACTGTTGGCAACTCTGTTGATTCTATTAAATCCTATTATATTAAGCGATCAATTTCTGTATATCTGTTTATATTTTTATATATAGTTATTTGTGTTCAAGTTCTAGTCCGCCAGGTTCTAGTCCATTTCTCAATTTTCTTGATGGCTTCTTGCGCTTTACTTGTAGCTTCCTCATTAGTTTCTCCAACTGCTAAGACAGCTGTGTCATCTGCAAAGGTTGCAATAGTTTCATTTTCTGGCACAGGAAGATCGCTGGTGTAGAGCAGGTACAGAGTAGGGCCCAATACACTTCATTGAGGTACTCCAGCTTTAATTGGTGTTAGTCCTGAGTAGCTATCACCTTGTTTCACTCGGAAGAATATGTCTGACAGGTAAAATTTTAGCAATGAGGCATATTGCTGAGGTAAAACTTTTTGTAGTTTTTCAATTAGACCTACATGCCACACTTTATCAAATGCCTGAGCGACGTCTAAAAAGATAGCAGCACAATATTTTTTCTCTTCTTGAAACTTCTCAATTACATGAGTAATTCTATGGACTTGCTGAACTGTTGAATGTTTTTCTCTAAATCCAAACTGATGATCAGGAATGAGTTGTCTACTCTCTATCACATGTTTCAATCTGTAGAGCAAAACTTTTTCGAAGATTTTGGTCATTATGGGTAATAGAGATATGGGTCTATAAGATGATGCATCATGTGGTGGTTTACCTGCCTTGGGGACCATGATGACTTCAGCTCCTTCCATGACAGTGGCACATACTTCATCCTCAAAGCTGCATTTATTTGAACTGTGAGTTTTTCCAAAGTTCTATCTGGTAGGTTTTTCAGAACTTCACCAGTAATGAGATCATATCCTGGAGCTTTCTTACAACTGGTTGTCTTGATGATACTTATCAGCTCATTTGTTGTTAAGGCTGGAATCTCTCTCATATCCTGTGATATTCCCTTCTCATCATCTTCTACACCACCTTGGAATTGATGAGGTTGAAAGACACTTTCCAGGTATTCTGCAAAACGTTCAGCTTTCTGTTCGTTATTCCTTGCCCACTCATCATTAATTGTTTTGATTGGTGTTTCTTGAACTGACGGGTTTTTCAAGTACTTTGAAGCTTTCCAGAGTGAATAATCGGAGTTCTTATCTGTAGCAAGGTTTCTGAGATATTCACTGATCATATCATGCTTATAGCTACTGATACATTCCTTCAGTTTCTTAGCTAGAAAATTCAAATTAGTTTTATCCACTGGTGCTCTTGTTCGCTGCCACTTTTTCCTCGCTTCCCTCTTCTCATGGATAAGTTCCAATATGTGATGTGGATAACGTGAACCAGAAGACCTTGTTCTCTGTGTTGAATGTGGAGTGCTGTCCCAGGCTGCTTCTTGGATGTCCCTTGTGAACCTTTCAACCTCAGAATCCAACTGATCACAGCTAGTAATTTCTAGCTCAAAATCTATTTTTACACATAATAATTCTTGGAATGCTGACTAGTCTGTTTGCCTATTAACTAGCCTCAAATTACATTCTTTCATCACCATGGTTTCACCCACATTGAGGATCAATGCAGTATGATCAGAGCTCAGGTCTTCACAATCTTCTATTTCCATGTAGTTTAATGATAAATTCCTCATTACAAAGAAATCTATCAAATCTGGTAATTTATTTCTATCAGTTGGCCAATATGTGGGTCTATTTGATGACATTATTGAGCATTGCCTATCATTTATAGCTTGAAATAGCTGTCTTCCTTTTTGAGAGTTCAATCTTGAGAGTTATATGACAGTGAAGTCCTTAGGATACATAGTTTTTGAGTTTTATGCGAGAAACCAAGAAATGGTATCTTTAAACCACCCCCATCCCCTTAGCACAGTGGGTAGAGGTGGGGACTTTTGATATGTTTACCTCCTTACTATCCTGAACAGAACTGCGGGGTCAACAATTGTCTTCCTAACTTTTCCCTCTATAACCTTTCCTTGACTGGACTATATCTACAGCTGTTTCAGCCAAGGATGAATTATCATTTTAATGTCGTTCAGCGAGTTTTCCCAAGGATGAGACCTAGTGCAATCGAATCTTTATCATAAACCTACTATGTTCCAAATTTTGTGAAAATCGTTAGAGCCGTTTTCGAGATCTGTTAATTAACCAGATATATAAATACAGAAATTGCTCACTTAATATAATAGGATATTATGATTATTTCATTTATTTTAATGTTTTATTATAAAAGGTAATGTCTGTCAATGTTTCAAAAGGTAAAAAGCTTGATTGGTAGTTTGGCTTCTTTCTTCTAAATGCTAATATTCCGGTACCTATTATTATAAATGCTTTTATAACTTTATATTATTTAATTTAATAATTGATTATTAATTTTGATAATTTTATTTGCTAACACAGAGATCGTAACTATTAACAGACAAACACGTTGACCACGCATGCGCAACTATTGGTTAGTTCGACCTTGGAGCTTTCCAAGCTCGATCTCTGTTACACGCTCTTCTCTCGTTCCACTCTTGCTCCCCGGTCGATCATCAATCGCTCTGCTCGAGTGACGTTCGATTGCGGAGCAGAGCGAAAGTCTGTACGCACCTTTAGATTGTTCAACTTTTAGTATTCAACTCTTGAATTCTTGAATCAAATAATGCATCTTGAATTACCAATGTGATTAGATTTGTATTGATTATCGCAGTCATTTGCGGTTCATTGTTGATGTGTACGTTTTGTTTTTCAAAAGGACTCGAACAAAACGACCATTGGAAATATTAAATCTCCAACGAAGACCTCTGAATCGATTCTTGGACTTGATGATTGGACTTCTAACGGCAGTCAACCGATCAAGCAGTAAGTAAAGTGATTAATAAATAATTTTAGTTTATTTGTTTTCATAATAATGGAAACATAGGCTACATTTTTCAGGATGAACTTGATTATTCATCTTCACAGTATAAGTTTAATTATTTTTTTCTTTTGCTAGAAAATCAGAATAAATAATAGCCTACAGGGTCCGGAATAAAAACCTGACGATTTTCGAGGGATAATTAATTGAAGTGTGTTTCGTACAAGTAAAACATGTAATATATCAAATTAGAGATCAAATTTACAGTGAATTACATAGATTACTCATAAAGTTTTTTATTTGAAGATTATGTCATCCAAATGTTTTCTCTTACTTTTCACACACTCGCTTAACCTAATTCTAAAATTTTCCATTGTTCGCTCAATCATCACTATTGTGGAATTGCTTCAATTTCTCGTTGAATGAGTGACTTCCTTCAGTTCTGTGGATTATTGGCTGCCCAATAACAGTAATTTTGTTTATTAACAAATCCCGACAAGTGAAAATGTGCTTCGTCACTTGAAAGAATAACGGCATCGTGGTGGACATTTTCGAGAATGATCTCGCAAGCGGCTTTGCGATGTTCCCAATCATTTGCATTAAGTTGTTGCACTAACATTTTCTTATACGGATGGAATTTCAAGTCGGAATGAAGAATTCGTTGTACACTTCGATCAGAAATGGCTGTTTGGCTGCTGAACGTCTTGGAGACCGTGTAACAGCTACTCTTACCGCGTTAATGTTTTCAGGCGTTCTCACAGTCCATTTTCGTCCTGTTGGTCTCGTTTTGAAAGCATACCTAAAATTCTTTACACATAACAAGATCGTATTCCTACTTGGAACAGGCGCGTGTCGATTTAAATTGAAATGTCTGCGAGATAAACGCTGCGTTGAAATAACTCACTATTTTTAAAATAAGCTTCAATCACAAACTCTCGATGTTCACTTGACTATAACATACTGGCTACTGAATAGAAATGGTAACAATAGACCTGTCGATGTACAACATTCCCGCCTTTCCAATGACAGTGGTGCCATCATAACAATTAATACAAAATCGTCAATTAATATGCCGGTTCCTGTAGCAGTCATAACAATTCATAGTCTATAGTAGGTCATAGTCTAGTGGTACATACCACAGAACATAATAATAATTATATTTATTTCCACAAATCAAGAAAAGAACAAAATAAACAACTTATGCAAGTGTAAGAAAATAGCCAACTACTTATACACTGATAATGATAATGGAGTTTAATACTTAAAGGAAATTCATCACTTAAATATATTAAAAAGAAATAATAATACTGATAAATCTCCTCTCTTACCATCACTATAGAGTCATAAATAAAAAATATGTGGAAATAGTCATCCATGCAAGTTATAAAAATCACGTCCGCATGATGGAGTACAGTTAGAGAGCAATGCAGTTAGACAATGCACAAAACAGAGACAGAGAAAGCTGGCTGATAAAAATCAGGACCTCCTATATACTACCAGACCTGAACCTAGAAAAAAATGGCGGCCGTATGTGGTGGTCTTATAGAAATTCCTACTGAGAAAAAATCACTAATCAGCTGTTAGAGAGCGTCTCAGCTCGTCGAAATCTCAGTTCGTCTAGTTCCCGTTTAAAATATCATTGCAGGCCACCACATACGGCGGCCATTTTTTTTTTTAGGCGCAGGTCCGGTATATAGGAAGTCCTGTACAAATTCATCAAAGAAAATGGGCCCGTTCTGGGGTCATAAAATGTGGTAAATTGTCCAATTCACAATTTACCCGGTAAAAAGTTCTGCGTCCCATGGGAGGAATTTTGATAGATTCTGTACCAGAAACTTGTTCGAGTAAAACATTTCTGCTCCACAGTCGAAGGCTGGTAAATTGTAACAGTTCCAATTTGAAGATCTCTCGTTGGTCGATTGAATTGTTCTCCGAAGTTTTCCCTCAAAATGGCCATAGAATCGCGAGCTGTGTGGCATGTAGCGCCATCTTGTTGAAACCACATGTCAACCAAGTTCAGTTCTTCCATTTTTGGCAACAAAAAGTTTGTTAGCATCGAACGATAGCGATCGCCATTCACTGTAACGTTGCGCCCAACAGCATCTTTGAAAAAATACGGTCCAATGATTCCACCAGCGTACAAACCACACCAAACAGTGCATTTTTCGGGATGCATGGGCAGTTCTTGAACGGCTTCTGGTTGCTCTTCACTCCAAATGCGGCAATTTTGCTTATTTACGTAGCCATTCAACCAGAAATGAGCCTCATCGCTGAACAAAATTTGTCGATAAAAAAGCGGATTTTCTGCCAACTTTTCTAGGGCCCATTCACTGAAAATTCGACGTTGTGGCAGATCGTTCGGCTTCAGTTCTTGCAGGAGCTGTATTTTATACGGTTTTACACCAAGATCTTTGCGTAAAATCTTCCATGTGGTCGAATAACACAAACCCAATTGCTGCGAACGGCAACGAATAGACATTTCACGGTCTTCAGCAACACTCTCAGAAACAGACGCAATATTCTCTTCTGTACGCACTGTACGCATTCGTGTGGTTGGTTTAATGTCCAATAAAGTAAACTGAGTGCGAAACTTTGTCACAATTGCATTAATTGTTTGCTCACTTGGTCGATTATGTAGACCATAAATCGGGCGTAAAGCGCGAAACACATTTCGAATCGAGCACTGATTTTGGTAATAAAATTCAATGATTTGCAAGCGTTGCTCGTTAGTAAGTCTATTCATGATGAAATGTCAAAGCATACTGAGCAAATACTAATGCATGGAAATCATAACCTCAAAAAAATCAGAGCAAATACTAATGCATGAAAATCCTAACCTCAAAAAAATCACCCATTAGAATATTTGCGTGCAACAGCACCAGCTACTTGATTTGAATTCGTATTATTATTGCTTTTAATCATAAAATTAATTTAATAATTGAAATTATTATTATGATTATACACTACAGCTGCCTTTCTTAATTTACGCAGTTACTCTACGACTCTTTTTGTTGGAAATTAATTTCAAAAGTTCGCGCCAAAAACTTGAACCGAAGATCTGAAGTGGTGTTCCATGGGAACAACCATTCACGTGATCGGCAGCAGTCACGTGATGGAACAATTTACGAATTGAATTGGAACAATAATTTACTGTTCCCAGAAAGTACACAATATATGAAAAATCAATTTATTAATCATAATAATCTATTATTCATCACGCAGGACAAAAGAAAAACAAAAATAAATTATTACAAAAATAATACAGAATAAAAACAAAAATGAATAACAAAAAAAACAATAGATTACCAGAGTTTAGGAATATAACGGAGAAGAATAATGAGCCAGTCAATAGGAAACCATGAATTCAATTCAAACACGTTTTTTAACTATTAAGCAAACACTAAAACATCATTTAAGCACTATTTTAAAGTATGTAGTCCAATAAAATATAAAAGAAAAAGGAAAAAAACATTAATCAGTTTTGGTAAAGTTCAAACAATAGACCATTCATGGTTGTACATGGTTACAAGATCCTCTCGGGTAAGGCTTAGTAGCCATTTCGTAATAATAGATTTAAGTGACTGTATTCTATCACGAGACCTGAAAACTATTTTGATATCATTGGGTAGTAGATTGAGAAATTTCTGTGCAAGAAAAATAAATGATTTTCTAAAAAGAGTGCAGTTTGGCCTGACTCCTCGTAGATTGTGATTTACCACTCTTCTTGTTACATTGTATCACATTCATTTTATTATTCTATTTTTTAGAGAGTTCAAGGTGAAGAGCCTTGTCTTTCTGTTATTGACAATGTAATTTCTCAAATACCTTATATTTTTTGTTTCAATTAATATATATTATTTCTTATAATTCAATTTAAATATTCTTATAATGTCTATGTTTTATCATTTGATCCATATCTGATTGAATAACTCATTTTTAAATGAATCAAGTAAATTTATAAACTTTAGTTGAGATATTCTCTTGAACAAGAAATAATTTGACCTCCAGCACTTTCAGCTGATAACTGACTTCTCTTACCAATAAATTTAGGAAGTGACAACATTGTTAACTACATTAAATTGACAACCAATAAAATAAAATTAGTAACGCATTTATCACTTCTCTTAATTCCGAAGTCTTGTTGGACTAACTACAGATTTCTGTTTATGATTACACAATTTTTAAATTTTAATCAATCTTATTTGTTTCAGGCCTTGTATATTAGTGTTTGATTCTTCACCAAAACCTCGAAGAACAGAAGTGGTTGAAGTGATACGAGATTATCTCAAAGTCGAGTACAAAGTTAAACATGGTGAGGATAATGACTTTTCATCCATGAAATTCTGTAAACCCGAAGTGCCAACGCGTCAGGATTCAGCGTGCTGTGGGCTCTACATGTTGGTGTATGCTGACTCCTTTTTTAATGTAAGTAGAGAAAAATTCCATCAATAGCCTGCTATAGCAGAATATTGTTTTTATTTGTTGAACTTAGTTGCGATTGAGAAACAAAGTTTAATGCAATTGTACTTTAGCTTATGCGAGCGGCAGAAAAAAAATTTTACTGGTGATCTTTTCCAAAGTTTTTCGATTTGTATACTATCAAGCTAAGACATGAACACCTAAAGTTTGAATTAATCAAACAGATCACTTCAAATCTGGTAAGAGATAAATTCATTAAATTTCTAGTATTCATTTTTCATGATAGTCATTTCTATAGTTAACATGATATTGTGTAGCAATTCAAACTGTCACCATTCCTCGTAATTAACATCAATGCTTCCCTCAATGCTGCAATGCTCACTGTCGACAAAACTACAATTTTAAAGAGCTAGAAATTTTTTTTTATTCATTTATTTGTCTCATTCGTCTTTGAACTTTATAATTTCTCTCAATATCACATAAGTATCAATGCCAAAATTATTAGTGTTTAAATTTTGTTTCCGAATTCTGATTGGATATATGAGGAATCAGGTCAGCCAACTCATAGTTGTTGTGCATCAATAAAGCCGATCAGCATGCCGATAGGTGGTTTAAACCTTCGACCATGTATAGGATAGACAAGTTTGAGTCAAAGCCACGTCATCTTCTGGTATAACTGCAAGCCAAAGCTATAGGAACGTTCTCCGCTTTTGTAAATATGCTATTAATTATAATTAAAAATAATGGAATTATAAATTATTTCTCTAAATACGAGAAGTTCCTTATTGATAACATTATAAAAAGTTATGGAAAATAAAACTATTAATTTTACTTGAAAAGATATTAAAATGTATGTCTAATAAGTGTAAACAAATTACGGTAATCTTGAACAGACCTGCAGTATTAGATTACAAATTATGAGAATAAATTCCAACTCACGAATGAAATGATATTCCACTTTTATTCCTGGATTAATTTCAATTTTCATGAGCACGACTCAAGCTGGAAAACAGTATATTAAACGATTTTTTTTGCCATAGACTGACATCACTCGGCTATGGAGATGTTCCTTACAATACCTTTTTGCATGAAGATAGGGACGTCGTGTCCATTCTATACATGGTCGAAGGTTTAAACGGTGTTCAAGTTTGAACTCGTCTACTTTAGACGCAGTTTATCCGAGCATCTGCTTACATCCCAGTCCACATAAGTTCAGAAGCCTCTCAAGGCATCATATGTGGCGTCACACATTGGATTTGTTTAGTCGAAGGGAACAGTAATATAGTATGAAATGGGTATTATAACATACAAGCGTAATAAAAAGAATTTTGGTGAAAGAATATATAAAGAATAATCATAAATAAATAGATGAGTAATCGAAGGAATGGGAGAATTGTAGCAATAATTAATAATATTAACACTGTGCAAAGGCTAAAAAGACTTTCTACTGGTGATATTTTTCAATTTTTTTGGTTTTGTATACTATCAAGCTATCAAAATGAAAAAGTTCTCTAAGAAATTTTTGTCCGATCATTACTTTTTGAGATATGAGCGCATGAAATTTAAATTTTTGGGACAATTCATTTCAAATTCAGTAAGAGATAAATTTATGAAACTCTAAGGATATTCTTCATGGTATTGTTGAAAAACTACAATTTTCTGAAAATATCAATTTTTGAGAAAGTTATTAAATTTACCAAAAATAACTCGACAAAAAGTTTATTTTATTTTAGTAAATTGAATAACTTTCATGGATTTATCTCTTACCGAATTTGAAATTGAAATTTGAATTTGATCTGTCCCAAAAATTCAAACTTCATGCCCTCATATCTCAAAAAGAGTAATGATCGGAAAAAAAATTTTCCGAAGAATAATGTGTTCAAAGTTTGAAGCTGATTCATTATTAAATAGTTCAAAAGCTGTTGTAGAACATACAAACATACACACTGAGGGACAACGATTTTTGCCTTCAGTCAAAAATAGTCTTCATTAGAAATATAGTTGAATAGATGAAATCTGTTAATGTATCTCACCTCATTCATGTTTGATCTCACCTTTTGTCCCCTCCTTTTAGATTATAGTTTTAATTAAGGGTTTTCCCTATTTCTACAATCTACAGTAAAGCATTGCTTTTGCTTATATTTCTCCAATATTGATCTATCGATGAAATATTCAATCAATTGAGTTGAAATTTTTTTAAGAATGATGCTCGTTGCTGCATACAAATCTATAGGTTTTGCTGACAACGCCTGTAAGGATATGTTGAGATAAATATATTTTTCCATGTTACATTTTAAATTGATTATGTTAATATTATAGTGTTATGACAAATTAAGAAATTATTTGATTTTTGAACCGAATTGGCAGAATCCGATAGTGGACTACCGTCTTCCGATCAAGCACCTCGGCGACTGGTTTCCGCTGGAGACGGTGGCGAAGAAGCGCGAAGAGATCGACCGGTTCGTGCCGGATCTGAGTCGGGCGCCCTCGAAGCCGCTGGACAGTCTGGGCGCAGTGGCCGTGCTTGAGGACTGCAATACCAGCCAAGACGTCACCAACGATTTCTGCGGCTTCGATCTCGATCAGCCGTTGCACGGTCTGCTGAGTGCCGATCACCGCACCGACCATTTCCTCAACGACGACGACGACAATGCTGTCATGGATGTGATTGAGCGCCCGGTCACCCCCCGCCCCACCCCCACCCCTCAACTATGTGTAACGCTCTCTCGTTGTTCGGTCGAATACGTGTCTCCGCCTCTGAAGAAAAAGCGTGGACGGAGAAGAACTGCTGCTCCCAGCACTGCCTTGAAAACGCTGTCTACCGTCAAACGGAAAATTCTTGGGTCGGAAAAACCTATTGCCACCCGAAAAAGGATGGTAAACTCATCGTCAGCCACCCGCAAATCGACGGGAAATTCAACGTCTCTCCGGAAAACTCCTGGCTCGGTAAACTCAACATCTCCCAAGAAAGAAACGGCTGGCTTGAAAAACCCAACGTCTCCCAGGAAAACGGCTGTCTTGGAAAACTCAACCTCTCCCAGGAAAACGGCTGTCTTGGAAAACTCAACAACGTCTCCGCGAAAAACAGCTAGCCCAGAAAAATCCATAGCTACCCGGAAAACGACGGCTGTCCCGGAAAATTCGACAGCAGCTGCTAAAAAATCTTCAACGTCCAAGAAGAACGAGCCTGGTGAGTAGATATTGCTGTTATCACCATCAAAAAGTATAGTGACATGTTTAGAGTATAGTTGAAAGAAATAATAATACTAGGTAGAATTGTCATGGAAAATTGCATTGAAGTGCAGTAATTTTAAGCTGCTACATAACACGGTCGGCTGAGGCTGGGATGCATAAAGCGAGATCAATCTTATTCAGGGATCAGCAATAATGTTAAGTAGGTGAGATTACTGTGTTCAAAATAAACTAGTGTGAACAGTAGACCTCGAGCTGTTATATTAGACCACAGCCTCCTCTTCAGCACATATTCGACAGTTCTATCTTATCTCAACTCTGAGATAAAGAACATGCCTTCAGATGTACTGGCAATGTTTAATATGCAAATCCCAGCACTCATCACTTCTCTCATACATATAGTCCGACTTATGTCCTCTCAAATCTTGTCTATTTCTTGTACCGTACTTGAATAGACAACACGAAAATAGTCCGATGAGAGTAGAATGTAACGTTGCCAAATAAGAGTTGAAAAATATCAGCATATTGCCATTTAAAAGCAAAACCTATCCTCCTAGTCTAAAATTTCACTTTTGAAACATTAATAATCTTACACTTTCAGGTTATAGATATTAAATATCGGGGCACCGAGCTTCGCTCGTTATTTACTTATTGATAAACAGAACACAATTATTTAAAATGATTGGTGAAGGACCAACAGGCACAGCCCAAAACTGTTTCTTCCCGGAATTTTGATTTATACACTATAAATAGTCCAAAAAGTAGGTTATGTCCCATACACTTGAATTCAGGTACAATTTTCAGTCCAAACAATTGAAAACAGAAGAGTTCTAATTTTGATTGTTTACAAACCAAATTGAATAACAAAATAACACTCACTAATCACTTGAAATTGTAAAATAATGATTAATTTTGAAAATTATGAAAAAATCGCGAAAATATGTTTTTATTTTGAATAATGAGTTATGAATAATTTTAACTTTCAAACCCGTAGGGCCGGTTTCCGAGCTCGGGATTTAGCTAAGTTCTAGACTTTAACTGGCTTTAAACTCTGGAGTCAGAAAATTGGCTTTCTGAGTCAGAGCGTTAACATAGTCTAGGACTTAAATAGACTCTGGAGTTTAGAGATCATGTTAGACCCTGGAGTTCATAATTCCGCTTTCTGAGTGTAGGGCTTATAAGTCCAGGACTTGAGTTCGATTATCGCCTCTTTCCGAGTCAAGCGTTTATCAAAAATCGTCAAGTCCAGGACTTGAAACAGCGTTATTTTAAACCCTCGACTGGGGTAGGGTTTTAGTTCAAGTTTTAGACTTAACTGAGCAAACACAATTCAGTCATTGTTTTGGAGTAGATAAAAAGCCAAATAGATGTCATGGAATAACCAAATTATTTGGATTAGTCCATCTAAATTCATAATTTTATAGTTTGCAAGTCCATTTTGGAATAAAATTGTATCAGAATTATGCGTGAAAAACTAACCTTATTTTACGACTGTGACATAACCTAAAAATGTTCAAGAAAAATAATACAAGTATTGCCTTGGAATTTATCCAATCTGAATATAATTAATCAATGTCATATTCAACAATGATAATAATATAACAATGATAAATTAGTATTCCAGTTTTTTTTAACAAATACGTTTTCAAACTCAATAGCCTAATGAAATTTTTATTCCAAAATCACTGTTTAGGATGAATGATCAATAATAGCATAACGTAAAATAAAATGTTTATTCATTCACCTTTCAAAGGTTTTCCTTTGAATAGGCCTACAAAGAAATCGAAACGTATTTTTACAAAATAGTTTGGAGAGCATGCTCATTTGAATTATCCCGCTGCAATCTCCGTTTTGCTATAATGCCAACAATACAACAGCAAATTATTGTGAATTTCCCTCATGTTTACTGCGTTAAAGTCCTGGACTCAAATAAGTCGAGAACTTAAATTAGTTAAATTACTCAAATAAGTCGAGAAAATCAATTTAGACCCGAACGCTTATTTTAGTCCTGGACTCTGCTGTTCTTCTTCTTCTTCTTCTTCTTCTTCCTCTTCCTCTTCCTCTTCCTCTTCTTCTCCTCCTTCTCCTCACTCTCCTTTTCCTCCTTCTCCTTCTCCTTCTTCTTCTTCTTATCCTTTATCCTTTTAATGTCGTTCAGCGAATTTTCCTGGGGATGAGACCTAGTGCAATCGAATTTTTATATCATAAACCTACTGAATATTTCATAAAAATTGTTAGAGCCGTTTTCGAGATCCGTTGGACATAAATACATACTCGCTTAAATACATATACATTGCTCGCTTAATATAATAGGATTGGGCTGATCGGAAATTATAATAAATATTGATCTCGCTACCTACCCAACTTATGGGTGTTAACTGGCTAACTACAATTTTTGCTGTCATGAGTATTTATATATCTATTGAAAATGTAAATTAATTACTACTATAGTAAGATTCACGTTTTGAAGTCCTGATTAACATTGGTTTGCTATCCCCAGATAGCATTGGTAACAATGCTAGAATACTAGTGTAGCACTACCTCCATAAACAAAGCCGTAGTGCATTCGTGTGACGTCAGCACAGGTAAACCTATAAACATTCGTTGATATCAGCTGATCTATATCAGCTAGTGTTTTTATTGGTGTAGGAGCCCTAGTGAGTGTAGTCGAGGAAGTTCATATTGGGGGAGCTTTAGTGATTAGAGTAGTCTGTACGTTTGGAAGTTAGTAACTATAGAGAGATGGACTGGTGAACAGTTAGGTTTTATTGTCAAAACATATTTAGAAAATGGCCGAATTTCACGCACAACGCTTGTTCCGCCTAAATTTTCGTCTTCCACCTCGCGTGCCTGTTCCATTTCTATTTGGACTAACAATTCAAAAACAATAGGTTAAACAAGGAGTAGTAGTGTATCAACTGTTAGAACGCCATGTCTTCGAATGGAATAATCAGTTCTTAATTTTTGAGGATGAAAACGGTCACGCAGCTACAGTCACATCAGCTCGCTATGTTCAAATGCTGAACAGCTTCCTCATTCCTGAACTTCAACGATTTCATGTGAATGAAAAAATATTTTTTTAATGCCGCTGATATTCTATCAGCTCTCCTATTGAAATCTCTGGTTGGAATTAATTTACAATATTTCATATGACTTTTGTATGATTTCTTCCTCTCGTGATTATTGAGTCTATCTATAGCATTCACAATAAATAGTTATATTGAGAACCTTTCCTTTTTTGTTAAGGGCCAGTTTCCGAGCTCTCGGGATTTAGCCAAGATCTAGACTTTAAACAGCTGGAGTCAGAAAATTGGCTTTCCGAAACGGGGCGTAGTCACAGTTTTTACTTTCCTTGCCCTATTACCATAGGTAAGGAAAGTATTGCTTTCCGAAAAAAATTAAGGTACCCCAATTTCTAAATTTCTATACGTTTCAAGGTCCCCTGAGTCCAAAAAAGTGTTTTTTGGGTATTGGTCTGTTTGTGTGTGTGTGTGTGTGTGTGTGTGTGTGTATGAGTGTATGTGCGTCTGTGTACACGATATCTCATCTCCCAATTAACGTAATGACTTGAAATTTGAAACTTAAGGTCCTTACACTATAAGTATCCGACACGAACAATTTCGATCAAATACAATTCAAGATGGCGGCTAAAATGGCGAAAATGTTGTCAAAAACAGGGTTTTTCGCGATTTTCTCGGAAATGGCTCCAACGATTTTGATCAAATTCATACCTAAAATAGTCATTAGTAAGCTCTATCAACTGTCACAAGTCCCATATCTGTAAAAATTTCAGGAGCTCCGCCCCATCTATGCAAAGTTTGATTTTAGATTTCCAATTATCAGGTCTCATATATAATTTGAACGAAAAATTTCGAGTGAAAAAGATTGAGCATGAAAATCTCTTCAATTAATGTCCAGTAACATTATCACCTAAAATTGAAAATAAGCTTGAAATCTTAGAAAATTTGATTATTCAATTGCAAACTGTTGGCAACTGTTGATTCTATTTAATCATTCACTATGAAGAGATAGCAGATCTCGTGTGTATCCAGCGTTATTGTCCTGTCACCAGCTGGCTCAGATATTTGAATAGTAGACTTGAGATGCGCGGGAACACTAGCGTCAGGTGATCAATTTTCATAACGGCAAGGAAAGTTGTGTGAGTGCGCCACACCAGATTTTTATGATAATCTTTATTTCTTCATTTCTATAATTGGAAACGTTTTTCCTTGACGAAATGAAACATTCCTAAATAATTAAAAATAGCTGAAACTTTACTCTATTTTCTCTTTATTTTATGTTGTGTTCAATTTTCTAGTTTTCGAAATGTAATTTAAACGTAGACTTCAACTACGCCCCGTTTCGGAAAGCCGAATTTTCTGACTCCAGTTGTTTAAAATCTAGAACTTAACTAAATCCCAATAGCTCGGAAACTGGCCCTAAAAGTTCTCTACAAACTTAATCTGTAAATAGGTTCGAAGAATATGTTTCCAAAACTTGATGCTGATTGATCAAAACGTCCGAAAAGTTATTATAGAACATACAGACAAACAGACGACGATTTTTGAAAAAGTAGGAACTTGCTAACACTCGTTCAATAATTTTTCCGGTAAATATAATGAATTAGAGATAGAATTTAACATTATTAACAAGAATCGCAATCTAAATAAACTAGGATGACTCGAATCACAGCTACCCACTACAGAAGGCATCGTGAATCTCACTATAGGAAACATGTTTCATCAAATTCTGTTATTTGTGCGTCAATATTTCATTCTAAATTGTATCGTATAAATAATGAATGTAACTATCACTTGGAACTCCCCATCTATTTTATTGCTCTGATGTGACTGTGTGGAATTGAGTTAGCGGTTAACACTCGTAACCGACAGCATTTTAGATCTGATCAATTTTTTTTCTAATATTCACCAAATTCAAGCTTTCGCATGCTATATTTCATCGGTTCTCATGAGGTTCATAAAAAGTATCCTGACATGCTCAGAACATTATTTGAGCAATACTAGATAACTAGATAGAACTTTTTCAAAAAATATGTAAATTCTTTGCATTAAAGTATTGTTATTAAATTGCAATGATGAACATTTCTAGATATGAGAGTGATTTCCTACATACAATTTTCGCAAAAGTCAAGCTTTTGCATGAGGTGCTTTTTCAATTAATAAGAGGCTCGTTAACTACTAGTAGCTCTATTTAATCTAATTTAAAATTACTTTTTTAGTTGACGAGGAATTTCCCTTGGAAATAATCTATTATTTCGACTAGTGAAGATTTATCTCCTAGCACGCTTTGGTTCGCAAGTATGCTGATAAGGTTGCTTATTCCTGTATGTTATAAGATTCTTACACGTCACCTATACGATACCTTACTAAGAGATCTTAGTATCTCTTAAGATCTCTTACTTAAGAGATCTTAAAATGTGATTATTTGTATAGTTTAAGTAAATTATTAGAATAATATTGTTCCCTGTCACTCTTCCAGGCATATAGACCCACCTAGAACATTTCAAGCTCTGAAATTATTTTTTCCCACTGTAGCAGCTTTCAATAATTGCAGGCTACTAACATGATTTTTGCTTGTTTTTAATGGTGGTAGTACTAAGTTATGTCCGATTTCTTAAGCGTTCGATAAATAAATAATTAATCAGTTCGATAATGCTATTGAATCTTTAAACAAGCTTTGAGTTTTTGGTAAAAGCGAAGAAAATGATGTATTTTAAAATGTATTCTATGATAGTAAGCTATTCTTATTTTTCAATTATTACACGAATAAGAATCAAATGAATTTGATGATTAATGAAAAGAAGTATCTTCCTTTTTTTATTCTATTTTTATTAATTTCAGCAGCATTCAGTAAAATTTTAATGCAATTAAGGTGTAATTATTGATGCCTGTGTGTTATTTTCTCAAAGTGACATTATTATTTAAAGTTTTTCAATGTGAGGAATTGTATTTTCCATGCTGATCTATTAGTAGATTTATTTTCAAACTGCATAATATACTGATTTATTATAATTCAATTATTTATTCTATAAGCTTTATTACTAATGAACATCATATTTTAGTGCAGTTGTATGATAAATGCTACTAAAAGATTTTGATTGTTTTATTGTATTATACAATACTAACTTACATGATGGAAATTTGTTGTAAATACTAAGAAAATTCCGCAAGCAAGTATCATAATTGAATATTACCAAATCACTAGCGCTAATTCACTAGTAGTATAAATAGCTCGTTTTAATATCTAGCTCACTTTCATAGCACTTTGGCATATTTTGAATGTTTGGTTGAGACAAGCAAGATCATTGTTGATTCGGAACTAGCCATGTTTGCTTAGTAGGCAAGATCGGCTAATTCAGCCCTGTAGCAGGTAAGTATATAAATTTGCATGTGCATGCTTTCTATTTAATAGAATGTGTTGTCCGTTGAAGGTGGAAATAGAAAATATTTTAATGCTTCGCTCTTGATACGATTTCCTTCTCAATTAATTTGCTTATTTACAGCTCTCCTCAAGTACAAATTTCATTGTTGCAATACAGTTCTTAAACTGTGTCATTAATTTGTTTCTATTCACAGTTAAGTAACCTTTATTTCCTTTTGATATATTTTTAAATATATGATGGATCAATTTTTTAGTCCAAATTCATATCATATATCGCATGAAAAATAAACAATATTCAGTGAACGAACTTTCTACTGGTTTAAATTACTTGTTCCGAAACAAAGGTTAGCGACCTTTGCCTAAATAAATATTCTGGGTCAAAAATGAAATATAAACTTGATGTGGCTGCTTTTTGGAATTTTTCTAAAAGCTATGGAAGCCATTTTGTATTTATTTATTTTCGCATATTCATCGCTATCAGTTCATTCCATCTCGTTCGTTTGTATTGTCAGATTGCATGGTAGCAATCACAGCCAACGGGAATGCATCAATATTTGTTCATTCAAACTAATGTATGTAGTTTCTATAGTATACATTGATTGAAAGCATGAAACTTTTGCAGTAAATGTTTACACATGTTTAACAAATCCATTCGAAATTGAATTTTCAAATTATTTCACCTCAACCGGAGGAAAGATTAGGGATTCAATTTCAAACATCACTATGCCTTGTATTATTGAATATGAAAGAATCTGTAGTTAATAATGATAATTTAATATTGATTAATCGATCAATATGATTGATTGATTAATCTTGTCTTGGTCGTCAATTTGATTATCTTTCTTTCGAAGGAAGAAAGAGATCAGATACTGATAGACGTTACGACATTTTACACATTAGTTGTCCATTACAAATTCAATTATCTGAGTTTTGAATCATTCTGTATTGGTACTCCGTTTCCATACTACAAATATTTTCAATCCTCTTCCAAACTTTCTTTGCTTCTGTAGAGCCCTGCTTTCCAAAGTAATTTTATTCTGCTAGGTAGAAAAAAACATCTGCTGGGGCAGAACAGAAACCACCGTGAAACATCCATCTTATGGGAATGTTCACTTACTGTCAGACTAGTTCAGCAGACAAAATGAATATTTTAAATCACAAACGAACTGAATGTTTTCGCCGTTTATTCTACTGTTCTTTCAAAGCCTTTTGAAACAATTATGGGGTTTTCCGATCGATAAATTTCTAAACAGTTTTAAATGAAAAATCAATTTTCCTGATAACCAAATTAGTCATAACCAGTATCGGTTTGGTTTGGGTTTTAAAGAGTTGATACTTTGGAGTTTTTATTCTAATTTCAATTGTTATAAACGATTGAATTTCGAAGGATATTGTAATAAATATTATAATATTAGCCAGAAATTATTATTGTTTTTAAATATTCATTTTTAAGTATTATAACTAACAGTATAATATTATAACAATCTGTAAGATGCTGTGTAATTTTTGTAGTTGACAAATCAGTTAACTCTATTGAACTATTTCATTTGTTCGTCTTTGTTTATATCCAAAAGAACAGAAATTCATTGGAAAGCAGACCTCAAATGTGGAGTTGAATTTGAGATGGATGAATGTTGAAAATCGTGTTTCCAGGATTAAAAATTGATTTATATGTGTTTAGTCGATTCTATTTTTGCCAAATCTAAATGTTATTTATGTTCTGTGTGTTCGTTCAGGATTCTGCTCCATATTGAGAATACATAGATCATCATCATCCATGCATGATATTTGTTCTTTCAAAACAATTCACTTCATTCAGAACATTGTTTTTTCGAATACTTACTTTAATTTGTTTTTCTCGTTTCCCGATATGTTGATGTTATCTGCATCTTGTTCCATTGAAATGGTGGACGATTGTTTAGTGTATTAGGCTTAATGTCCTGCTTTACGTCCTGCATCATACAAGTTCAGTGTTAGTGTAAACACACATGTTTGATGTCAATTATTGATGTACTTACTATCAAGTAGTACATGTTTCCCTTTGTCTGTTTGTAATTTTCAAGCTAACAACCCGGCTAAAAAAGGCAAGAAGCCTGCCATGAAGAGGAGATCATTGCGCAGGCGCAAACCACCTCCGAAATCGGTGATAATCTTGCGCTCCGCAAGCAACAAAGCCGCTAGAGGCAAAGGTGAAAGCCTCTCCATGCTTCTTATTGTCGTTGTGTACTACCTATAAGAATAAGCTACAAATTATTTTTATTGAAGTTACCTTATTTGTCCAACTTTCATTTATTCAAATAGTGTTCGGTACACTGGACCATATGCTTGCCCTTCCAACATTTAAGCTAATAGTGTTAAGCTCTATATTAAGCTTCAATTTCCATTGATGTGTCCCCATACACATGTCCAACCATCGTATGATCCTTATATATGTGCATTCCAATGCACAAGGATATTATCCTTAGAAATCCTCTTTGAAATGATAGAAGCTGGATTGTCATCTACTGGCTTGAATTAAGCTACAATTATTGTTCATTTTACCTTATCCCGGAAAATTATATAAGATTCAAGTTGTATATTAAGCTACAATTTCCGTCCATGTGACCATACATATAGTTTCTCTAACTTTCATATTCATCCAATTTTATAAATGGATTGTTTTGAAGATGTACTTTGCTTTTTCTCGGGAATCAATCATTTCTGCAACAGTACTGAATAATTTTTTGTGTTCAATACGTGTATAACTCGTACTTGAACGTGTATAATATTCTTCTTCTCATAAAGATCTGTTTTACAATTTCATAGAATTCAGCCAATTACATTTGCATTGAAAATAAAATTTTTATTTATAATATTTAATATTTGAATGAATATTAGAAATGCTAATTAGTTACTGTGTTTTTACTGATTTCTAATAGTAGAAGATGTAGAACAGAACCAGTTATTCTTCTGGATCGTAATATTCTGTTCCAAGGATTTATTTCTTTAGAATGATGTCTTTTAGTGTAAGGGAATGAATGATAATGAGAGTTGATATCAATTTCTTGGAATAGTTTTATGTTTTACAATACATATGTGCCAACATAGGGGAGAATTCCCTCAATTTATATTAATTTGACTGTATTACAAACTCTTATACTGTTGAGTATCTGCTATTTAAATATTTATTCTCCTCCATGAAAATTGAGAATTGAAATTCTATGAATTTCAAAATCTGAATCACTACAAATTTTAAATACATAATTTTGTTTACCAAGGGAATACAATATCCGGGTTTTTGAAGTCAGTAGTAACGTGTTCAATATACAATTTTCTTCAAATAGAAAATTTTGCATTAAACTTTTGAGAATTAGCAAAAATAATTGAAATCTCAATAAGTTATTGAGAAATCAGCAAAAATAATCACAGTATTAAGGAAAAATATACGAATCATGCCGTCTTATTTTGTTAGCTTCCTACATCAGTAGCTTCTCCCTTATGGTTTATAATGGATAGTCTTTATTATGGGTGTATTATAGTAGTTTTTATTCTCTTCTATAAAGTTTTATTATCCTTCCTGTTAGTCCAGTCAACGAAAGATTATAGAGGGAAAAGTTTGGAACACAATTTTCAACTCCACAGCTCTTTTAAGGATAGTAAGAGGATTGACATATCAAAAGTCCTCACCCCTACCCCCTGTGCTAAAGGGGTGGGGGTGGTTTGAAAGTACAATTTTTTCATTTTTCGCATATATCTCGGAAACTATGCATGTTATGAACATTTATATTTCATGCAAAATTGTAGCTTACAAAATTACCAACAAGTTTTGTCGTCTATATTTTCTCCATATCTCTCATATTTCTGAGATATCCGCTCTTGAAGGTGAGAAATTTTTCGAAAAAACACTTTTGCCTCAAATTTTTTCATCTTTTCGGCCTTATAATTTTTGAACGATTGATGAAAAAAATCCGTGCTGATTATGAGCTGATAGAGCATCAAATTATCTTCAATTTGATGTATATTTTCACTATTTTACGCATTTCCCTACGACTGTAGCAGGAGTTCTAGTGTTGAGAGTGAAATTTTCTATTCAGCAACAATAGATCAGTTGTCAATGGAATTTGGAGGGAATGTTTGGAACATAATTTTCGACTTTGCACCTTTGTTGAGACTAGTTTGGAGGTGAGCATATAAAAAATCCCAAACCCTACATCATGTGCTGAAGGTATGAGGGTGGTTTGAAAGTTGCATTTTCCACTTATTACTTACATGCTTATATCTTGGAAACAATGTATTCTATTGACAAAATCAACTACATAAAATTGAAGCTTAATAAATTTCCTACAAGTTTTGTTCAGTAAGGATTTTCGATAGGGGGGGGGGGGTAGGGGTGAGGATTGATATGTCAATCCTCTTACTATCCTTAAAAGAGCTGTGGAGTTGAAAATTGTGTTCCAAACTTTTCCTTCTATACCTTTATTTGAGCATTCGTTGCCTGGACTATGTACTTAAACTATAAATTTTAACAAAACATGGTATTCAAGTGTTATTTTTTTGTACAGGATATATTTTTCGAAATTCCTTACTAAATCCTTATTAGAATATCTTTCAAAATTATATCTATCGAATAGTTTCATAATTGAAGGAAAATTGTTGATAGATTATTAATATTATTTTCAAAAACGTTTATCTAATTATACTTATTCTTGATTTCAGACAATTCTACCTTAATTCCACTGCGCAAACCCGTTGTTAATGAATATTGGAAAAATATCCAAAAACAGGTGAGTAATTGTTTGTTATTGAACGAGCGTTGGCGAGTTCTCACTTTTGGCTTACTAGAGGCCAAAGCCGTTGTCTGTCTGTTTGTATGTTCTAAAAATACTTTAGAAAGAATTGATCAATCAGCTTCAAATTTTGAACACGTATTCTTCAAACCTTTTTACAGGGAAAGCTCGTTGGATAACAAAATTGATTCACTCCTTCGTCCTTTTTCAGGATATAAAAGTAACATTGACAGTGCATAAGAAAACATTTTGTTTGGATTTATCATTAGTCAGCTGGAATTAATTGCATGCTATATCTCTAATTATTTTTCCATTCATTTAAAAAAGCTGATGCTATTTGGGAGTTACCACACTGACTGACAGACTTTATGCGCCGATAAGTTCTCGCTTCCGTTAACGTCTGTCTGCCTGTCTGTCTGAACTTATAAATCAAATATTTTGTGAATTATCCAGCTGAAATCATGTATCAGCGCATAAAGGAAAGTCTGTGTGATAACTCATGAAATAGCATCAGCTTTTTAAATGAATGGAAAAATTACAGAAATATCATGCAATCAATTCCAGCTGACTAAATGATAAATCACAACAGTTTTTTTTTATTCACTTTCAATGTTATTTTTATATCCTGAAAAGGACGCAGGAGTGAGTTAATTTTGTATTACAACAAACTTGACACGTAAAAAGGTTTGAAGAATTCATGTTCAAAATTTGAAGCTGATTGATCAATTCTTTCTAAAGTTATTGTAGAGCATACAAACAGACGGACAGCGACTTTGGCATTGAGTGAGTCAAAAGTGAGAATTGGCTAAATAAAGCTCGTTCAATTAAATACTATTTTCTCATATTATACCTGACGAATATTTGCAACCTCTATTGGTGCGGGGGAGTATGGAGGTACTCAGCCGTTCCAATTTCTATCGTACTAGTAGTTCTGTGAACAGTAGACCTCGCGCAGTTATAACGACGTCCCAAACCATAAGCACTTCCTCACTGATGCACTATTTATTTGATCAGATCATGCTTACACAAGATTTAATTATCATATAACGCTTTCCAGAATTTAGCGCGAGAAAACCAGAAGACATCTGGGCGCCCAGACGAGCTTTTGTTCTTTGCATCCTATTTAATAGTGCATGAAAATTGCATTCAATGAGGCATGCAATTTATAGTCTACACAGCTGTTAATTTTTTACCAAGTTACATTGAGATAGTCAACTCGACATTACATTTATAGTCAACTCGACAGCTGGTTTATGATGAATTATTCTATAGTCTGATTTTTACGGTAATATTGGCGTATGAAGGAGGCTCTTTTTCCTTTATATTATCCTTGAAATGCAAAATTTCCAAAAACCTTGTATATACGTCGACGCGCAATTTAAAAAGGAACATACCTGTCAAATTTCATGAAAATCTATTACCGCGTTTCGCCGTAAATGCGCAACATAAAAACATATAAACATTTAAACATTAAGTGAAATGCCAAACCATCGACTTGAATCTTAGACCTCACTTCGCTCGGTCAACTATTTTCGTGCGTTTGACTATAGTAAAAATCTGGTGTGGCGCACTCACACAACTTTCTTTGCCGTTATGAAAATTGAACACCTGACGCTAGTGTGCCCGCGCATCTCAAGTCTACTATTCAAAGATTTGAGCCAGCTGGTGACAGGGCAATAACGCTGTATACACACGAGGTCTGCTATCTCTTCATAGTGAATCATTTAATAGAATCAACAGTTGCCAACAGTTTGCAATTGGATAATCACATTTTCTCGAATTTCGAGCTTATTTTTAATTTTAGGTGAAAATGTTACTGAACATTAATTGTAGAAATTCTCATGCTCAATCTTTTCCACTCGAAATTTTTCGTTCAAATTAGAGATTATAGAGATTTTCATGCTCCAAAGTTTTCGTTTAAATTGTATCTGAAGCCTGATAATTGAGAATCTAAAATCAAACTTTGCATAGATGGGGCGGAGCTCCTGAAATTTTTACAGATATGGGACTTGTGGCAGTTGATAGAGCTTATCGATGACTATTTTAGGTATAACTTTAATCAAAATCGTTGGAGCCGTTTTCGAGAAAATCACGAAAAACGCTGTTTTTGACAAAATTTTCGCCATTTTAGCCGCCATCTTGAATCGCATTTGATTAAAATTGTTCGTGTCGGATCCTTATATTGTAAGGACTTCACGTTCCAAATTTCAAGTCATTCCGTTAATTGGGAGATGAGATATAGTGTACACAGACGCACATACACTCGTGTACACACACACACACACACACACACACACACACACATACAGACCAATACCAAAAAACCACTTTTTTGGACCTTGAAACGTATAGAAATTTAGAAATTGGGGTACCTTAATTTTTTTCGGAAAGCAATACTTTCCTTACCTATGGTAATAGGGCAAGGAAAGTAAAATCACAAAACCAATTTTGATGTCTCAATAAATCTCAGTGTTGTTGTAAATCTCGAATACTTTTGATTGATTTCGTATACTCAATATTATTTTGAAATGCCTATAATTTTTTTTTCAGGATAAGCAAAATAGCAGAAGATGCAGTAAGTGACGTTAAGAAATTACTCCAAGGATTATCACCTAGGAGTAACTATTTATTCCAATCCTGTACAGAATTGTTATACATATATTTATTTCCATTATTAGTTAATTTGCAGTTTTAACTAGCATTATCACTATAGTGAGGTCCACGTTATAATGACAGTGTTTGATTAGCAATGATATTGCTATAGTTGTTTATCTTTCAACAAAGCTGATAGCGCCATCTCTTTCTCGCTTTGCTCTGTCGCCAGATCGTCTTTTAACAATGTAGAATTACTAATTAATTAACAGAATATTTCATTTCAATTATGAAAATTCATCATAAAATTATTGAAAAGTATCATTTCTTGCTTAATAACATAATTATAATTGATTATTTCAAACAAGACTGAACAGTCAATGGGCTATATGAATAAAAACAGAGCAAATGTTCATCAGCATGGAGCATAAGGTTTTGCTCATGAGCATTAGGTAGAAGCATAAGCATTTGCCTATTTTTATATGAATAAGCTGCTCTAGACTAGGCTCACATTTTTTGAAGCATTTGCTTCAAAAGTTGAGCAAATGCTCCAGTTTATTCATACAATTTTGAGTATAAGCTTTTACTTTTGGGCAAATGCTCAAACTATTTTTTTGATGAGCATGGGCAAAAGGTTTGGCTCACGTTTATTCATAGAAAATGAAGCATATGCTCAATATTTTGGAAGTATAAGAAAATGCTCAACTTTATTCATATGGCCCAATATTACATCAATAAACCAGTATCAGCTACCGTCTATAGAAGGGCATTGACAAGACAGAATATCGGAACCGTTGATTTCCTATCTTTCTCCACTGCCATTATAACGTGGACCTCACTATACTATCAGTAACATTAATGGATCATTAGATCCAATGAAGATAGTGATGAATTTTGTCAAGGTAAATGAAGAGATCTAACACGCACTCATAAAGATCTCTTCACTTACCTTTTGGTAAATGAAGGAACTAACACGCAGTTATAATGGGCCGTATGAATAAAAACTGAGCATGAAGCATAAGGTTTAGCTCATGAGCATTAGGTAGAAGCATAAGCATTTGCATATGAATCAGCTTCACCTTATGCTTCTGAGCTTTGGAGCAACTGCTCATGTATTCTAAAGATTTTTCATCGGCTGATTCATCTTACTTTGTTTATATAGTAAAAGGTTAGAATGTGCTACTCACGTAAGCGCTAATTAATATGCAAGTGTAAACACCGCTTGTGTTTGGTTTGGTCGTCTGCTCTGTTCTCTATCTATAAATTGAGTTTTAGGTTAGTTGAGTTCTGAATTTTGAAATAATAGCGTAAAAAATGCTTATCTGTGACAAAATTTGACAATTCTAATACCGCATCTTCTGTACTCCTCCCCTCACGAAAACCAAATTGATTCCTAGATAGTAAGTTGTTTTTTTCCATGTAATTCACAAGAAATGTTAACATTATTTCTGAAAAATCTAGAAGGAAAATTCAAATTTGGGCTTCGAGGTGCATGAAATTGATATTTTTAGAATCTATGTGCAAAATTTGGAGATCTGAATCATTCCCATTTTTTCGGTATGCAATCCACAAGTTGACATGTTTTGATGTGAACAAACACAATCCTACTCTCTCTTATTATATAGATTATAGAAGAAGAATACACTCTGATCTTCTTAAATGCCTATTTCCTTTTCTGTGATGGCAGGAAAATAGAAGTAACATGACAACTAGGGCTCTGCCCCATTGAAACTCCATCTGATAGGTATTTTTTGTATTCATTCTTTTGTAGGAATAATGGTGATATATATCATGGTTTAACCTAAAAAGAGTTTTATAGTTCTCAACTATTGGTTATGATCGTATCTGGTATAGTTTCCTCATCCTCACACAAATTAGTTGAGCCATTTTACTATGAGCAAAAGGTGAAAAGGTGCTCTAGACAAGACTCACTTTTTTTTAAGCATTTGCTTCAAACGTTGAGTAAATGCTCCAGTTTATTCATACAATTTTGAGCATAAGCTTTACTTCTTAGCAAATGCTCAAACTATTTTTTTGATGAGCATGAGCAAAAGGTTTTGCTCAACTTTATTCATATGGCCCATTCTTCCCTTCACTTACCTTTTGGTAAATAAAGAGAACTAACACGCACTTATAAAGTTCTCATCACTTACCTTTTAATAAATGAAGGCACTAACAAGCAGCTATAATGTTCTCTTCACTTACATTTTCATACAGTTCAAATCATTCATCGAATAATTTCTCATCAGTTATTTTTAAATGTTCATAAAACATAAAAACTTTTCTTCCAGCTATCCAGAATAGTATTGAATGTTTGGATACAAGTGTGCAGAATTTATTCAGTTCTATTTATTTCTCTCAACAGTAATTTATGTTTATCAGTAAACTGATAAAATTCTGTTAGATCCAAAGTTTCTAAACTGGAAAGCTTCTATAGGCTGAGCCTGATTTTTTCCTTCAATTACGGTACTCTTAAAAAATCTCTGTTGCTTCATGTTTATTCTCTTTATGAGTATCTAATGAGAACTCGCCCAATTAAATAAGATTATTCTAAACTCTGGCTCGAATAAGCTTCAGTTTATAATCTGTTACTCATTCCCAATGGGTTCTACTTTTAACCATTTTTGTAAAATATTCTCATTTTTAAGTTAAAATAGTATAACGATTAAAAATTGTCGAAAAAGCTTTAGATGCAAAATGTTAATTCAAAATTTTCTCAAGCTCTTCAAGTTTAGTCCAGTTTATTTCTTTCATTCACCTAAAAAATCCAATTCATATTATTTCGAACTAGTTATATATTTTCATAATACTTTAGCAAATCCTAGGAAATTTTACATTCCAATTTCAATTTATTAAAAATAGCATTATTTTTAAAAATTGCTCAAATACAATTTTGTTGGAGAGCATTTTCTATTTTCTGAGGCTAGTGTAAATTTCACTTCCATAGTAATAATTGTGCAAGAAAGTTGGTAAAATCTACCTATCCGTGTTAGCCTGTGTTAGATTGGATTTGAATCATTGTCGATAATTTTAATCATCATTGGCATTTATCTATATAGTTTTATCTGTATTTTAAAAATGTTCCTATTTCTATTCTTTATGTTTTCTGATTAAATAATATTTTATATGTTATTTTACAGTTATATATCATACAAAATGTTTTATAACAATTGAAATTTGCGCTGGACGCATAAAACTAATATTATCTTAAGGCCTGTAATTGCTACAAAATTTGGATCAATAATCTCCTACCATAGGCTATAATTCAAAAATCTTTCAACGATTTGGATAGTTTTGATACTCTTGTGTTTTTTTCTTAAATTGGAAATAATATAAACCTTGAAGGTTGTCCGTTTTTCTTTCTAATCATCCATGTTATTATTTGTAGCGTCTTTTTCTGCAACTCTGCATTCCCTTCTTCATTCTAAAATCCTCACGGATAAATTGAAAACTTTCAATAGGTATTACATTAAAACATTTCCATTAAGCTTTTTCCTCAAAACATACACATTGATTACGATTGGTTTTGTTAATATTTGTTCATTTCACAATCTATATGTTGTCTAAACAATGTTACTCAATCTTAATGTATTTGTATTTTTCCAAACTCAAACGCCTAGCGGTTAACTAAAAATGTAAGACAGTAGCTACGCATTCGTCAAAATGGAGAATGAGCCAGCTCTGGTAACCTTCAGCGCTCCAAGTATGCGTTTTATCAACTACAATGAAACAATTCTGAATATTTCTAGAATATTACAATTCAAAAGCTAACGCCCTAAGCTTTTCCTAACCAACACTTAACCTGACCTCACCCAACACGTTACCCTCGCATGCGCATTAAATTGACAATGCGAGGTATCTGACATTGGTTGATGAGAAATTATTGCAATCTTGGTTTGGTACTGATGCACAATAACATTATAGCAACTTCCCCTATTAACCGATATGTGTAATGAATTTTTTAATGTTATGATATCTAAATGTGAACTGTTTCAAAAATGTAACTTACAACAAAGGTTGTATTATAATTATTGTATTATGAATTGTTCCATTGTTTGACGATGCTTATTGTTTTTTGTAAAGTTTTATGGCAAATAAAATTCTTGAATCTTGGCGGACACTAACTTCTGCGTTCGTGTTGACAGACGTGGAGCCACTTACAATTTCAAAACTTAATAATGTTTTCCTGTATTCGTTGAAAATACATCACAAGGAAAACTTTTTTATCTCTATCAGAGCCATCTTGCCAATCTCATAGATTTTCCATGTTGATAAGTTATTTGTGTGTTACAGAAAAGTATATTTGTACACTCTAGTGAATGATATTTCAATTGTGTTCTGTAGATTATCTGTTATATTGAATCTTAGACAAGGGCTTAGGTACAATGACATTTTGAGCAAAACAAGTTTGATCTGTTGTTAATTTTTGTAATTGCTTAAAAGTTTATTTATTATAAATTTCATCCCAGCCCACATTTTTACTGTAGATTAATGTTGCTTTCAAGTTGTCTGAATTGTTCCTGGAAGATCCAAGTTTGTTATCGTATTTTCATCAGTTGAACTGTTTATAAAAATAGGTATTAAACTTTCAACATGTTCAAGAGCGCTTGACTGTTTATAGATATGTAAATAAAACGATACGGATAAAACGCATGCATAAATTGTGACTGAAATAGGATTAGTTTAACAGAATTGTAACTTGATTTAACAATGTAAGAAATCTAATCTTATTCCAATCTAATTTATTTATTTATTTCTAATCTTATTTCATCTAATTTTATTCCAATCAACTGAAATCTCAATTCAACTTTGTTGATGATTGATGTAATACAGATACGAAGCATTGATTTTTAGAAAATAGTTTCTAAAAGTGTTTTAGTTTCAAATTAAAATTTGAAACAGATTTTAATTCAAATCTGTACTTCTTGGTTGGAAAAATACTCATACAATTCAGGCAAACTTTACACTGTCATCTCAGGAATTCTTTTTGATTACAATAAGGAATTCTTTTTAACAAATACATTATTATTTAATATACGTTTATTTGTTCATATTTTGTAGATACTTAATTTAAGCTGAAATGTTTTTACAGTAAAATTCACAAGGAATGGTTTAATTCTCGAATAAATTGTAATGTGATTTTTATAATTGGTGCTTTTTTATTGCTTAACCTTTTTTTGTTTAAATTTCGAATACTTCACTTATAGCCTTCTTTTCACTAAAAGTTATTTAGATCACTAAATAGCTTGATCTCCAATCAAGACTTGCCGAATTTTCCAGTTGAAGCTTTCAGTGTTCAGTACAAAAGTCAATTATAATTGGAAAGATTCTTGGTAAAAAGAAAATTTATTCTTCCTGAGAATGATGCTCTGATGTTCATAGTGTATCTAGACTAGCACCAGTGGCACTGACCTGTTCCAGGTCATGGGTCATGAGGCCATGCTCTAGGTTTGTGCGTGGGTAATAAAACGGATGACATTTTATTAATGCGCTAACAAGAGAGTTCAATAAGATCCTGCAAAATCAAAACTTGCCAATACATGGGGATATAGAACATGTCAATCAAATCCGCCTGGCGTCTTGAAAGCCTCCTACCAGAACGGCATTACATGCTCTGTATGGTGAGTTGAGTTTAACAGACGCCTGGAAACAGGAATGGCAAGGCAAGGCAAATCGATCTTACCCCATGTATCACCGAAAAGCCACCAGGTTTTGATTTGCCACGCAAACTATGGTCGGCTCTTAACAGGATCCGAACTCAGCATGGAAGATGTGCCTATGCATTGCACAAATGGGGAAAGGCTCCAACACCTTTTTGTGAGTGTGGCGCTGTGCAAACCATAAGACACATTGTAGAAGAGTGCACAAGAAGAGCTTATGAGGGCAGGCTGGATGTCTTCCTGTTAGCTACACCAGATGCAGTGGCATATTTAAATCGACTAGATATATGCTTATAACTTTAAAAAAAATGTTTGATAAATTTTTAGTTGTTTACTAAGTTTAGTTTGTTATCTATGTAAATAAAGATGGTTGCTTCAAATGGCTAAGAATTTATTAAGACATTTAAACATGGCGCAGTCGGTAGGATCACCATGTTCCACCTTTTTTCAAACTTGTGACTAAGATGACTTCATTGTTTATATGTCTGACTTATGTTAGATAACATAAAGATTTGTGTCGTAGGGCCATATGCTAAATAAATAAAACGGATGACAATAAGATATGAGTGGACCTACAGCTAGAGATATAAATAGAAGCGGTTTTTTAACTCATAAAATATATTTATAGGAGTTCAGCTCTTAGTACCCTCTTATAAGTATACTCACCTCTTAAGTATACATACCTCTTAGGTATGTCCACACTAGACGAATCGAACAGTGTAACACACCGTGTAGAGGAGATAAGTCATATGTTGCTCAATTTTAAAACTCAGCTTTCAATCAATCGCCGTGCCGTTCTCCGAACCGTACGTCATGCCACTAGCCGTTCTTTATACCATTCTCCTCGCCGTTCGCCGAACGCTGAACTTTTCAACCAATTAGAGCCCTCGTTTACAACTCGCTGTGCAGCATGCTGTCCAATTTTGGCAATCCATCACAAGTGGAAAATATGCGAACATAAATATAGGCCTCTTCCTATTATATTAAATTTCTATTTTGAACAAATCATTGTCATGGATACTAAATTGATAGGAACTGATAAAAATGTCTTTATTCAAATAGAATAACTTCTGAAAAATTCAAGAATTGATAAATGTCAACATGAAAATATTGTTGACCAAGAACTCAGTACCATGACAATTCATTCAATTTAAAATTGGAAACATTATTTTATTTTCCACTAATAGGTAGTCAATTTCACAGAATAACCGTAAGTAGACTGGAATTGATTCTGTAAATTTCAATTTTTCAATTTCAATTTATTAAAAACACACAAAACAAGACAAAACAAAATTACAAACAATTACGAAACAAATAAAACACAATAAAATGATACAAATATAAAAAACCATGGGCTTTGTGGTTGGGTGTGTTGAAGAGAAAAAAGGAGGAAGATACCTAGCCATCTATGGTTTCCCATGTAATAGGCAGGCAAAGAAGAGAAGAGAAGTAATGAGGAAAAAAGGGAAGGGAGAAATGGGGGAAGGAAGAGAACAGAGGAATAGGTACTCAAAATAAAGGTAAGCGAGTCCACTGAAAAATGAAAAACCAATGCTGGAGCAGAAATCTCGAGTCATATATCTAAATGGAAGAAGAAATTACCGTAAGTCCAGTTTTTTATATCCAGTTTAATTTCTCCGCTGATCTTATTGTCCATGAGAAAGTGATTTGGAATGAGGTTTATTATTTTAGTACCTATGTAAATTAACTGCCTCCTTATACATTCAATATTAGTGTTATAGGTTGCATATTTGTTAGCAGTGGCCCTTAGATTATAATAATTAAGTGTAGAGTTTATTGTGAGAGGAAAATCGGATCTATATTTTATTAAGTCTCAAGATGAACTCTTCCAACTTGGTAGCTAGATTCAATGGCACCAACTACAAACAATGGCTATTTCAAATGAAATGTGCTCTTCGAGCTAAAGGCTGCCTAGATGTTGCTTTTGGCAAAGAAACAAAACCAATCGACGAAGAAGAATTGAAGGACTGGAATAAGTTCGATGCAACTGCTATGTTTACACTATCTACTGCAATGGACCAGAAACAAATTGTGTTGATCGAAAACTGTGAAACTTCATTTGAAATCATTCAAAAACTTGACTCAATCTATTTTCAAAAATCCGAAATTAACAAAATGTTAATAATAGACAAATTTCATCAATACAAAATGGACCCGTGTGATAATGTAGCAACCCACATTAATAAAATTGAAAGTCTTGCTAAAGAAGCCAGGGATATAGGCGAGAATATAAGTGAACTATCGATAATAACAAAAATCTTGAGTACCCTACCATCAAAATATAGGACAGTGAGACAAGCTTGGTTCTCAATGCCTGAAGAAAAAAAACTATAACGAATTTGACTTCAAGACTTCTTGATGAAGAGAGAGCTCTAACTGAAGAGGAAAGCAATGATCAAGCTCTATCCACCTCAACAGTTCAGAAGAAGAATACGCCATCAGAAAAAAGGACAGTAATTTGCTATAACTGTCGTGGTAAAAATCACATTGCAAAAAATTGCAAGAAGCCAAAAATGTTTCATGGAAAGACATTTCAATCGACTTCTGAAAACGTGCGCCAACGGGAAAATCATGACAACCAAAGTTATGGAGATGGAGAACGTTCACATTTTTCTGCTTTCAACGCTGAAGAATCAGATTTCGACCTGGATGATTCTGAAGACTCAGAGCCATGGATCCTTGACAGTGGAGCCTCATCGCACATGACGGGGAACAGGAAATTCTTTGCAGAAATTCAAGAGTTCAGGAACAACAAGTCTGTAATACTGGGTAGTAATATTCGCCTTCCAATCAGAGGACAAGGTACAGTTAACATCAAAAAGTTTATTGAAGGTGAGTGGTTTGACTCAATTATCACAAATGTTCTCTTTGTACCAGATTTGAAAGGAAATCTCTTTTCTGAAGGACAATTAACGAAAAAAGGGATGATTATAATTAAGAAAAATGATACAGCTAAGATTTATCATAACAACAAACTTGTAGCTGAAGGAATTCGTACTGAAAATAATTTGTATTGACAGAATCCAAGGTCAGGGCAGTGGACTGTGAATGATAGTTGGTATTAATACCTACAAATAAATCTTTGAATTCTGTGCATAAAAATACTGATAGCTTGAAGTGTGGTAAGTACGCCAATAAAAGACTAAATGAGTCAACAAGATAAGATTTAATAATAATAAAATAATAATAGGCAGATGGCCACATACAAAAACAATTGTAAGTAGATTGAGTCGAGAAATCTTGGGATAATTACCATGTGATAAAAAACGTTAGAGAAATACAAAATTTAAATGAGATTAGGTCAATGACATTAATGACCATTGAAGCCTGACAATAATCGAAAAGGTAATATTAATGATACCTGAATTGCGAATATAAATTGAGTGCTATAATGAAAGTTATTGCTGCGAAGTTCAATCTTAATGATTTACAAAAGGAATAATAATAAATGACAATGATTTACAAAAGGAATAATAAATGACAATAAGCTGTAAATAGTGCTCAACAAATAGAATACGGTACATAAAAATATGCGGCATAGGCCTTCAGTGATTTGAATGTCAAGATAGACATCAACAAAACAATTAATAGGCGTCACTGGCCTTAAAATATCACTTGTAAAGCCAAGGGTAGCTGTCAAATCCAATGAAATAGTTGCTACTATTGAATACAATTATATAGGCGGCATAGGCCTTCAGTGATTTGAATGTCAAGATAGACATTGACAAAACAATTAATAGGCGTCACTGGCCTTAAAATATCACTTAAGAGCTAAGGGTAGCTAATAAATACAATGTAAAGATTGTCCAGGTTAAATACAGGCGACATGGGCCTTCAATGAATTGAATGTCAAGATAGACATCAATTAGAACGATTAATAGGCGTCGGTGGCCTCAGTGAATTGAATGTCAAGATAGACATCAATAGAACGATAAATAGGTGTCAGTGGCCTTAGATTAACACTTAAGAGCTAAGGGTAGCTATTAAATACAATGTAAAGATTGTCCAGGTTAAATACAGGCGACATGGGCCTTCAATGAATTGAATGTCAAGATAGACATCAATTAGAACGATTAATAGGTGTCGGTGGCCTCAGTGAATTGAATGTCAAGATAGACATCAACAAACAATTAATAGGCGTCAGTGGCCTCAGAAAATCACTTGTAAAGTCAAGGGTAGCTGTCAAATCCAATGAATTAATAGGCGTTGGTGGCCTTAGTGAATCGAATATCAAGATAAACATCAACAAAACAATTATGTAATACATACGTAAATAAAAATTGAATAGAACGATTTACGTAACCTGAATAAAATTTTGAAGAGGAGATGCAGCCAGGCAGACAGGCAATGAATCTGCAGTACCCAAGAGAACAGGACATCAGCAAGCGACGGTGTGATCTGGCCATGCGATGACAAGAATGGAAGCGTCCACCACGGCAGGCCAATTCCCCAGTGGAAATGTAGGCAGGAGCATGTAGAATCCCAAATGAATAATCCGACTTTCAAGTTGTGGAATTTTTAGAATGATTTCCAAACGGTAGAGATGATGAACTTGAAAGTTTAAGTTACACAAGGTGAAGCCAATGGTTAGAAGAATGGCAATTGAAGCCCACACGAGGTTGTGAACTTGACAAAGCTTATCAGCGTAAATATGCGAAGAAATCGATGAATAGTTGAATCACAATTGAAGAATAGAATAAGTGAGTTAATTTGCAGAAGTAATTCAGACGTTGAAAGCACGTTGTGACAACCATTATTTCAACTATAAATAGACGTTGAATTAGCCATACTTTTGAACCGGTACCTTATCAATTACATGGTAATATTTCTAAAATCATTTGAAAAGAGATGAAAATACGAAATCATATTTCCATTTATTTACATATGATTTCATGTAACAGAAATATTACCCTGCAATGCGGTACATTGGTAAGTTGACATTAAAAACACACAATAAAAACCATATTCATCTCTTTTCTGTATAGGGCTACTTTTTATAGAAATAGAAAGGAAAATAAAAATCTCAGTAACCTTTTTGAATTATTTAATCACTATTATTAATCATTATTTAAATGATTCAAAAAGGATACTGAGATTTTTATTTTTCTTTCTATTTCCATATTACTTCAATTTTGATCCACAAAAATAGTATGATGAAAGGTTGTTTAAAGAACTAAGATGGTTACAACCAAATTACCATGGTAATTTAATATACTCTGCCAAGCTCAAAAACATTTTATGTCTGTAAGAAACATAAATTAAAACTATTATTTCAAGAATTCAGCAGTTGTTTAAAAATCTTGAATTTTTAGAATGATAATTTTATCTGTGGTGAGCAAAAATAGCTCAATTCTTCCTAGCAAATAATATAGATCATCTAAATTTTTACTTGACATTTATGCCAGGTTTAAACTATGCCAATTGGCAAAACAATAATAATTGTCAATTAGTTTTTATTTAGCTATGCCTAGATGATGGTTCTAGAATTAAAAGATTCAATTGATACTTTACACCAGCTATAAATTTCAGAAGACAATATTATTGTCTTGTCAATTAGCATCGTATAAACCCGCCTACATTTTAGTTTTCAGGTATGATGATAGTTTGTGATTTATGCAATAGAGAAACAAATATTTTATTACAGTGTTTCAATAGAAAGGGACTTTCAAAATAACTTTCCACTTTCATTTCATAATACTTTTTAATTACCGACGAAATTAGATTGTTTTTTTCTCCACTGAAAATACTCTGACTGTCACATATTTTAGCCAATCCTTAATAGCATCTTCAATTTGGGTCTCAATGCCCACAGTCGACCCACAAGATTTTTTGATAGAATCTGAAACATAAGGTAATATAAATTTTAATAAGAAATTCTATAATATGAAGGCAGATGAAATTTTGCCACCACATAGGAGTTATTATTTGATACAGATGTTGCATGGTTAAAAGGGAATTGCTTTTAACAACAAGTACAGAAATTTTTCTCAAGTGCACATCTAATAATGTTATACATTTGATATTTTGTTATACACATTGATATTTTGAATCACAAGGCGAGGTGATGACTGTTTTTTAGATAAAAATAGTCCATTACTATACAATAGTCAGACGAGAAAGTCACGCCAGCTGTTCGTTCAAACATTCAAAAGAACTAAGAATAAAGTAAGAATATTGGGTTTCCAAATTTTGTAGCATAGATGAATTTTAACTTGAAATACTCCTCTTTCATTAGGCCTATAGAAGTAAACAAATAAGGCTCTATATAAAAACGGTAGAAAATTTATTTTTTAGATTTATGAGTAAAATTTAATAGTTACTGTAGGTACATAATTAGTTTTATGAAAAAAAAACAGTTGTATCCCGATATTTCAACCATTTTTTATTGGCCTACTAAATTTTGTAAACCTAGACCAAAAGTTTAAAATCACAATGAAATTAATCAAAAATATCCTTGACATATATGGGTTGTAAACATGCATAAATTAATTGAAAATTTAATTTTAAAATGAACAAGTTTAAGCTAAATTTCGTCACCATGGAATGACGATATTTGGAAAATGTTAATATTTATGAGCTGAACTCCGGACACCCGTTTTCAATTTCTTGGATCACCGAATTAATTACTGAACTTGTTAAAAGCAATCACTTTGATGTTAAGTGATTTATATTATATTAAGTTCAGTGTTATTATATTAAGTTCGATGGAATTTCTCAACACAAGCAGTCCTGTGACAAAAACAATACATAGATAGCATAATGAAAATATTTGTGCAGGAATCAAAGTAATAGTAGTTTATTTGGAAGTTAAGTAGTAGGCTACATGTAAAATACTTAAAACCAAGCTTATTGTATTATATTAATTTTTAATAATTATATTAAATTAGAGCCCTCTTATTTAAAACATAATATAACTTACCTAACCCTAACCTTAAATGTAAACATAATTATGTTCAACACACAATATTTGTTTTGAAGTTTAGACAATAAATCACCAAACAATCTCATCTTTTAAATAAGAATAATAAATTAAATAAACTTACCAAGTCAATGTGGAATAGGTAGACTCTTCTAAAAGAGTTCACAGCTTTCATGAACGTGATGAGAATTCAAACATGAAATGGCGATGATCAGTCGATCGTCGTTGATAGATCCGTTTTTGTGTAAGGACTACTGTAGCGCTGTGAGTGGTGGAATTGGAAGCTCGTTTTCAACGTGTTTTCAACGATAGATCAACCGTTGAAAACAACGTTGCATTTAAAACGTTGAAAAATTCAACCGCTAACGGTTATTCAACCTCAACAACCAAATTTCAACGTTGGAAACACGTAAGTGTGCTACCTGGGGAGCATGTAGAATCCCAAATGAATAATCCGACTTTCAAGTTGTGGAATTTTTAGAATGATTTCCAAACGGTAGAGATGATGAACTTGAAAGTTTAAGTTACACAAGGTGAAGCCAATGGTTAGAAGAATGGCAATTGAAGCCCACACGAGGTTGTGAACTTGACAAAGCTTATCAGCGTAAATATGCGAAGAAATCGATGAATAGTTGAATCACAATTGAAGAATAGAATAAGTGAGTTAATTTGCAGAAGTAATTCACACTTTAAAAACGTTCCGTAGATCAAATAAATAGCGATAAACGCCCACACGAGGTTGCAATTTTGACAAAGTTTATCAGAGTAAATAAGTGAAGAAATCGATGAATAATTGAATCACAATTGAAGAATAGAACAAACGAATTAATTTGAAGAATAATTCACTTTTAAAAAACGTTTCGTAGATCCGATGAATATGGATAAAAGGTTTAGACCGAAAGCGTAGATGCACTCTCGACTAGGAACCATTGCAAAAGACACGGAAAACGCTAATGCTGGTCAGAAAAAAGGAACATGCCGGATGTGTTTGAAACGTAGGCAACACGTTTACAAACATTTGGTGAAAAAGTAACAAATATCTAGAAAGTAAGATGCCTAAAGACAAAATAAATTCCAAAAAATCGAATAGTAAAAATATTAAAATTGAAACGACAAAATAATACGACTAAAAGTATAGAAAACCAACTTGATTAAAGCAGTGGCAAGAACCGTGACTGTGACGTCACCGGTCAGTGCAGACGGACAAAATGACGACATGATGTCTACGTAGTAGCGGAACGAGTAACAAGTGGAACCGTTCCAATAAATGCTTTGTCAGATTTTACATAAACTGGGCCCCTTGTGTCATACGGGGGTATGGCACAATAAGAAAAAGTAAGAAATATGTAAAATCTGGCAAGGCAATTGGAAATTGAAAACTGGGCCCCATGTGAGAACCAGGGGAAAAAAACAATGAAACCTAAAAATACAACATGAACCATAAGAGCAAGGGGATTAACTAGAATCCTCATCAATGGGAAGAGGTGCTAAACTCGAAATAGCTCTCTTAAAAGTGCCAGAGGGAGTGAGAACAGTGACAACTCGAACCTTGTCGTCCTTACCAGGATGAACTTCAGTAATGCGCGCCAGCTTCCAAGTGGACTGCGCGGAACCAGGATCCTTCAAGATGACAACCGTACCGACCTTCAAATTTTCATAATTGTTTAGCCATTTGCCTTTTTTCTGAAGAGTGGTTAAATATTCACGAGACCACCTATCCCAAAGCTCCTGGATAGAAACAGCAAGTTGATACCAACATGAACAATGATCAATGTGTTTGGTGTTAGGCGGTAAGAAGGGTAATGACGTAAGTGGATGTCCAATCAAAAAATGACCTGGAGACAAGTAGGCAAGATCATGTGGATCTTCCGACAAGGGAACAAGAGGGCGCGAATTCAAGATGGCTTCGACCTGAGCAGCAAGAGTACAGATTTCTTCAAAGTTAAATACCTTGTTGAATGTAACTACATGGAATATGCTTTTGAAGTTTTTTACCGCATTCTCCCAGAGTCCACCGAAGTGTGGAGCCCGAGAGGGAATGAAGTGCCATTGGATGTTGAGTACAGACATAGTGTCATGAATATCTGATTTGAGACAATCAGAGGACAAAAATTCGTGGAGCTCACGTAGCTCATTGTTGGCACCAACGAAAGTTGTGGCGTTGTCCGAAAAAATGGAATGCGGAATGCCACGACGAGCAGAAAATCGAATCAGAGCAGCAATAAATGCCTTGGAAGTAAGTTCCGAGACAGTTTCAATATGAACGGCACAAGTTACCATACACACAAACAGCGACAAGTATGCTTTAGAAAAAGTACGAGATTTGGGGCCGCCTACACGGATGGAAATAGGACCGGCGTAATCCAAACCACAATTATAAAAGGGAAAATTAGCCTGAACGCGGGCTGCTGGTAAACTACCCATGATTTGCTCAGAACGAAGAGCCGAAAAGCGAAAACACAATATGCAATGCCGCAATACACTTTTGATGGTGCGACGGGTGGAGGGAAACCAAAATCGTTGTCTTACACTGGCCATGGTGGCCTGCACCCCAGCATGACTTAGACGACGATGGTGAGCAACAATCAATGCACGAGTGAATTTGTGATTGCTAGGCAACAATATTTGATGTTTGTAATCAAATGAAGCATTTGCATTTTGCAAACGTCCACCAACTCTGAGCAGAAAATCTGAGTGAATGAATGGTGACAAGGCTTTAATAGAACTATTAGGCAATAGCTTCTTCTTGAATGGATTTGAAGATACAATTTTCAGCTTCTAAAATTTCAGAGACAGCTAATTGACCAAAGTGCGGAGCGACTGAATTTTGTTTCCTACAATTATGAATGAACCGTAGAACATATGCTGTTGTACGAACGATTTTGTGATAAGTTGAGCAACTATTGATTATACCTGAGATAACATCATCACGAGAAGAAGTAGTAGCTAATACCTGAACTGATTGAGAACTGATTTCCTGAACTGATACCTGAACTGATTTCTCTAACTGATGAGAGACATCATTTGAAGTTAGAAAATTTGACATGACCCTACGGGGAGCGGCCACAGGCGAAGCAGGGAGGCACGAACGAGGTGCTGCAATAGGACGAATGGTTTTACAAGAACCAAATATGACCCAACCTAGACTGGTTTTCTGAAGAATGGGAGCGTTTTGAGCTAAATACAATTTACCAGGCTGAAGTATCGATGCGAATATGCCAGCACCAAGTAACAAATCTACAGGTTTAGGTTGATCAAACAATGGATCCACTAATTTGAGTTCAACAGGAGTTGAAATTTTAGAAAGATCAATGTTCACACTAGGAACATTAGATGATATGCTATCAACTACAATCAATTTTCTTCGACCGACCACGAACGATCAGATGAAGACAAGCAAACTGAATGAGAAATAGATGATTTGGTCTTATTCTCACCTACACTATGAATCAAAGTGTCAGAATACAAAGTAACAAGTGACAATTTTTCAGCCAACCTAGTTGACATCAAATTACAATCAGAGCAAGAATCTAAAAGAGCGGTTGCTTTAATAAATTCCCCACTAGAAGTTTGAACCAAAACTTCAGCAGTAGGTAACAAAGCGACAGTTGATTGCTGTTGCAAACACAGTGACGAGGTGGAGCTCATTGTGACATGAGAGTTCTTCTGAGGCTGTTCTGCATGAGAAACAGCTTGCTTAGTTGTTTCCGCATTCTGAACCATGACGGAATTCAAAACAGCATTCTTACCCTTGGAGGGAGCAAAAGTTTGAAAATGAATAACATTTGAAGTTACCTTATCCTTAGAAGTAGGCTGAGTGTCTCGTAATTGAGGATACGACCTATGAAGAACAGTGTGGTGACTCTTGCCACAAAGTGTACATGATTTGTCCGAACAAATATGATTGGGTGCGAAAGGCTTGAGGCAATTATAACATAACCTTTTGTCACGGACAGCATTCCAACGATCAGTAACCTGCAACTTCAATAATTCATTACAACGGTTTGGAAAATGACCAACAGAATTACAAAAACTACAAGGTGACATAGAAGAGGTAGTAACCTGCATCCTAGCTTGAACATTCGATTGATTTTGATTGAACTTCGGCTTGCTATGAGCACCAACCGAGTTGGATGTACTTTGCTGTACATTTCCTTGATGATGGTTAGCTGAGCTTGAAGCAACAGCTTCCATGATTTTGCATTGTGATTCCAAAAAATTCCAAAATTTATCAATGGTGGGAATGTCGTGTATACCAACACTCTTTTCCCATTCTCGAACAGTAGCAGTATCCAACTGCAACAACATTTTGTGCATGTACAATAAGTCCTTGATTTGGACTCCAAGTTGAAGCGCTTCGAGCGCGGTAATGTGGGACTTGCAAAAGTCAATGAATGCCCGTAATGATTGTGGACAGTTACGCTTTATGGTAGGCGGAGATTCAATTGCCGTGACGTGCCTGGCAGCAATTAATCTCTTATTGTCATACCCCTCCCTTAAGAGGTTCCATGCAAGCTGAAAACCATTTTCGTCAGCTTCAATGTGTTCCACTCTAGCAAGAGCTTCACCACTGAGTGATTGACGAAGATAGAAAAATTTCAATGAGTCATTAATATTATCCTGATTACCAATAATATTGGTAAAAGCACTTGAGAATGCTTGCCATTTTGAAAGCTCCCCATTGAAGCGTGGAAGCGGAATCTGAGGCAACTGAAAATTTGCCAAATGTGAGTTTTGAGATGTTGGCCGCTGGGAAGCACCAGCAGTGGCCTCATTGTTGCGTTGTCTGCTTTCAAAAGCAGTTAATGCAGCGTTTGCCTTAGAGGTAATGGAGATAAACTTATTAAGTATTTCAAAATGAGTTGAAGTGTCTTGTGCTTGCAACTCTGAATTCCATAACTGTTCATGGATTTTATCATACTTAATTCTAAGTGAACCTAGTTCGTTTTTGACAGTCAACAATTGATAATAAGTGGCTTCAGTGTCCACAACATAATCACTATAGCTGGTTATGAACCAATCTATTTCGTGGTGTAAATTGTCTCTTGCATTGGAAAGAGCAGAAGGCTCAGGAAGTGAATCTTCCTCATGATCGGACATGCTTAAAAACTAACAGAAAAACCTGAGTGAACAAAACGATGCTGCACTGTAGCAATGCGATTGCTGCGCCATCAAGCAACTTTGGGCGCTGGTCCAGTACGCAGAGAGGCACGCCTGTGCGTTTGAGGCAAGTTGTATCAAGCTTGCTGTGCGGCGAGTCAAGTAGCGAGCTCGCAAGGCGGTGTAGTTTGCCGTGTGTTGTTTTCTCAATGCGCAATAGCCGTCTGTGACCAGTTCAGTGCGGTTCAGTCTCTCAGGGTACAAGATAGTTGATAGCTGGTGCATACACATCGCAGCATGCTGAATAATTGCGCAGCATCGCAATCGATGAATAATTGAATCACAATTGAAGAATAGAACAAACGAATTAATTTGAAGAATAATTCACTTTTAAAAAACGTAGATCCGATGAATATGGATAAAAGGTTTAGACCGAAAGCGTAGATGCACTCTCGACTAGGAACCATTGCAAAAGACACGGAAAACGCTAATGCTGGTCAGAAAAAAGGAACATGCCGGATGTGTTTGAAACGTAGGCAACACGTTTACAAACGTTTGGTGAAAAAGTAACAAATATCTAGAAAGTAAGATGCCTAAAGACAAAATAAATTCCAAAAAATCGAATAGTAAAAATATTAAAATTGAAACGACAAAATTATACGACTAAAAGTATAGAAAACCAACTTGATTAAAGCAGTGGCAAGAACCGTGACTGTGACGTCACCGGTCAGCGCAGACGGACAAAATGACGACATGATGTCTACGTAGTAGCGGAACGAGTAACAAGTGGAACCGTTCCAATAAATGCTTTGTCAGATTTTACAGTATAATATGCTTTTTAAAACTGTTGTGCTAAATAATATTGAAGTAAATTTGACAAGTAATGAATCTATTGCAAATCTTAAGCTTTGGCATGAAAGGTTAGGACACTTGAACTGTGAAGCAATCAAAGAAATGGTATCCAAAGGATTAATCAATGGTATACGAATTGATGACACTGAAAAATTTTTCTGTGAAGGTTGTACTGTAGGAAAACAACATAGATTATCTTATGATGTAGGTAACTCATGGAAATCTTCCAAGCCAGGTGAGCGAATTTTTAGTGATGTATGTGGACCTATGTCAGTAACTTCTATCGGTGGAGCAAACTACTTTATTTGCTTCAAAGATGATTGTTCAGGGTACAGAGTTGTATTTTTCATTAAGCATAAATCTGATGCGTATCAAACGCATCAAGCTTTCAAGACTTATGTAAATAAAATAAAGAACATGTATGGTTGTACACCCAAGTATTTGCATACAGACAATGGAACAGAATATTTCAATAAAATGTTCGAAAATTATTTGCATGCAAATGGTATTGAAATTGAAAGAACAGCTAGGTATACTCCACAGCAAAATGCCAGGGTTGAAAGGGATAATAGAACAATTATGGAAATGACTCTGTGTATGTTATTGTCTAGAAATTTGCCTAAGAATCTGTGGGCAGAAGCTGTAAATACAAGTGTATACATATTGAATAGATCAGGGACATGTCAAACACCAAACTCTACTCCTTTTGAGGTATGGACAGGTAAAAAACCGTCATTGAAACACTTGAAAATATTTGGTTCAGAAGCCTATGCATTGACACCGGATTGTAGAAGAAAGAAACTGGATTCTAAATCAAAGAAAATGATTCTATAGTAGGCTATGATGGGAACTCAAATAATTACAGGTTAATGGACATTGTAAGTAAATCAATAGTAGTTACTAGAGATGCACTTTTCAATGAAAATAAATCCCCTGAAAGTGACAATTTTGATTGAAAAGTGAGTATTGATTTATATCGAGAACAAATTTCACAAAATAGTGAGAAAGAATCATGTACTGAAAATGTAGAAAGAAATCGAGAAAGGACATTACAAGATTATGAGAGAGAACTATGTAATGATGATGTAAACAGAAATCAAGAACAAACGGAGAATAATGAAGAAGACTTGTATACTGGAAATCACATAAATGATAAAAATTCTAATGTGAATCAACAAGATTGTGAGGAAGAAGTGGAAGAAAATAATCTGAATCTAAGACCGAGAGAACTCTTAAGAAAATCAAATCGGTATTTAACTGAGTGTAATGAAGTGATTGCTTTGTATGTAGAGTCAGATGAAGTACCTATGACGTTCACAGAAGCAATCAAACAGAAAGAATGGAAATAAGCAATTGATAAAGAAATTGATGGATTACAAAAGTTGAATACTTGGACACCAGTAGAATTGCCAGAAGGAAAGAAAGCCATAGAAACGAAATGGGTTTTTAGGAATAAGGATAATGGGATTAGAAAGGCCAGATTAGTAGCTAAGGGATTTCAAGTTGAGGATAAGGGAAATAATATTTATGCTCCTGTTGCTAAAATGAGTTGTATTAGGATGTTTTTAAATGTAGCATTATTAAGAAAACAAAAGATCATTCAAATGGATATTCCATCGGCTTTTCTGAATGGAAAACTCAATACTGAAGTTTATATTCTGCCACCAGATGGAACTAATTATGACAAAAGTAAAGTCTTGAAATTGAATAGAGCACTGTATGGACTCAGGGAATCGCCCAAATGTTGGAATGATGAATTTAATAACTTTGCTAATAAACTTGGTTTCAAACGTTCTGATTATGATTATTGTTTGTATATTGCTGATGATGTAAATATGTTAGTTTATGTTGAAGACATTTTGATTGCTGGTAATTCCGAAAATGTAATTATAAATTTGCAAGAAAACTTCAATGCTAAACATATGGGGGAAATATCACAATTTCTAGGCATAGAATTCAGGAGGAGCGTTAATGGTTTGAAACTGTCTCAAACAAAATTCATAAAGAAAGTACTCAACAAATTTCAGATGCTTGATTGTAAAGGTATGAAAACTCCTATGGAAAAAGATTTGAATCTGTCAAATAATGATGAGATAATTGATGTTCCTTTTCGTGAATTAATTGGAAGCCTCATGTACATTGCAACTAGTACAAGACCTGACATTGCATTAAGTGTTAGTTACTTGAGTAGATTTACTGAAAAACCGAGTGAAAAAGTATGGAAAGCAGGGAAAAGGATTTTAAGATATCTGAAAGAAACACAGGATTATAGTCTCACTCTTCATTCTAATTCATCTGAATTATTGCAGGGTTATAGTGATGCAGATTGGGCAGGAGATAAACTTGATAGGAAAAGTACTAGTTGAGTAGTTTTATTTGCGTGAAAACAAAATTGTGTTGCTCTGTCAACTGCAGAAGCTTAATATTTGGCTGCTGCAAGTACAGCCAGAGAATCAATTAATTTGAAAGGCATTGCTAATGACTTAGGTTACAATGAATGTGAAACTTATTTATCTATTGATAATCAAGCTGCCATACAGATGACTAAAAATTTTGAGAATAGTAAAAGGAGTAAGCATATCGATATAAAGGCTCATTTCATTAAAGATGTTGTATGTAAAGGTATATTAATAATTAAGTATGTAAAAAGTGAAGAAAATCTGAGTGACATTCTAACTAAAGCTGTCATATGAGAAATTTTCCAAAATGAGAAATGGTATGAATATTATTGTGTGATTTTGTTTGTTTTTTGTATTCATTCCATATATTTGATGTATAATCTGATGATTTTACTTTTTTCTTTTGATAATAAAAAATTTAAATCAAGGAGGAGTGTTGGAGAAATTTGTATTTTGCCGCCTACTTGAAGTAGTGCCATCTATATCTTATTGTATTGTGTGTATCTGTGTGATCTGAATAAAGCGCGACTTGCCAGCTAAACCTTGTCTCGGCTACATTCTTTATAAAGGACTTATTGTACATGCACAAAATGTTGTTGCAGATGGATACTGCCAGTAGCGGCTCATGATCTTCTAGCTTGGGGGTTCAACCTCATGATCTATTGGAGAGAAAGGTCAATAGGATATAGAGTATTGTGCATAATCAAGTGTAAATGTGATCAATAATTATTACACCCCAAAGGTTGAGCTTATTTTCTACAAAAATATATTTTTTGTCCTGTTCATATTTTTTTGTTTGATTTTTACTTCGGGAGTTGGTCACCATTATGTTTTATTTTACACCTACCCTCAATATTAATATTGTTTGTATTTAACAAATACTGAACCTTATTCATATTTCTTCATCAAAATGCTGTTATGGTAACACAATAAATTATATTCACACTCTCACTAAAAGAAAATGGACACACTAGAAATACTCACAAATACACAAAGCACACTAGAAATTACTATATTCTTCTACACACAAAACAAACTTATATAACGAAGAATACAGTGAGATCTATCACAACTGTATACAGTATATACCCGTAACCATACCATATAACCTCAAAACTGTCACGCTTAGGCTACTTCTTGTTTACCGCTTTTTTACTGTTTACTGCCACCAAATTTAAATTTATTGGTTATAAGCAAGTTCAAGATGGCACTGTATCCGTATCACGAATACTCACAATTTATTCTGAGGTTTACCGAATGCTTCACTTGCCTTGGCTAGGTTCGGCTACTCTCGGATGGATGAACTCGTGCAAACTTGGTTCAGACAGAATTGTGAACCAAATCCGTGCTAGCAAACCGATTCCCCTCCTCCATTCCACTACCATACCCAGCCCTGTTTTTGGGTTCACATCGGGAAATGAACACTGCTTTCCGTCTCGTCATTCCATTCAGTGCTGTTTCAAGCAAGCCACTCCGGGCTCTCAGGCACCGGCCACAAAACATTGACATTAAGTTTATGTAGATGAAAAATGTTGTGATGTAATTTAATGAGTATAAAATAGAAATATAATTATTTGAGTTGCAAATTCATCATTGTATAGGAAGCTGATTCAATTCTGGGGGTTCAATGAACCATTGAACACATAGGACGAGCCGCCACTGGATACTGCTACTGTTTGAGAATGGGAAAAGAGTGTTGGCATACACAACATTCCCACCATTGACAAATTTTGGAATTTTTTGGAATTAATGCAAAATCATGGAAGCTGTTGCTTCAAGCTCAGCTAACCACCACCATCAAGGAAATGTACAGCAAGGTACATCTAACTTGGTTGGTGCTCATAGCAAGCCGAAGTTCAATCTAAATCAATCGAATGTTCAATCTAGAATGCAGGTTCTATAACTACCTCTTCTATGTCACCTTGTAGTTTTTGTAATTCTGTTGGTCATTTTCCAAATCGTTGTAATGAGTTATTGAAGTTGCAGGTTATTGATCGTTGGAATGCTGTCCATGACAAAAGGTTATGTTATAATTGCATCAAGCCTTTCACACCCAATCATACTTGTTCGGACAAATCTTGTGCACTTTGTGGCAAGAGTCACAACACTGTTCTTCATAGGCCATATCCTCAATCGCGAGACACTCAGCCTACTTCTAAGGATAAGGTAACTTCCAATGTTATTCATTCTCAATCTTTCGCTCCTTCCAAGGGTAGGAATGCTGCTTTGAATTCCGTCATGGTTCAGAATGCGGAAACAACTAAACAAGCTGTTTCTAATGCAGAACAGCCTCAGAAGAATGCTCATGTCACGATGAGCTCCACCTCGTCACTGTGTTTGCAACAGCAATCAACTGTTGCTTTGTTACCTACTGCTGAAGTTTTGGTTCAATCTTCTAGTGGAGAATTTATTAAAGCAACCGCGCTTTTAGATTCTTGTTCTGATTGTAATTTGATGTCAACTAGGTTGGCTGAAAAATTGTCACTTGTTACTTTGTATTCGGACACTTTGATTCATAGTGTAGGTGAGAATATAAGACCAAATCATCTATTTCTCATCCAGTTTGCTTGTCTTCATCTGATCGTTTGTGGTCGGTTGAAGAAAATTGTATTGTAGTTGATAGCATATCATCTAATGTTCCTAGTGTGAACATCAATCTTTCTAAAATTTCAATTCCCGTTGAACTTAAATTAGCGGATCCATTGTTTGATCAATCTAAACCTGTAGATTTGTTACTTGGTGCTGGCATATTTGCATCTATACTTCAGCCTGGTAAATTGTATCTGGCTCAAAACACTCCTATTCTTCAGAAAACTATTCTAGGTTGGGTCATATTTGGTTCTTGTAAAACTATTCGTCCCATTGCAGCACCTCGTTCGTGCCTCCCTGCTTCGCCTGTGGCCGCTCCCCATAGGGTCATGTCGAATTTTCTAACTTCAAATGATGTCTCTCATCAGTTAGAGAAATTTTGGAAGTTGGAAGAAATCTCTCCTCTGCTTCCTCCCTCACCTGAGGTTTTGAAACTTGAAAAGCATTACACAACCACTACCACGCATCTTGAAGATGGACGGTTTATGGTTACTCTTCCCAAAAAGGATAGTTTCCACTCATTGGGTCATTCCCGATTTCAAGCATTGAACCGATTTCATTCATTAGAAAAACGGTTATCATCAAATGTTGAATTAAAAAATCAATACACAGCTTTCATGGAAGAATATCAACAGTTGCACACACTGCAGGATCTGGCTGGCATCTAAGTCCATGGAAAAAATTCAAAAACAAAAGTCCTGGGGAAATTTTCAAAAAGAAGATTTTGATGCGAGAGAAGAGAAGCATGAAAAGAAAACTGCTCTTTGAAGTTAATCAACCAAAAAGAAAACGTCGAGTGGGAGGAGGAGGCTACGATGCTGATTATGGTTCACTAGCAGTCAAAGCTGACATTGACGTTCAAGAAATGATGGAGAAAAGTGAACATTTCCTGCAAGAGCTCAGAAAAGATGTTGAGTTTGGAAACCTCAAATTGAACGAAGACACTATAGGCCAGCACATGAATGCACTTTGGAGAGAGAAGAGAATCAGTCACCTAACTGCATCTAAATTTGGTGCAGTTGCCAAGAGACTTGACCACACTCCTTCCCATAACCTGGTCAAGTCAATAATTATAAAGCGGCCACTTTACACAGAAGCTGTAACTTTTGGCCGGGACAACGAGGAAAAGGCTATAAAGCTGTATGAGGATCTCACTAAATCTATGGTCAAAAAGTGTGGCCTCTTTGTGGACCTAGAAGATCCTTTCCTAGGTGCCAGTCCAGATGGACTCATAGGAGATGATGGGCTCATTGAGGTGAAGTGCCTACACTCGGTGAAAGAGCTGGGCCTGAAAGAACAACTTTGTATAAATAGAAATACATGTTTAGAAATTGTTGTTAATAATATGAGACTGAAGAGAAAGCACGATTATTATTATCAAGTGCAAGGCCAGCTCAATATCACTGATCGCCAATGGTGTGATTTTGTGGTATTCACAAGAAAAGGTGAATTGTTTGTGGAGAGAATCGAACGGGACCAATGTTTTTGGAGGAAGGTACTTCCAAAATTTAAAAAAATTTACTTGGAATGTGTTGTTCCTGAAATAGTGGACAGTCGATTAGTACGGGGCCTAAGAATTCGAGATCCACCATTTATCATGGAAGCTCAAAAAAAACAAAAAGAGAAACAAAATGAAAAAAAGAATTAAATAATGGGATGTCGATTTCACATGAATATATTTTTACATATGTCAAATTATTAAAACCACTCGAATTTTGACATGACAAATTGTACCTCACTTATATCAGTGATTCTGTTTTTGTCATTGAGGATAAATTTTTGTGTTTCTGATAGTGCTAAACCGGATTTTAGATTGTAAAACTTTGTTTTCTCTATTTTTTTATAATAATGATAATAATATTATATTTTTATACAATTTTTAAAGAATACATTCAAACATGAATGGTTCTAACATTACTGCCAGGCTACTACAATTCTGGAATATTTCTGTACGATACTACTGTGAGTTCTATTACCCCAAAATTATGTCGAAAATGTGTATCTCCTTCACTTTGCCATGGTAATTCAACAGGAAATGTATTATTTTCGATACAGTAGGCTACTAATATTTCGAGCTTTCTACCTAATTCAAAATTTATAATTTCCCACCTACTATATAGGTAACAAAATTCTTCTTTTATTTTCCACATATTATTATAAAAAATTAATATGGCTGTATATATTATGTTAGTGAATGATGTACAATAATACTTTCATAGTTGTAAATAATTCCAATAAGCTATTGATTATTCATTGTCATTCCAGACACCCTATAAAGTGAGAACATTTTGTACATAGTAATTGTAATATTGGAATGGAAAAAGTTCACTCAAAACCGTTCTTATTAGTAAAACTTTAGCAGATGTTATTGATTAATGGAGTATTAATATTAAAATGAGTGGATAATTATTTCTTTTAATATTAATTTTAAACATACATTTTAATTTGTTACCCCTGTTAATTATATGGTTCAGTATTATAAAACCAAAAATTGAGTATTTTCTATAGAGTAAAAATTCTTGATTTTTCTTTTAAACTCTTATTAAAACATATGCATATATTTTAAAAACGTTTACTATTAAAAACGAAACACGACACAAAATCACTTGAACATGAATGAGAATAATATAAAACATTGACTTGAAATTTAGAGCACGAAAATTGAACCCGTAAATATAATATTAAAATGAATGGATGATATTCAATTATTTCTTTAAATCTTTTATCTCTTCAGTATAAAGTGAAAATAGTAAGTAGTTTGAATTGAATTTATTATTCATTTTTTTTAAACAAAACTTACAAGACAAATTATCCTATAAAAAGGGGATGAATGCAGGTATACGTTGTTGCTTTGAACAATAAAATATGATTTGTTAAGTGAACCAAATTTCAATTTTTTCTACTGACATTTAGTTATTAAAATGATGCTCGGATTAAGCGATATGGATAGAAATTTAGCAAGCCATTTGGCCGGCTTTTGAGTTTGACTCTGCAACTGCAGTGTTTCAAAATTTCCACTCTGAAGGCCGAAAGCTGCGTTCTGAATGAGAGAGAGAGCACAGAGAAGGAATGCTCTGTGGAATGGGTGTGCTATTTTGCTTGGAGAGAGAGAACCTCACCATGTGACCTCACAACTACAAACACAGCAGAGCCGAGCAGCAAGTGAAAAGTACAGCTGGAGCAATCTAGTGGGATTAGTTTGTCCCTAGAGCTAAGCGCACGACGTTAACAATAGCTGTTCTTGTAGTGTGTGCCTCATCGATAAATAAAACGGTTGTTGAAAAGTTTGGGTTAGCAAGTTTTACTAAAAACCATCGGCAAATACCAGCATGGAGAATACAGTCTCGTGGAAATAGAGTATGAACTTTCTGGAGGTGGTATGGATGTTAGAGCCAATGAGGTGGGCTTCTAAACACGTGACTTAGTAGCTCAGAAAATAAAATTGGTACCTTTAAAAGCATCTTGTTTGGGTATGGCGGGTTCACAGTGGACTGTAAGAGCGTTCTCCTCGTTCTGGTAGGTGGTAGCACATTCAGATAATCAGGACTCACTTGCACTGGCGATGATGAATACATGGGCCCATGTCACAGCAATGAGGTTACACAAAGAAGATCCAAATCTAGATATTTAGCGGAGTACTCTCACAATAACTTTTCCTAACTAGTCGCGGTAGTAGTTTAAATTCAAACAAGCGAAGGAGTAATACAGTTATAGCTTCTTTAAAAAGAGAAACAACCATGTAGCATCAGAACAGCAAGCTTCCTCAAAAGGCAGTTACAAGTAGTGGGGACTGGGGAGCAAAGCGGAAAGCCAGAGGGTGAACAGTGCCATCTACATATTGAACTAGGCGATCTCAGAGCGGCTGATGGCAGTGGCATGCTAGATGGCCGTGGGTGAGTGCGGTTGATTCAAATGGCTGGCCCATACATACTCCCCCCCAAAAATGAACAGTTTTTAAATCGGGTGAAGCAGCAACAAACACTGTACATTGCGGAAGGGCGGGCGGCAATAACTAGATGGCGATGGGTCTGCGGTCTTGAATACAGTGAGCGGAGAAGTCCAGAGCAATGTGGTGTGAACACAGGAGCGTGACATGAAGACAAGCGGCACAGCACAAGTTGCAGAATGTGCATAGACATGAACTGCGGTGTGGTCATAGAAGTGGAGCTGAGCGTCAACAGAGGTGCGGTCATCAAAACAGCTAAGTGGAGCAAAGCAGCAAACAGTGGTGCGGTCATCAGGATGTTGCAGCAAAGTAGATAACACAAGGCGGCGACAATGAAGCGACGTGGACAGTCACAGGTTATGCAGGTAAAACCAAACTATTTATAATAACATTGTTAGATTGTTCTAAATGAGGTGGTGAATTTTACTTAGGTCTCTGACAATATTACCAGAGGCGCATTTGATTGTTGCTATTCTGACAAGTCCATCTTTGCCAGGGTGCAGTGCTACAATTCTGCCTAGTGGCCAGCTTAGAGGCGAGGTGTTGATTGATTTGACTACAACCAAATTGTCAATCTATAAGTTTCTTTCAGTAACCTTCCATTTTGTGTGGTTCATTAGTGTGCATAGATATTCTTTAGACCATTGGCTCCAGAAGAATTGCGTCATTTGGTTACAATGTCTCCAACGGCGAGTTGATAGTATTTCTTTAGTCTCTATCGGTTGTGGTGGTGCGGTCAGGGGTCCACCTACTAGGAAATGGCCAGGTGTTAGAACAGAAGTGGCTTCTGCGGGCTGTGAAGACAGTTCAGTTAGTGGTTGGCTGTTCAAAATGCTTTCTATGTGGGTGAATATTGTGTCAAATTCTTCATATGTGAGAGCCTTGTCTCCAATACAGCGATACAACAGCATTTTAGTGGATTTGATGGCAGCTTCCCACAGGCCTCCATGGTGGGGTGTGTAAGGAGGGATGAATTTCCAATTTATGCCATAGTTGGACAGAAAACAAGTGACATCAGAGGGTAGTGATTCCAAAAGCTTGGCCAATTCATGCATTTTTCTAGTGGCGGATACAAAAGTTTTGGCATTGTCAGAGCATAGCGTATGAGGCGTACCTCGTCGGGCAATGAATCGTTGTAGTGTGGCGATAAAGTGGTTGACTGACATAGAAGACAGAAATTCAAGATGAGTAGCTTTTGTGGCAAAACACACAAATATGCACAAATATCCTTTTGTAGTTTGCGCACGTTTTAGCAGAGATGTCTTGCAGACAAAAGGTCCAGCAAAGTCCAAGCCAGTCACATTGAATGGTTTGTTGATGGCGACCCGTTCGGCAGGTAGCGGGGCCATGCGTTGTTGCAAATTTGAGTGGCGAAATCAGTTGCAGATGATGCATTGGTGTATGACACGATGTACCTGATTACGAGCTGATAATATCCAATATTGTTGGCATACTGCAGATTGGGTGGTGCGAGGACCAGCATGACAGCTCATGAGATGCTGTTGTCTTACTAGCCGTCAGGCTCGCTCCGCTCGCCATATCCGTTTAGCCAGACGTTTAGTCTGGACCCCCGACTAGATTGTTCTAACATATGATAAAAATGCTCAAATGAAAAATGCAGGCGAGCGAAGCGAGCCTGCTGATCTTATTCTTGGACGAACCAGTCGGGGGTCCAGGGGGCGGAGCCCCCTGGCTAGACGGATATGGCGAGCGAAGCGAGCCTGACGGCTAGTATGTAATATTTATCCTACACGATTCAAAATCAACACTTTTTTACTTGAAAGTTTTGAAAAAATAATGAATTACGTCTTAAACTCCAGAATAGAGTTGAGCGCACCTGTAAATACATCGTAATGATTGCTACCCTTGAAATTTATGATGTAGGTTAAAATTTGAATTGGAAAAATAAAATGACAAGTCATTATTTCAAAAAAGTGATATCAGTTGAATTATTAACGTTTATTCACGAAAAATTCCATTTAACATAGGGTTTTCAATGTAAACACGGGTTGAAGTGTACGCTTTTGAACAGCTGATCACCTGATGGTTCTAGCCTTGTAGTTTCGTAAGCAACGTACCTTTGTTTCCAATGTCGTCCGAGTGGTTTGTCGTCCGAGTGGGTACCCACCATATTACTGTGTTTCAGTGCAGGCGGAACTCCGGCCACTGTATACATACAGTACGGAAACTTGGCTAGTACGCTGACGCTAAAATCCGCCATCTTGTTAGGAAGCGCCGCATTGTAATAGTATTGATGGTAGGTTCGGATCACTTCAATGATCCGGATCAATTGATCTCGTTCATTGCTACGAGTCAATCAGGGGCCTATTTCACAAAGGTACAAGTATTGTTACCAACCATGGTTACGAACAAGTACTTGTAGTTACACGTTTACAAGTACTCACGTTTCACAAAAATTTATGATCTACAAGTTTACAATTTTACAAGTCTACAAGTACTTCAATAGTAAACATAACCTATTTTCATGATGATTTCCTTTTTTCATCCTTTATAAAGGTTACTTGTACTTTTCAATAATTACTTTGAAAATATTTGAAAGCAATTTAATGTTTTTTGTACAGTCTACTTCATTTATTGCTGAATTTGTAACCTACACACTATATGTACTCTGTATATTTATATAGTAGATGTACTATATATAATGTATACTATATATACTGTGTATATATACTATAGTACACATAACCTATGAGGTAGCACATTAATAACTATTTTGGAAATTATTAAATTTGATTTCCAGATGCATATTGTGATGAATTTTTTAAATAGACCTCATGAGAAGAGAGAAAAATTGTGATTACCTTTTAAAATGAAAGAATTTGCTAAAGGAATAGTTAGCGACCGAGCGATAAGGCTTACTTATCAGTAACTGTATATTAGATAAGAGTACCGTTCTGTACTGAACATTTTCTAGAAAATTATTCAATAAAATTATAATTATTCTGCAAATAAAGCACGAATTATTTATGAATCGCTCACTGATTTTGAGGTTACACTTTGTTTACTATCGATCAGATGTTTTTAAAACAGTTCGAACGCAGCTGACTGATTCTAAGTATTGTCAAATGTCATGCTGGCTTCACGCAAGATATAATACCATTTCTAAAAATTATAAAACTATCAATAAAGGACCAAGAATTTCAAATAAAAAAATAAAAATGTATGTATTATTGTTGAAATTATTTATTATTTAAGAAATTATATTATATGTCAGGTCTTATTGTAACTAACTAGGTCATAGCATGAACAGCATATTATTGATAAAACGGCAGAAATTAATTATAACAGTCTCAAACATAATAAAATTTGTATAAGAATATTAATTTATTAATGATTCATTCAACTGAACCACATGGTAATTAAATCTCTTTGGCAAGCCTAAGCCAATCATAGTGCATAGAAATAGCACCAAAAAGGTGATCGTTTGAAAGCAACACATGTTAATCTACTATCAGACAACAAACCTGCCTTATCATATATGCTAGCACATGTACATTGTATGAGAGGAACTATGTCTAGAAGATTAAGCAGTTTTAAGAATTACATAAATTGAATTATTATTGTAATTAAAGGAATTATATTCTACTGCCTGCCACTGACGTCACGTCTACGTCACAATCGTTCTACCAATGGCAAATTTTTATGCAAATTTATTACATCGAGATTCTCAGAAGAAAGGTCTAGCCAAGAAGCTGAGAGAAAAGACAGCACTTCCCTTTTGAAATCCTCACCGTTCAGATCTCTTTATAGTTACCAAGACCTATTTGTAAAGTTTTCGTTCGATTTTATATGTTTTATTTGTGAGCCAATATTTTAGGCCAATCTATTTGTTCTTTGTAAATTTGTATTCATCAATCGATAAATTTAAAAGTTTAAAGTAAATTATCCCTTAATTAATTTGGTGAAGGAGATATTTAAATTAAAATTCCACACGTGCTGAAACCGAAGCCTGGACCCGCTGCCGATCAAACGATTTTTGATCTAAAGAAGAAAACCACGACCACCAAGGAATTTCACGTGAGTTATAAGTTTAAAAGGGGCCCCAATCTACGCTTCGAAAATATTTCAGTGCAGAAACATAAATTTTTCTTCGTTAAATTATTGGCCACGCCGACAAGCGCTTTTAGTTATTAAGAGCCTAGAATTTATTCAATATTTAATTTATACGAACTTGTAGTTGATTAGCTATCCTCCGCTGCCAGAACCACGACCCCGAGCATTTTAAAAATATTTTATAATTCATTTTTTCACTATTTTTTCAAAACTGTTCAATTTTATCAATTGTAAAATTCTGTCGAATCACGCATGATATCATGCAAGTACAAGAAAATTGCTAATCATTTTTGTTAATGTTAAACCACTTTCAATCTGTAAATTATATTCTGAATCTGCACTGTGAGATCATATATTTTATTATAATATATTCCAGTTTTGTTAATTCGTTTTCTGAGTTCGATTATTTCTTAAGCCTGTCAATTATTGTGTCTGATACGTTCTATATCATCAAGAACCGATCGAATACGATCATTGGAATAATTGAGTTAAGCTGGATATTGGAACAGGTCTAAGTGGATGTAGCGAGTGGGGTCAGATCGGGATATTTATTCTTTGTCCTTACCTGCTCATATATCAGCTTTTATCTGTTACCAACCTCGACTTAGGAGCGAATACATCAATTGTACAGCAGATGCAGCCAGAGATCATATAAATTCCTACAATAGAGCTTAAAACCCGACAAGACTCTGTTCTCGAAGTATATTCTGAACGATATTTGGTCCAAATACCGTATTTTAATCCTTCAGAACTTATTAGAGACGCAGTCCCGTAAATTATCTACATCGGGATTTTTGCTCGACCTGTATGATTTTGTATGCTCATTCTTCACAGGTAATAATTTTAAGGTATCCGTATTCAGTGTTTGGCGGTCGCTACACTGCTTATAAAAATTTCATCATTATACAATCTGTCATTAGAAGAATCAAGGGTGAGCGAGCGTTTAGACCTCCCGCGATTCCGACAATTGTATTGAATCTTGTAGTGAGTCAATCAGTCTGGTGTACACTCAGCGTCCACGCACGCAGTTACAAAATTTATAGCCTCTACACCATTGATTCAGTACAAGATTCACTCTACATGTGTGAAGCCGTTAAAAAACGCACCACATGATTTGCCGGCCCAACGTGAGGCATTTAGATACAGCACTACATGATTTGGCAAATCTCCCTACGTATGTGAGGCGAGTAAAATCACGCTTCACAATATATTTCCAAAATAATCAATTTTAGAGGGATATAGGGCATTTTTGATTATTAGAAATATTTATTGAATATTTAAAATCATTTTAATGATCACTTGTAAATCCTTTACATAGCTTTCCACCTCGGTAGAAATTTCATAGTTACGAACAAGTAATTTTGACAAAAATTGTTGGCTACAATGAAAATCTTTGTGAAACACTTGTTCGTAACAAGCAAATCACTTGTAAACTTGTAGAAATTCATTGTAACTACAAGTTTACAATATTCTGCTTTTGTGAAACGCTAGTAATCAGCTGTTCTCCAAAACCATGGTTGGCAACAAGACTTGTAACCTACTTGTACCTTTGTAAAACGGGCCCCAGAAGACCAGGATTGGAACTTCCCAAGGTCACGTGACGTGTTTAGTTTTGGCGTCATGTAAAAAGCATTGGTTAGATAGGCGATTGATTACAAGTTTCCATTCTGTATATTCTGTGATCTGTGCTCCGGCGACCCGTAGAAAAGTAAACAGAATCAGAAGAAACAGATCTTGACTGGCAAATTTTGTTGAATTTTATTAAGTGTTTCTGTATGAAAAGATAACTTATTCGATCTGAAAAAGAACAGTTCATAACGTTGAAATTTATGTTTCAAATACAAAAGTAACTTGAGGTTTTTCATTTTTCATGTAGGCCTACTTATTATTCAGATGTCAAATAGGCCTAAATTTCATAAGAATTAAAAGAATTTTTCACATTCTACTCTCATAATAACCAAATATGGAGACAATTTTTCACGAAAAGGTAAGCAAAATTGAAGTTTTTTGGATTGTGAACAGCTTAAATTACAAAACAATTAACTTGGTCTCATTTTTATAACCTTATTTTGTTAGGCTGTCATTTTTAGGCTAATTTTAGCATCATGGTTTACAAGGTTATACAAACAAATTTGGTGAAGTGTACGTCCAGTGCCAAAAATACCTTTCATGAAATTTTTGGTTGGGATCGATTTAGTATGTTATTATAAGCTCAAAATCACTAAAATTAAACGGCGGTCACTATTGTTTTTAAAATAAACTAGTAGTTCTGCGAACAGTAGACCTCGCTCATGAATAGCCTACAACTTTTAAACTAATGAGAAGGGCTTAAGAAAGTACAGTATATTGAGAGATTTATCTATGACATCTATTATTTTCTCCTTTGAAAGTGCTAAAGACATTGTTTCCAGGGACGCCGGACTTATAAATGTCTCTCAAGGAGGTACTGTACCTTCATATCGTCCCCATATTTACAATATTACAAATTTTCTAACAATTAATTATAAGAAATCGGTCAACTGACAGAAAAATGAAATATGCAGTAGGCAATTTAGACCACCATGAAACGGAAATGATTCTAAATAACATGGGTATGATGGTGACAATGACAGTAGGTTGCTAATAATGTTTTTCTTAAAACGTGGATTCAATGTTATGGCGGCTTGTTATGCCTATGCAGAATGTTTATGCTCACAAGTCGGTTTCCGATCTCATACTAAAGCAATCTGAAAAATGCAGAACTCCAGGGTAATCCTACAATCATGACGCTAAATGACTCAGCATGTGGCCTGGATGATACCAAAGTAAAGACAAGCACAAAGAATATGAAGGCCGCAGAGAATAACAGGCAGAACCCAGACACCTCTGATCCAACGGAGAATATGACAACTACAGAGAATAATATGCAGAATACAGACACACCGAGTGAAGCTACAAAAAACGACAAAGCACACAAAGAAGACCACTCCCAATGACACAACCTAATGGAGAGTACTTACCGGACCATGGAAAAAATAGCAACCTATCAAGAAAAACAATAGACAAAAATATAGTCATTTTCTTCCTGAATATACAACGAGGCCTACAAAATAAGATAGAACAATTGATCATAGAGGTGGAAAAAATAAGACCCCATTTCTTACTAATAGCTGAACACGGATTGAGCAAGGACAGACTAGAGACTACTAATATACCAGGCTTCACGCTACAAACCGACTTCTCAAGGAAACTTCACATGTGGGGCGGCGTAGCCATATACTCATCTGACACTCTAGATTACAACTATAAAATTTTGAACACAGACAATTTTTCCAAGGAGCTCACCAGTGAAATGGCTGCTTTGACTTTAAGGACAAAAACTAGGAAACTGACAATAGCTTGTATTTATAGGCCAACATCTGGAAATACCCTAGAGTTTTACGAGTATATGGACAGGTTCTTGACACATATCATGACAGGTAATGGTGACATAGTGATAATGGGGGATTTGAATGTTGACTCACTGCAAAATTCACCCAATTTAAAGAAACTAAAAAACATTTTAGCCCAGCATAACTTGGAAACACTACAGCTTCCACCAACGAGACAAACATCTAACTCTGAGACAAGCATAGATCACTGCATTACAAACCTGTGCAATCCTAAAATAAAAGTAATCGATAATGTAATATCAGACCACAGGGGAATAGAATACACTCTTGATGCATCTATAAGCCGCAGACAAGACGATATGGTGAGCTTTAGGCGACTGAATCCTGAGAACATGGATCTGGTGAGACTGGCACTCCAAAGGGAAGACTGGAAGGAACTAATGGGATCAAAAACAGTGAATCAGAAGTACAACATTTTTGTAGAGACCATGCTATACCACATGAACTGCATTTGCCCCTTCAAAGCAGGAAGAATAAACAGAAAAAAGACAAGACATTTTGAAGTTACAGAAAGGATTAGAGACCTAAGACAGAGGCTACTTGATGCCAACACCTTATACCAGATGACCGGAACCCACGAACACAAGATCAAATACTCACAGTCAAAGGAAATATATGATAGGGAAGTCAAAGCAGAAAAAAAGAGATACATAACAGACAGAATAAAGCAGTCAACAAATCAAACTAAAGAAACATGGAGGGTAATAAATGAGGAACGAAAAATGAAGAAGAGCACAGGAAATGACGTACTGAGTTTGGTAATGGGTAACAAACTAGAAACAGATCGGGATATTTATTCTTTGTCCTTACCTGCTCATATATCAGCTTTTATCTGTTACCAACCTCGACTTAGGAGCGAATACATCAATTGTACAGCAGATGCAGCCAGAGATCATATAAATTCCTACAATAGAGCTTAAAACCCGACAAGACTCTGTTCTCGAAGTATATTCTGAACGATATTTGGTCCAAATACCGTATTTTAATCCTTCAGAACTTATTAGAGACGCAGTCCCGTAAATTATCTACATCGGGATTTTTGCTCGACCTGTATGATTTTGTATGCTCATTCTTCACAGGTAATAATTTTAAGGTATCCGTATTCAGTGTTTGGCGGTCGCTACACTGCTTATAAAAATTTCATCATTATACAATCTGTCATTAGAAGAATCAAGGGTGAGCGAGCGTTTAGACCTCCCGCGATTCCGACAATTGTATTGAATCTTGTAGTGAGTCAATCAGTCTGGTGTACACTCAGCGTCCACGCACGCAGTTACAAAATTTATAGCCTCTACACCATTGATTCAGTACAAGATTCACTCTACATGTGTGAAGCCGTTAAAAAACGCACCACATGATTTGCCGGCCCAACGTGAGGCATTTAGATACAGCACTACATGATTTGGCAAATCTCCCTACGTATGTGAGGCGAGTAAAATCACGCTTCACAATATATTTCCAAAATAATCAATTTTAGAGGGATATAGGGCATTTTTGATTATTAGAAATATTTATTGAATATTTAAAATCATTTTAATGATCACTTGTAAATCCTTTACATAGCTTTCCACCTCGGTAGAAATTTCATAGTTACGAACAAGTAATTTTGACAAAAATTGTTGGCTACAATGAAAATCTTTGTGAAACACTTGTTCGTAACAAGCAAATCACTTGTAAACTTGTAGAAATTCATTGTAACTACAAGTTTACAATATTCTGCTTTTGTGAAACGCTAGTAATCAGCTGTTCTCCAAAACCATGGTTGGCAACAAGACTTGTAACCTACTTGTACCTTTGTAAAACGGGCCCCAGAAGACCAGGATTGGAACTTCCCAAGGTCACGTGACGTGTTTAGTTTTGGCGTCATGTAAAAAGCATTGGTTAGATAGGCGATTGATTACAAGTTTCCATTCTGTATATTCTGTGATCTGTGCTCCGGCGACCCGTAGAAAAGTAAACAGAATCAGAAGAAACAGATCTTGACTGGCAAATTTTGTTGAATTTTATTAAGTGTTTCTGTATGAAAAGATAACTTATTCGATCTGAAAAAGAACAGTTCATAACGTTGAAATTTATGTTTCAAATACAAAAGTAACTTGAGGTTTTTCATTTTTCATGTAGGCCTACTTATTATTCAGATGTCAAATAGGCCTAAATTTCATAAGAATTAAAAGAATTTTTCACATTCTACTCTCATAATAACCAAATATGGAGACAATTTTTCACGAAAAGGTAAGCAAAATTGAAGTTTTTGGATTGTGAACAGCTTAAATTACAAAACAATTAACTTGGTCTCATTTTTATAACCTTATTTTGTTAGGCTGTCATTTTTAGGCTAATTTTAGCATCTTGGTTTACAAGGTTATACAAACAAATTTGGTGAAGTGTACGTCCAGTGCCAAAAATACCTTTCATGAAATTTTTGGTTGGGATCGATTTAGTATGTTATTATAAGCTCAAAATCACTAAAATTAAACGGCGGTCACTATTGTTTTTAAAATAAACTAGTAGTTCTGCGAACAGTAGACCTCGCTCATGAATAGCCTACAACTTTTAAACTAATGAGAAGGGCTTAAGAAAGTACAGTATATTGAGAAGATTTATCTATGACATCTATTATTTTCTCCTTTGAAAGTGCTAAAGACATTGTTTCCAGGGACGCCGGACTTATAAATGTCTCTCAAGGAGGTACTGTACCTTCATATCGTCCCCATATTTACAATATTACAAATTTTCTAACAATTAATTATAAGAAATCGGTCAACTGACAGAAAAATGAAATATGCAGTAGGCAATTTAGACCACCATGAAACGGAAATGATTCTAAATAACATGGGTATGTTGGTGACAATGACAGGAGGTTGCTAATAATGTTTTTCTTAAAACGTGGATTCAATGTTATGGCGGCTTGTTATGCCTATGCAGAATGTTTATGCTCACAAGTCGGTTTCCGATCTCATACTAAAGCGAAAACAAGAGCTAACTAACTAAGCTGTTATGTCTCCGGCCGGTTCGGTATTTTGGCACTGGACGTACACTTAAGCCCAAATTTCTTGTCATATCAAACAATCAATGATCATTGATATCAATAATATTTTTCTAACTTGTTCTGTGCTCTTTATTGTTTGTTTGGTATATCATAATGACATTCTTCATCCAACCAAGTCAACGTTTTGTGTAGGCTATCTTGTTCTACTTTTTAAAATTATTTTGATATGTTGCATTTCATTTTTTAAATTGTATAAAAAGTATGTAAGTTATTGCGAGAAATACTGGTACAAATAACAATAGTCATCTAGTTAGAAATTTGTAAATGAACTAATCAATTTTAAACAAATTTTGATTCATTAGTATACAATAATATTATTGCATTATTTTTACAGCAAGAAGGCTCACTTTGTGCTCAACACTGTTTGAATGCACTTCTTCAAGGGGCTTATTTCACTCCAGTTGATTTAGCCACTTTAGGCCAGCAAATGGACGATGAGGAGAGAATGAGAATGGCGGAGTCTGGAGTTGACACAGATGAATACAGGAGGTTCCTTCAGGTAGAATAAATCATTTAAAAATTTCAACCTTTATGAATAGTACAGATAATCAGAGGTAGGCCTATTTTTGAATGTAGGATTACTTACAAATTACTTCATTAATATTTTATTTCTAACTAGGGACTATCAGAATTCTCAGACGTTTGAAAATTGGCCGGCAGTGCTCCAGGTAATGCGATGACGTATAATTCGGGGAACTTTCTTCTGTAAAAGGAGAATCCTTTCACAGCTACCCGCATGGCCCCATAGTACTATTCCATAGCTTATATGACTATAGAACAGCCCATGGTAGGGTGAAATCAAGTAGTTGGCAAGCGCTTGTCGCTTCAGTTTCATAAAAAACGTTACCCTGGCCAGTCGATTGATTGCACAGCATGCCAATATGTCGCTCCCAAGATAGAGGAAAACTCAAGAGTTTGAGCCTGCATAATCACGCCTTAAGGTGTACACCAGGCTCTGTGTTCCCCCTCATTCAGACAGTTTGTTTGATTTGAAGTTTAAATCTTAAACCACTGGCTAGCCTCTTCTACAAGTAGATTTGACTGGGCAACAACAGTTTGGGGGTCCTTATCCTGGGCCAGTAGGGTGGTATCATCAGCTAACAATAATGCTCTTCCATGCACATTGAAGTCGTTTGATGAACACAAACCAAATCAATTTTATTGTTCACATTATTTGTAACATAAAAATCATCAGCACTTTTCTTCAGTAATATTTTTTTAATGTTGATTGTTATTAAAACTAGTCTCAGAGATTAACCATTAATTTTCATATCACTATAAATCTTACTATAAAACTTCAGTTCATCCATTGATGGGCCCAAGTAGTTCTGAGATTATGAGATCAGTAAAAATGATATAGTCTGCGTACACTATCACAAATTGATTTTAAACTAGTTCGAAAGGCTTTCTTCTCTTCAGCCTCCTGGTAAGATCTTCGTTCTGTAGTAGTTGGCTTGCCTCAGGGTTGACATGATGATGGAGTCTCGACTCATGCCGCAAAGCAAATCGACTTATCTCACTGGACACTAATAGAATTCGTAGATCTCTATGCAAGTCATTGTTTCTGATGTACCAAGGAGCGTTGACCATATTCCTTAATACTTTATTCAGAAATTTCTGTATCATATTGATGTTACTTTTACATGCACATCCCCATAGTTGCATCCCTTACACCCAAATTGGTTTTAAGATTTGGTTGTAGAGAATGATCTTGTTTTTCAAAGATAGGGTGGATTGGCGACCAAGCAACCAATACATTTGTACATATTTTATATCAAGCAGTTTTCTTTTGATCTTGATGTGCTCCTTCCACTTCAGTTTTACATCCAATGTCATTCCAAGATATTTTGCTGTATTTTCACAGGGAATTCTATGGCCATTCAGATTGATGTTGATTGTTTCTGCCACCTTCTGAATTCATTCAGATTGATGTTGCTTGTTTCTGTCACTTTTTTGTTGGTAAACCAAATCGATGATTTGAATTCATTCAGCTTTATTTTACATTTTGTTGTCCATTGGCATAGTTGATTTGCAGCTATTTGAATAGTGTCAGATGTTTCTTCTATAGTGGCACCTGAAGTCGAAAGCGCAGTGTTGTCAGCAAATGTAGCAACAGTGATGCCAACACATTGAGGAATATCACAAGTGTACAACAGGTATAATATGGGCCCGAGAACGCTTCTTTGAGGATGGCATGCCAATTTACAGAATCCCAAACGACCGAAACGCTATATTTTCCCAAACGGCCGAAAACTACTTTTTCCCAATTGGCAGAATTAATGAAATATTGAAACTGGAACTTTCTCATTCAGCCGAATCCCAAATGACAGAAAACTTTAAAGAATTTTCCCAATCGACAGAAAACGTGGTTTGTTCCATTGAGCCGAAAGTGGTGAGAGTCCCAAACAACCGAAAGTGGTGAGAGTCCCAAATGACCGAAAGTGATCAGTTTCCCAAACGATCGAAAACTCCTGTTTGTCGCAAACGGTAGAAAGTACAGTAGAAGTGCCACTTCTCTACTCTTTTTCTTATACTCTCTTATCCTCTCTTCCGAGGAGACACTCCGAAAAAATAATTGAAAGGAGCTGTGGATTCATTTTCTACCATTTTGGTGAAACACCAGGTCATAAAGGTGTTGGATTCCTTGTTAGAAAGGAGTTGAAGACGAAAATCGTAGAGTTCAAAGGTATATCCGAAAGAATAGCATTGCTGAAGTTGAAAACTCAGGGAAAACTGTTACATATTTACCAAGTTTATGCTTCTACTTCAATGGCTGAGGAAGCTGAGCACGAATCATTTTACAATTCACTCACCGCAGCTCTAAGCAGGGAAAGAAACAATTGGAAACATATAACTTTGATTATTGGTGACTTCAACAGTCAGGTGGGAAAGCAGGAAGAGGGTGAGAGGCTTACAGTAGGGAAATATGGCTATGGGTCAAGGAACGAAGCTGGACAAAGACTGGTGGATTTCTGTCAAGAGCAAGGATTAAGAATAGTTAATACATTCTTCAAGAAACGAGCTGGTAAGAAGTGGACTTGGATTTCACCAAATCAATTGTTTAAAAATGAAATAGATTATGTGCTGACTAGGCACAATGGAATTGTGAAGCAGTTTGAGGTTTCAGGGAGTCTGAAATTTTATACAGATCACAGACTCATATCCATTGAATTGACAAAAGATTGCTTCAAAAGGAGGCCAAAAAGAGAATGGAATGAAGAAGTAGTAAGGAATATTTTCAAAGCAAATGAACAAGGACAATTTGAATTAGAATTGCAGAATTGGCGTGAACAAAGAGGTGTATGTCTGCAAGAGAGCTACAATAGATTGGAAAGCATCATAAAAAATGCTTTTGAACCTATAATAAGTACAAAGATGAGGAAAATAACCAATGAAACTAAAGAATTTATTGTTAAAAGAGAAGAAATGAAGAAGAAAAAGAACAAAAGTTTCCATGAACGAATTGAGTTTAATACGCTTTGCAAATTAGCAAGATACCATATTAGAAAGGATATTAGGACATTTGAAGACAGAGTTATAAAAAATGTATTGGACACCAGTGGATCAACAAAGAAATTGAGAAAACAATTGATTGACGGTAAAGAATGGAAAGTTGGAGTCAAAGATAGTCGTGGCAGGATTGTAAGGAATAGGAAAGGTATTTCTGAAAATGCTACTGAATTCTTCAGAGAGCTATATCGGGACACATCTGAGAGCGCTGTTGTATTGGAGCAGATTAATTTGCAGGAAGAAGTACCAACAATTGAAGAAAGTGACCTGAAGACAGTTGTAAGTACTTTGAAAAGCAATACCATGGCAGGAGGCGATAGGATAACAAACGAGATACTGAAAGTACTGTACTCGATCTCTTCAGAAACAATAATCAGTCTGTTTGATAGAATCTTCAGTGAACACTCGGTACCTCAGCAGTGGAAAACATCAGACATAATTCTACTGTTCAAGAAAGGAGATCAATACGACATCAACAACTATCGACCAATAAGCATTTCATCTTGTTTCGGGAAACTCTTCATGAAAATGCTACAATATCGCCTACAACCAATTATGAATGAGCGTCAACCAGTCGAGCAGGCGGGATTTCGAAGTGGATTCTCAACGATTGACCATCTTCAAGCAGTTAGTCAACTCATAGAAAAATGTGAGGAATTCAATATAGGTGTCTACTTGGCCTTTATTGATTATAAAAAGGCATTTGATAGTTTGAAACATGCATTCCTCTTCACGTCGCTTGAAATGATTCCAGCAACCTTCTTAAATATAATAAAGGACGTATATAACAATAGTACAGCACGAGTAATATCAGATTCACCAGGAGAGATCTTCAGCGTGCAGAAAGGTGTGAAACAGGGTGACCCACTCTCGCCGTCTCTCTTCAATGCCGCTCTACAAAACATTTTTAGTGGTCTCAAGTGGGATAGGTATGGTTTGAATATCCAAGGACAATATCTAAATCATTTACGTTTTGCGGATGACATTGTTCTTATCGCCAAATCTCCATTGGAACTAAAAATCATGATAACCAGTTTGGCTGCTGAAAGTGAGAAAGCGGGGCTCATTGTTCCAAGGAAAACACATCTCATGACTAATAGGGAATCAGTAGACTTAATACTTGATGGCTGTTCATTGAATTGGTCAAGAGAGATTATTTATCTAGGACAACTGATTGCTTTCACTGACAGAACCGACAAAGAAGTGAAACGTAGGTGTGCAATTGCATGGAGGAAATATTGGTCATTGAAAAGTATTCTCAAGAATAAGGAGATTAGTACTGTTAAGAAGACACAGATATTAAAGACTTGTGTTTTCCCGCGCTTATTTACGGCTCCCAAACCTGGGCGTTAAAGAAAGCAGTACTACAGAAAATAGCAAGAACTCAAACGGCGATGGAAAGAAGTATACTGAACGTAAGGAGGCTAGATAGAGTTAGGAATACATCCATCAAGGCGATAACAAAATTGGACGATGTACTGAAGACTATCAAGACTCTGAAGTGGAAGTGGGCAGGTTACGTCGCTAGATTGGAGGATGGCAGGTGGACGAAGAGTCTAACTTTGTGGAAGCCCAGCTGGAGGAGAAGGAAAATTGGACGACAGCGATTCAGATGGGAAGACGACATTGTGAAAGTGACTGGGGATAGGTGGGCAGTGTATGCAAAAGATAGAGATAGATGGAGGAACCTGGGAGAGGCCTATGTCCAATAGAGGACCTGGTTTCCACAAATAAAATGATAAGAACATTTTTGCATTTTCTTTTTATTTAATCTTGTATACTAATAATGGAGTTTGGACTATTTGAAGAAAAGCTAGCTAATTCAGTAATGTTATTTAATATTTTCAGTTTAGCAAAGATGTTCATTCTTTCTACATATTATTCTGTATTATTGCATAGTGTTGGGAACCAATAGAGGCTTTTATTATTATTATCCTCTCTTCCCTTATTTTTTTCTTCTGTTCTCTTCTCTTCCCTTTATTCTTTTTCTCCTATTCTATTTTCTTTTCTTTTCTTCTCTGATTTTGCGTCTACTTCTCCATTATTCCTGTAGAAATAAAAGGAAATTAAATGGGTAGGAACTTTCGTTCCTCTTCTTAAAATCTATTGGACTAGTAGTTTTGTGAACAGTAGACCTCGTGCAGTTATAAAACATAGTCTCCTCTGATACTGTCCATCAGAGTAAATTCTGTCCTGTCGTTTCGGCGAGATATCAGTGTATAAACGACTAGTGGCTGTTTTGGTTGTTGTATCGACAATGCCAATAATTTGATCTACACAGCTATGCTTCTATCATCAAAAGCTTACCGAGTTGAAAGCAGAGAAAAGTCGGGGGAAAATACTATGCTACTTCAAGTTATCAATATTGCATGCCTCACTACATGCAATTAATTCCACACAACAGCTGTTTTTCCACCAAGTTAAATTGAGATATTGAATTGCAAGCGTCATTATCCACACCACAGCTGTTTTTTACCAAGTTACATTGAGATATTGAATTGCAAGCGTCATTGCATACAATAATTATAATCCACTCGACACCTGATTTATGATGAATAATTCTATAGTCTGATTTTTACTATAATATTGGCGTATGAAGGAGGCTTCGTTTCCTTTTATATTATCCTCGAAATGCGAAATTTCCAAAAAACCTTGTATATAAGTCGACGCGCAATTTAAAAAGAACACACCTGTCAAATTTCATGAAAATCTATTTCCACGTTTGATGATTAATTGATGATCAAATTGATGAATTGATCAATTGATGATTAAATTATTATTTTTGAGCTTTACTAACTCTTTATGTTTTCAATTGTTTCTTCTTTCTTTGTATACCGTATACATATTTTTCATACCCCTCTTTTATACCCCTTCGCTAACTTTCCTGCATCTAACTCAAATATCGTTCCCTTCTAATCTTATTAGTTATACTGAATCGTTGTGTATATTTAATGAAGTGCGATATTATTCTATCTTGTTTTTATCTTTAATTGTAAAGTTATAGCCAATATATAGTGAGAGTAAAATCTTTCATTCACATGTCAACTCAAACCAAAAGTAAAAGGACATGCTCGGATTGTTCTGAACTTAACAAAAACTGGAATGTAAAGAGCTTCAATTAATGGAAGAAAGGCAGCGTAGATGGGAGGACAGAATTGAGATGGAAGCAAAAGCTCAGGTATCTTCAAATAATAGGCCTTTGAAATCTCCATCAGGGAAACAACCACACAGCATTGTGAAACGTCCTACAATAATTAAAAATAGAGTCAATAAACTTCCTGCTTCTCCCACTCCAAGAGCTCTAGGCCCGAAAAATACCGGTAATGAACATGCTACCAAGAGATTACCTCCCTCGATTCCAAATCCCTCAATTTGTGGAGAGAATAGATTTTCAGTGCTGGAAATTTATGATTCACAGCCCATTACACATGTTGAGCTAGTTATCCATCCTCAATCGCCGGAATGCTGGTCCTCAACACCTCCAAAACGTATCAAAGGTCGATGAATGTGAGATTTTATTCGGATAGCCAAGGAAGAGACGTTTACAAAAATTTTAATGACATCAATCATACGTTCTCTAGTATGATTAAGCCCGGAGCTAAATTCAAGGACATATCAGTGGAATCTGGAGAGATGGACGAAAATGATGTCACTGTGTCTCTGGGAGGTATGAATGATATTGCCTGCAACGAAAGGAAGGAATTTCACACATCTCTTCGACAGAAACTGCGAGACCTACAGAATCGACGGGCGGCAAACGTAATTGTTTTCTCGGTACCACACAGACACGATCTACCTAGCTGGTCTGCCGTTAATAAAGGCATTCAAAAGGCGAATAAAGAGAACTTTAATGTAGGCTATGTAAATATTTTAAGAATGTGACATTTGTGAACATTACAAACATAGGTAGAAGGTTTCACACCTCTCATGGCCTTCACTTGAACTCGTTAGGGAAAAAATATGTGTGTGACAGAATTGTTGATGTAGTACATAAGCTTGCTTCTAAACAGGGTAAAATGTGTGAATCGTTTCCGGTGCAGTATCAATTCGATTTTTTTTAGAGTTGGAACCAACAACTATCAATCAAACCCTGATAGATTGATAGACCCTCAGCTCAGTTGAGAAATTGTTAAAAATAATGTAGCTGGATCTTTCAAAGTGAATATTCAAGTTGTATGTAGCGTTCTGTCTCATGGTGATGTTTTTGTACAGAACAATAGTAATAATACTCAAAATACTTCAGAATTTAAAGTGGGATTTCTCAATATTCAGGGTATCAGAGGGAAACATGTAATTTTGAACGAGTTTGCTAATGATAATATGTTTGATGTACTATTTTTGAATGAACACTAATGCCAGGAAGACGAAATTCATTTCCATAAATTAGATGATTTCCAACTTCTGAATAGCTTCAACAGGAAACAACATATTTATGGTGGTGTGGCAATTTATATCAATAAAGCATTGGTAGATAAATGTAGCAGATTAGATCTAGTTTCGTTTTGTAGTGAGCTCCACTTTGAAGCAGCAGCTATCTATTTAAGAGAATTAAAAATTGTTTTGGTAACTCTTTATCGATCACCCAACGGTCGGTGATCCACAAATATTTTTAGAAAAACTAGAAGATATGTTCCATTTTTTCCTAAATCCTAGATGGCAAAATCATAGTATAATTCTAGGTGGAGATACTAATGCGGCTTTTGATGTTACGAGAGACACATGCACTTCTAAAGAATTACAAAATCTGTTAAGACAATTCAATTATAATTTTACCAACTTTAAGGCAACTAGAAAGACTGCCTGTCTTGACAATGGGCCATATGAATAAAGTTGAGCATTTGCTTATACTTCTAAAATAAGGAGCATTTGCTTCATTTTCTATGAATAAACGTGAGCAAAACCTTTTGCTCATGCTCATCAAAAAAATAGTTTGAGCATTTGCTCAAAAGTAAAAGCTTTTGCTCAAAATTGTATGAATAAACTAGAGCATTTGCTCAACTTTTGAAGCAAATGCTTCAAATAAGGTGAGTCTAGTCTAGAGTAGCTTATCACCTTTTTCTCATAGTAAAATGGCTCAACTAATTCGTATGAGGAAGAGGAAACTATACCAGATACGATAGCAACCAATAGTTGAGAACTATTATAAAACTCTTTTTAGATTCAACCATGATATATATCACCATTATCCCTACAAAAGAATAAATACAAAAGATACCTGATATAAAGATAGCCATCACAAAATAGGAAATAGGCATTTAAGAAGATGAGAGTGTAGACGATTAGAAGAAGGCTATTGATATTATAAAAATATGCTGAAGATTATTGTAGAGATGACATTTTTTCACGCTATTATTTCAAAATTCTAAACTCAACTAACCTAAAACTCTATTCATAAATAGAAAACAGAGCAGACGACGCAAACATTAGTGGTGCCCCCTACTTGCATATTTAGCGCTTCCGTGAGCTATAAAAACAAATTAAGGCTACAAAAGCGAATCAGCTGATGAAAAATCTTTAAAATACGTGAGCATTTGCTCCAGAGTTCAGGAGCATAAGGTAAGAGTGTAAGGTAAAGCTTATTCATATAAAAATGAGCAAATGCTTTTGCTCCATGCTCTTGCTCATGAGCATTTGCTCTAGTTTTATTCATATCGGCCATTATATTTACAAATATGTAGAAAGGAATATATTTTGCTCGGACGTAACTCCTTTTGCTTTTTCGGATCATGACTCAGTTTGGTTGAAAATGAATAGAGCTAGCTCAATGTTACCAAGTAGTGAGTGTGGAGAGCCCAAGTTTGACATCACAAGACCAATGACAAAAAATAAATTTCTCAATTTTAAAAATGCTCTCAAAAGTTATGACTGGAAAAGTTTGCTCAATAATAATAAACATTGCTCAGCTGATGAAGTCTTTGATAAATTTTTCAATGTTGTATTGAGTATATTCGAATCTTATATTCCTATGCATAAGTCTAAAGTCAATTCTCGTGTGCGTAATGTTAATAGTTATTTGTGCAACTAGTGCGCAAAGTGACAGTTTGCTGCACCGAAAGAAACGTTTATGCCCGAGCCGTAGGCGAGGGCGGAATGGCTTCTTGAGTGTAGCAGAGGAACTTTGCGCACGTATTTCACATTTAATTTTTCCCACAGTTACCATTGAATATGAGAAGTGGTTGATTGAATGATTATGGGTAAAATGATGGCTGAAATCCATCAAATGTTTGTGTGTGTGATGCTGTTATTAATAGCAACTTTAATTCATTTAAAAATTAATAATCCAATTGAAGTTGAAAATTCTCAGCCAAAGTTCTCATTTTTATTAATTCAAGAATCAGAAAAAATACAGATGGAACAAAAGCTTCACATTCAAAATACACGCCAACAGCTTGTTGGCTGAACCGAGATGCAAGATGGCTAAACACAACAAGATTGCTGAACCGACAAGCGCGCGACCTAGCGGGAAGAATCGTACCTAAGTTTGTTTCATCCAGCTAAAAATTACTGAAACACGATTCAGAAATTTAGACTTTTGCTCAAATTAACGAGAAAAATGCTCAAAGTAAACTGAAAAATATTTATAAAAATAACATAGACAACAGAGAATATTTATCGTAGTATTGTTATGTTTTTTATTATTTTTATTTATATGAATATCGAACGGTAATCATTTAACCTCAAAATTCGAATTTTATAATGTATATTTGCTACTTTTCTCATTTCTTGGAGTTAATGATTAGAATTCGTAAATGATGATTATTTAATTATGATTTAGATGAACATTATTCTTGTTTTGGATTTCTAGATTGGGATTTTATCATAAATGTAGGGTAGCCATTTAAATGATTCTTATCTAAATCTAACCACAGTCATTTTTACCAACTTAAAGTTTGTTTTCGTGCACTAATCCTCCATATAACCCACCAACTATTTTGTGTTGCCATGTTGCAAATCTGGAGTGCAGAAAAATTTTTTCCCGCACTAGAGCGGAAAAGTGAATTTTTGCGTTCTGTAATCAGTGTAGGAATCGTCACTTTTCAAGGTAACTGTAGGAAAAAATAATAATGCATGGTATACTACTCAACTTGCAGCTATGAAAAATGAATTAGAATTGCATTCGTATATGTATAGAATTTATGGAACAGATGAGTTTAAATATAGGTTCTCGTCGACTTGAATCTTAGACCTCACTTCGCTCGGTCAATTACCTAATAAGCAATAATTACCTTCACGAGTTATCCTGTCATATTGAGCGAGCAATATTTATGTATGTTTATGTACTTATTTATAATTTAACGGACCTCGAAAAAGGCTCTAACGATTTTGATGTGATTTGCAATATAGAAGGATCTTGATAAAAAAAATCGATTGCACAGAGTCTCATTCCTGGGAAATCTCGTTGAAGGACATAAAAAGCAGAAATCTATCCTTCCAGGAACAGCTGATACAAGACTGCAATTTTCATTATCTGTTGTACCACTAATAAAAGTGAAATGTGATTATTTCAGCTGAATGGCCCGGCAAATACATTCTATTCCAATCAGCTGATCACGTGTAAAACGTGACAAAATTCTCAGCTTAGAGAAAGAAGAAGGAAAAGGAGAAGGAAGGGAAAAAGAAGAAGGAGAAGGAGGAGAAAAATAATAAGGAGGAGAAGGAGAAAGGTAAGGAAGGAGAAGGAAAGATAAGAAGGAGGAGAAGAAGAAGAAGAAGAAGAAGAAGAAGAAAAGAAGAAGAAGAGAATGAAAAAGAAGAAGAAAAGAATGAAGAATAAGAAATTTCATTACATTCATCTTCATTATTTATTTTTTTTATTTTACAAAGGCGACTTTCTAGAAGTATATTAAGCCTAGCTGATGATGATGGGATGAATGGATAATACAATGGAGGTAGAGTAATGAATGAATAAAAATATAGGTTACCGTATGCTATCCACTTGAATTGATTTGAGTCCACATTTCAGTCCAGAAATAAATAAACTAGAAATTTTGAATTTGATTTGATAAAAAACCAAATAGAATAGAATGATTACATTCAATAAACTCTCAGAACTTGAAATATTAAGCTATTAAGAAAAAAATATTCCTGTATCAATTCTCTATCCTTTCGCAATTGCGAAAATGAATATAATGAGGGAATAGGACAAAACTGAACATCTATTCCCTCATTACATTCATCTTCATCATCTATTCCTCCATTCTCTATCCATTCGCAATTGCGAGAATGAATGTAAGAAATCTGTATATGACAGCTTTTGTTATTATTTGTATATGACATTATTTTTATTTGTCACCTCTTTTCTTCCTTCACATTTCCTTTCAATTCATTTTTATCGTTACGATCAAATAAAATTTACTGATTGTGTGCAGAATGATTGATACATAATGTGTAATAAAATAACAGGCTTTCCGCCCGAAACTAATTCTTCTCCAATTTTTTCAGAACAGTCCAGAGTTTATGTTGTTATTTAAACTTCACTGAAAATAATGTAGTCTATACCAATTTACCTAGAATACAAGGATCACGCGCATCTCGATCTTTTGATGATCAGAGTCAGATGATCGGTGTGACGTCATTGGTGCTCTAAAAATCTATTCTTCCTATCTTTTCAATGTTAAATTGAGCAACTTTTCAAGTCTTTTTCTTAAAAAGTACATGACTTTCAAGTGTCATCGACATCTCTTACGATCAATACAATATTCAACTTCAATTTTTCTAGATGTTCAATACTTTTGGACGGCTGGATCTTTTAAAATGCTCGATTTTGTAAGAGTCTGCACATCGAATACCTGTTGCTCTCTTATTGAAAAACCAACATGCCTCCCTGGCTCTTCTGTTACTAAATTACTCAATGCTGATGAATTTGATAAATCAATCATTGATTAAGGAATTAAGAAATTGAAAAAATTAATTAGACTATAATATTATTCCTCTTAGAATCCTTGATATCTTGTCTGTGTAGCCTACTTTATACGAGTATTACAAATAATCAGTAGAAACATCTTGCCGGTTCATTCAGAAAAAATATGACTTCCATGTACATTAACCAGGTAATAGTTGTTTGCTATGGTCATAGTTGTGTGAACGATGTTATTGGAATGAGTAGCGATTGATAAATGATAGATGAATGTCACTTTTTGTGTGGAGAAGTCTTATACTCAAGCTGCGTAATTAAAAAGCCAACCCCTCCAACAGGAATGAATGAATTAAACGAAGGGATCATTATTCATCTGTGTATGAATGATGAATGTATGAAAGCGTTGGATAGAGATGAATAGAATTCTGCAATTGAGGGATTGATGATATGAAATGAAAATAAATAGTTGATATGAGGATAGTCATAACTTTCTTTAGCAAATTCAATTACCTTTCTATTAGTACCTGATTTTCTAAGATTGGACCAAAATTAACTACTTTGATATGGCAGCTTTAGTGATAGGACACCGCTGAGGGGTAAGTTGCAGTGCATGCGGCTATAGTCTGCCACAACAATGCAACACTCTCCGGCTGCTTTGTATGTCATTTGTAAGCTATTTTAGATTATTTCATACAATAATTCGATGTTACATAACTCTCTTGGTCTTGGCATAATCACTGTAATGTAATTTATTTCACTTGAGTGGAGAAAAATTAGTTAAATATTTGTTAACAATATGCTTTCTATTTACATTAATACAGAAACTTCTATACATTCTGGAAGAAAATAATAGTGCAAAGAAAAAAGAATACAATTAACAAAGGTTGAGAAACATAGCCAAATTTCAAATAATTTGTACGAAATGCCGTCCACCTGCATTTTTTAGATAAAAATTGGGTAAAGATTTGTTAACATTATGCTTTTTATTCACATTAATACAGAAACTTCAATACATTCTGAAAGAAAATACAAATGCAAAGAAGAAAGAATACAATTAACAGAGGTTGGGAAGCATAGCCAAACTTCAAATAATTTGCTTGAAATGCTAATTCTCCTTCTTCTTCTCCTTCACCTTCTTCTTCTCCTTCTCCTTATTCTCCCTCATCTCATTCTTCTCATTTTGCTCCTCCTCCTCCTTCTCCTTCTCCTTATTCTCCTTATCCTCCCTCTTCTCATTCTTCTTCTCATTCTATGAGGAATGCTGACAGAAATTGAATCTTAGTATAGCAGCAATAAATATTCAGCCTTGTTGCCAAGTTAGAAACTAAAATGTAAAATTAGCTGCCAGTGTAGAAAAGGGAGGTGTGAGTGGAAGAATGAAGTGGAAATCAAAAGGAGGGACGAAATATGAAAAGGAAGGTATTAAAAGGAAGAGACGAAAGAGTTCAGTAAAGGGTGAGATTATGATGTAATACACAGAGGGATTTCGGAGAGCGCTTTTTATGATCAGTGGTGGAAGATGTAGAATACCTTCAGAGGGTTTACAGTTTCGGGTGCTTTCGAGTCTTGAGTTGAGAAAAGGGTTCAGGGTGAAGAGTGGGGAACGGAGGAGAATAATTGGGAAAAGAGTAAAAAGAGTTAATGAAGGAAAGAGTAAAGGAACTGGGAGGATAAAGGAAGAAGTGTGCTGGAAAGAATATATATTGAGATAAAAGGAGAGGAATAAGATACATGCATGGATAGTCGGATATATGTACAAAGGTGAGGGATGACAAAGAATTAAAACGAAAAATGAATAGAGAAAAAGAGAGAAGAAAGAAGGATGAGAGGAAGTAGAGGCGGATCGACGAAGATGAGGTGAAGAGGAAGATGGATGTGGAAAAAATGAAATTGGTATCTATCTATAGAAGAAGCGACATGAAAAAGAGTTTGTGAGGGAATGAGAAATCATGACATTTTCATGATTCAATTTTCATGACATTTGCGCCCGGACTATAAGTACAGTTCAAAATATCAATCAAAATTGGACACTAGTCACAATAATTAATAATCCACAACGTATGAACTCCATTAATGCATTACTTTGGAAGGATCTATAGTCCGTGCAAACCTTAGACTGCAGCATTGTTCTTATGGGTTACAGTGCTGTCAGATTGCTCAGTAACCGAGAAAGTCAAATCAGCCGGTCATGTTCTCAAATAACTGTTTAACAATTAAATATTTAAAAAATTAACTTACTTTTTAAAAATTATAAAAAGTTTTTTCTCTTCTTCTTATTTCATTTTTTTATTTTTATTTTTGTCTTTCTTCTTCTTTTTTCATTTTTTCTTTTTCTTTTTGTCTTTCTTCTTCGCCTCCTCTCTCTCTCTCTCTCTCTCTCTCTCTCTCTCTCTCTCTCTCTCTCTCTCTCTTCCTCTTTATCATATTATCCTCTATCATAGCAGTCAAGAATTGGAACTTTCCTCGTTCATTCATCTTTGTCCACGATGATGTTTTTCAAAAGACTCGATGAGTTCTTTAATAATGAGACTTGAACTAACAAAATCGGTCGAGAAACCACGGAGGAGTTGATGAGGTCTCAAAAACAAGTTCGCCTATTCATTTAGAGATAGGCAACACGCACTACAAGCTTGTACATCAAGTTGCAGACTTAGAAGTATTCTATTTTTTCTCATTCGATCGAATTAATGAAATATTGAAACTGGAACGTTCTCATCCAGCCGAATCCCAAATGATAGAAAACTTTAAGAATTTTCCCAATCGACAGAAAACGTTGTTTGTCGCATTGAGCCGAAAGTGGTGAGAGTCCCAAACGACCAAAAGTGTTGAGAGTCCCAAACGACCGAAAGTGATAGGTTTCCCAAACGACAGAAAGTTTCTCTAGTTTGTCGCAAATGACAGAAAGCGTTCTGCCAATTGGGAAAAAAGTAGTTTTCGGCCGTTTGGGAAAATATAGCGTTTCGGTCGTTTGGGATTCTGTCAATTGGGACCCTACGTCTTTGAGGTACTCCAGCCTCAATTTATCTCAGGTTTGAATACTCATCATTCTGCTCAACTCTAAATGTTCTATTTGCAATGTAGGAAGAAAGCAACTCCACATATTTTTCTGGTAGAAATGCATTGAGCTTTTTCAATAGCCCTTCATGCCAAACTTTATGGAAGGCCTGGGCTACATTAAGAAAAATAGCAGAGAAAATATTTTTCTCTCTCAATGACTTTTCTATTATATTTGTTACTCTGTGAACTTGTTCAATTGTTGAGTGTTTCTTTCTGAATCCAAACTGATGTGCTGATAAGGTCTCTTTCTTCTATTATTGGTAGTAGTCGTTTGAGAAAAAGTTTTTCAAACAACTTTGAAATAACAGGGAGCAAAAATATTGGTTTGTAGGATTTGAGTTCATGAGGGGGTTTTCCTGGTTTTTGTAACATTATTATTTCAGCCAATTTCTATGTATCAGAGACATGCTTCAATCTGAATGCTACATTGAATAAATAAGTGAGCAGAGTAATAGCTTTTCTTGGTAGTTTTTTTCATAACATAGTCCTACCCATTGATTAGATCAAAACCAGGTGCTTTCCTTGTACTGAAATTGGTAAGGATTTCTCTCGATACTTCATTTACACTGACAGGCTGAATATCAGATTCATCTATATTTTCAATGGTCTCAATAATTTCTCCGTTTGCAATTTGATTGGGCTGGAAAGTTCTAGCTCAATATTCTGCGAATTCCTCCACTTTTTCACTGTCCTTTCGGGCCCATGATCCATCAGTCTTTTTCAATGGTAGTATCTGTGATGTTGTCATTTTCATTTTTTTCTTAGTCTTTCAGAGTGCATATAGTCTGTCTTAAAGCCTTTTTTCAGTTTCACGATTTTACATGTAATATTCCTTCAGATATTACTTCACTTCAAGCTTCATAAAGGTTCTGCTGTAATAATTGTGTATTGGGATGAAATGTCATTCAATTTTCGGATTCAAGTTGTAATTTAGCAATTTTTGTTGAATTTCAGCAACCATCGGGCAACATGGATGACAGTGGTTATTTCTCAGTGCAAGTGATAAACAGTGCCCTGCACGTGTGGGGCCTCGAGCTCGTGCCTTATGAAAGCTCCGAGTCTAGAGCGGTCATGGCTCAGCAGAACCCTACGTAAGCTTCACCACATTATTTTTACATTCTTTTTTATTTAGAACAATTATTTTGATAATATTGAAATCCATCTTTTTCTTGGGTAATTAATAATATTTAAGACTAGGAGGTAACCCGTGCTCCACAAGGGTCTAATTAAAAACTTGACAAACTGAAAACGTGACGTACTGAATTGTTGAAGAATTTGAAAGTGGCCTATAACCATCCCCGGTTAATTGAGAATCTATATATATATATATACAAAATTACAAATTAATGAGTCTAGTAGTTCAGACGTGATGATACATCATTCGTGAATTTCCAGTTCTTTCCTTCATTATACTATAGATAATTGAGAAAATTGGATTCAAATTTCTTGAAAATACTAGATGGATTGCAACAAAACTTAGAATATAGCTTCCTTATAGTTGTCCTAGGTGCTCACTAAGAAATCTTTTGGTGATATTTTAACTTTAAGGGTGGTTTTTAAGGGGTTGAAGCTCTTAATTTAGAATATATATTCTTCTTCTCGCAATTTCTTCATTATAATTGTAATAGTCAGGTACTTCTTGCTGGAAAAACTCCGAACCCGTTAATTTTTCTGTGCAATAATTGTGGAGTATTGGACATCCTGAATACAAAAAGTTTACCTTCTAACCCTGGAGCATTTTACAGAATGCCTCAAAAAACAACGGATTTTCGGCTCCTTTTCCAGTTCTTTGAGATTTTCGCCGAATCGAGACATCGGACAGAAAAATCTCTTACCTTTTTCTAATAATAAAATTGAATAATTCGGAGCTCTCTATCTCCATTGATTGCTGAGTTGAAATTTTTCAAAAATGAGTATTTTTTGGAAAAACAGATTTTTTTTTAATCAACTGTATCTTCCGATTTCAAATATTAAAATTTGAATGATTCTTAATCCATCTGGACGTAATTTTGTGCTCTACAATCTGTGACTAGGTAGATCGTTCTATCTCAGATAGATTTCCAAGTACACTAGATAACAATGTTCTTTGTAATTTGAAAAACTCCCGATTTTTAGCATCAACCCCCATCATTAACTTCATTATCCTCCTATTGAGAATTCGCACAATAATAAAGGTCTATGTGATCATGTTCTCATACTCACCTGTTACACGCATAAAGGACACCTCAAGGATCAAAATTTCAAACACTAATAACTTTTGACTTTTCGGATCTCCTCATTCTACAACTCATTCTTGGCTTCTCCTGACGGTTCGAAATTACCTATCATAAGAAAAATTAGGTCAAAAATGGGAAATTTGTCCTTGACTGTACTTGAACCTATTTTCATGGCTAATTTCTATATTCAAAGCTGCTTATTCCAGAAACCCATTATGATAAACAATTTTACTTGGTCTTGAATAATTTGGAACAGAATACTCTATAATCATTGCACGAAAAATTTAGCGTGTTCGGAATTAATTCCTCAAACGGTCCTTTTTCACTGCCTCGTGACTGGGTTATAATGTTCATACCATAATGTTAATAGAGCTATGATCGAGAGAGAGAGTGTCTTATCGAAACAGTTGCGGTGGGGTTAAAATTGGCAACTGAATTAATTAAATTATAATTTTGTCAGTTTGGCAATAAGTTGAGGATGATTGCTAAACATGATTTGAGTTCTGTCACTTAATTAGGTTAGCACTAAGGCTCAACTTGAAATGTTGAAATTTTTATCTATGGAGGGCACCTTCCCGGATGCAAACGTCCATGATTCTAGTGACGAGACTATTAAATTTATTCTGTTCTATTAAACAAGAAGTTTCTGTTTGTACGATTGATCTCTAAAATGGTTAAAACGATTTTGATTGAATTTGGATTGTAAATATCTCCCAAAAATGATATAACTTTTAATTCCCGTATCGAAGTACGGGTACCCTGCTAGTTCCTCATAAATACGACGCCATTATTTCTATAGTCAGCATTGCTGGAATGTAAAGGCCCGTTTAGACAGGGAATGTAGAGCTGGCAGGTTACATGTAGCAAGTACACACTGAGCTCAATAAAACTGGAGGTAACAGTGATTGACACAACAATCATTAGTCTAGTTTTACTTGAAGGAAGAAAGAAAACAGTATTTTTTACTGCTTCGTCAATTTAAATTATCAGTAGTTTGAATAAAACGTTAATACAATAACAATAATTCTATTCAGTACAGTATTTTTTCATATTTTATTGGTGCATAACATGTTTCAACTCATAGCAATTTTCAAATAGAGCGGCTTATCCTGTAATATTAAGCGAGCAATTTATGTTTATATGTATGGATGTCACCGGATCTCGAAAACGACTAACAATTCTCAATCACGAAGCCACAATAGAAACTTATGATAAATAAATTTTGATTTTTATAAATATTTTTCTGTATACAATATATAATTTTTCATAATATAATATTCAAACCTATTGATTGTTGGTTTGTTGTTGTGCATGCATCATCTACCAAAAGGAAAAAATGTTGCAATAATGCACAGTATTTCACACGTATTTAAGGCTGTGCAAAGGCTAAAAATAAACTTTCTACTGGTGATATTTTGCAAAGTTGTTCTATTTATATATCATCAAGCTATCAAAATGAAAAAGTTTTTTCATCACTTTTTTAGATATGAGCGCCTAAAGTTTAACTTTTTGTGACAGAACATTTTAATTTCGGTAAGAGATAAATCCATGAGATTTAGAGGATAAATTCTTCATAATATTGTTGATTGAATAAAACAAAAAAAATATATGCAAATATCAATATTTGTAAAAGTTATTCAATTTACTAAAAATGACCAAAAATAACTTTTAGTTGAGCAATGGTTTTTTCATTTTCACGTTCTCGAACCAGGTATTGTAAATGTTCCCTCATCATCTTTTTTTTATCGTATATTTTTATGTATTCCCTGTGTGAAATATTCACTTCATGATGGCCTCAAGACGTCACAGTGGTTAATTGGATTCTACTTTGTCATATAGTATGTACTATTCTTAAGTTTTTAATTTTTTTTTCTGAGCCTTTGAGACTTTTGTATATTGCTGTAATACTTTCTTTAGCTCTTTTTATTTTAATTTTTATATCGCTTCTTACTTGACCTGAATTGAAGCAGAATAATTTAACCGCAACTCACTGCCAACACACAAGGACTCTTATGTTGGCAGTGCCGAATATTACATTGATTACATTGATAATTATTGTTGTGCAAGTTACAATAAATGTATATTTTTAGGTGATTGTATATTGCATACTTTAGTGATTGTATATTGCATACTTTAGTGATTGTATTGTACAAATATTTGTATGTGATTTTTGGCAATAAATTAATTCAATTCAATTCAATTCAATTAATAAGATAACATACAAATTCGTCTTCATGTACTGCAATATACCCAATAAATTAGTCAATAAAACGTCTTTGCATTAAAATAAAATTTCCATTTTTTAGAGAAATGAACGCTTACATATGCAACTACAGAGACCATTGGTTCACGATAAGAAAGTTGGGTCATCAATGGTTCAACCTCAATTCTTTGCTCAAAGGACCCGAACTTATTTCTGACACATATCTGTCATTATTCCTAGCCCAACAACAGCAGGAAGGTAAGCAATCAAAAATTGTTTTCTACTATTCTTTCGAGCTTATTATCTCTTGAATCAATTTATTAGAAATGTTTAAAAAGTGTGCTGCTCAGCGGTGCTTAAGTGGAACGCACTCAGCTGCTACGTAAAGCAATGAAGAAGTGTCAGGTTTAAAAAAGTATCAACCAGAAATCGACGACGTTATTTGCAAGAGAATCATAATAATTGTTAATTTAAAACATATTTTTTTTGAGTAAATTTATACTGTGCAAAACGCTGCAGCAGTGAGCGTTCAACGGGCCTATAACACTCCGTCATTCGCACTTAGAAAAGTAGAATGAATTATGATGGAATCAGTTGAGAAAATGAGACTGTCATCATAGTGTGAATTTGCGAAAAAATGCACATAGAGGCAATAGCCGAAAGTAAAGTTAAATTCTGTAAAATTTTATGATACATCAACGTTCCGATCGACTGTGGTGATGCCATTATCTAGATAAGCATTCTCACGTGTAGTCCAAATATTCAAGTAATCCATCTTAAATTCGCTTAGGAGGTTTTTAAACTTCTGCACACTGAATTTCTCTGTTGATATATCAAAATGAGACATTTGAAACATTAATAATTAATGTATGTTATCCTTGCACCCCTGATATATTTTTGAAGCACTGGTTCGTACTTTAACAACTGGATGATACAACTTTGTTACTAAATTTTGAGATCCACTTTGATTTGATTTGTACAAAAAAGTTACCTACAATATAAGTTATATAATATATTTGAAACTTGAATTTTAAAAACACTTATAAAGTGAAAATGCACCTACTATTAGTAGTCACGATCGTTTCGACGTGGTGTAGGTCATCATCAGACTGAGTTTCACCACTATTGTATCAGACTGAGTCTGATCGAAACGATCTACTTAATAATAGTAAGTTATTACTAATAGTAAGTGCATTTTCACTTTATAAGTGTTTTTAAAATTCAAGTTTTATTTCAAAAGTGAAAAAGTATGGATATGCAACACAGTAATGTAGGAAATAATTTATTTTGAAAGCTATTATCCAGTTTGGTTGAACTCTAATTCAATAACATACTTGATTTCATTATCATGAGTTTAAAATAGTATTCGTTGAAATAACAAATCTGGCTAAAGTAAACATTCAGTCATTAAAATGGGCTCAAATAATAATATTATCAACGATAATAAACGGAAGCTTATGAAGTGAATTAAGATCCTACATTTTGGGGCTCGTGTCCGAGATTGAATTGAATGGGATAAAAGGAATTTATCGCCGGAAAGATCTGGAGTTTTGTGTGGAAAATGTCACATTTAGGTCGAAGAAGTATGACTTGCTGAAAATAGCAGAAGAGTTGAATATTGATCTACGTATTAATCCGAGAGTAGTACAAATAAGTAGATTAATTACAGTATCAGAAGGCTACTACGAAGAGTTGGAGAGAGTAAAGAGAACTGTCGGAGAGAGTAAAGACAGATAGAGAAAATGATGAGGAAAAGGAACGAGAACGAGAGGAAAAGGAATGAGAAGAGAGACGAGAACAAAAAGACGAGAAGAGGGAATATTTACTTTGCAACTTGAGCAGCAATTGGAATTGAATAAATAGAGCTAGAAGCAGGAAGGAATAATGCGGACATCCCGGTAAGTAGAAATAATGCTTTTTTGAAACTTATGACACGATTTAACATGGATAATGATATAAGCATCTATTTGACCTTATTCGAAAGACAAATTAATAGAAACAATTTAACCAAAGAGAATTGGGTCACGAATCTAATGGCACTCTTGCCACTAGAAATAGTGAATATCATTACAAGAGAGCCTGATACACATGCAAAAGGCCATGATCATATAAAAAGTTTATTGCTCAAACAGTTTAAACTTAGTTCGGAGCAATTCCGACAATAATTTGCTTTTTATAGAAAAGAGAGTTCTACGTGTAGAGATTTTGCTTTTGAACTCAAAAACTTTTTTAATGAATGGATAGAAGGATTACAAGTGAATGACTACTACAAAAGCCTGAAAGAGTTAATTGTAGTTGATCAGATTAGACAAAGAATACCAAACGAAAATAAACGGAAGCTTATGAAGTGAATTAGGAGTCTTAAGCGGCGTTGACACGAGTTATTAACGAAAAGTTATTAACTTGACTGAATCGTCAAAAATTTCTCTTGACAAAAGTTAATAACTCATGTTTCTAACAGAAAATTCCTTGTTATTAACAAGATCTTGTTATCAATATAATTGACTTCTATATGATTTCATTTAACGAGAGTATTCATATGATATAACAGCCGGAATAAAAATCAAAAAAATTGTCTTCAAATTTGAATTGAAACATGTGTGTGTGATCATTAAAATAATGATCTTTATCTGATCTAATGTAAATACATTATAATGCGTTTACACCAGAGTTTAAAACAAAAGTTTTCAACATAAGTTAATAGCCTAACATTTTTTTTGGCTGCTAGTTTTGTTATCAACAAAAGTTAATATAACTTTGTCACGTGTTTTGTCTGCAGCTGTAGTTATTAGGGTAGGGGTGCTGGGCGAGGGGGTTGCGGGGAAGATAGTAACCTGTTATTAACAAAAGTTACCGACTCTCGATGGATAACATAAATCTTGTTAATATCAAGAAATTTTCTGTTGAAAGAGAATTTCAAGAGAATTTTTTGTCAAATCAGTCAAGTTGACAACTTTTTATTAATAACTCATGTTATCAACTCCGGTGTAATCGCAACTCAACATGATGTTATTAAGTTTTGTAATTAACATCAGTTGATAACAAAAATGTTAAAAACTTGTGTTATTAACTCCGGTGTAAACGCAGCTTTATTTTGAAATATAAGATCCTACAGTAATATAGTTATATAAAATATAACTTGAAAACACTTCATTCACATGGGCTACTTTTTAAATTAATAAAAAATATAAAAATCTTGAAGCACACTTTATTTTAAAAAAACTACAATAAATTTGGATGTTTGTGATTGTAGGCTACTCGATATTTGTGGTGTTGGGTGATCTGCCGGCGTGCACGGCTGACGAGATGCTGCGGCTGATGCCAGCAGTGGCAGGGCAGGGTCATCGCCTGGGGGGCCGAGGCCCAGGGGCTGCCGTCGAGGCTGAGCAAGACCCCGAGCTGGCGGCGGCACTCAGGATCAGTCTCTGTGATGAACGGGCGATGCAGCTCAGCCTAGAAAGGTAATAGAAAGCCTAATGCATCACACAAAATTATGTCAAGCCTAATTAGATGATTATCCTATCACTATCCTATTATATTAAGCCAGCAATTTCTGTATTTATTTATATATTTATTCATTTGGGTATTTATTTATGCCCAACGGATCTCGAAAACGGCTCTAACGATTTTCACGAAATTTGGAACATAGTAGGGTAATGATATAAAAATTCCATTGCACTTGGTCTCATCCTTGGGAAAACTTGCTGAAGGACATGAAAAGGATAATAATAATTTATCCTTGGAAAAACAGCTGCTAATTTCGTCATCTGTCGATAACGGAAGATGCGAGTGCGTGTGTGGGAGTGAATTATGTTCAACTTGTTTGTACGATGTTTGTATGTTGTAAATGAATTTATAAGTGATGATCTGAACTTCTTTCAAAAAGTCGCCACTGCTTTATCTGCCATCTGAATAGTTATGTTATTGTGTATATTGAAATCGAACTCTATGATGCCATTGATCCCACAAATGTGGGTAATGGATGAATCAGAAGGTATTAAAGGCATTAAGCAATCACCAGAATGTACCGGGCCCGAAGTGTGATCAACAACTTGGTGCCGTTTTTGCCGTCAGCGGTGGGCCCCGAGCGATTCGCGGCCTGGCTGCAGAGGTCGGGCGCCGGCCCCCTGTCGTCGCTGCTCGCCTCCCGCCACTACAATGCCCCCGTCGCAACCGAGCCCTTAATCAACGGCAGCTCGTCTGCCTACGTCGAGGAGATGTACAACGCTTGGCTCGCCGATCCCAAGAGTGTGCATGCGTCATGAGACTCGTTCTTCCGTAGCAGTTCGGCGGGTGCCCCACCTGGAGTGGCGTACCAGGCACCACCCAACCTGGCCTAGTTGGGACGGAACCAGGTGCCTGTGTCCAGCCTCGTGCCCTTCATGGGTGGGGCCTCGCCGGCGCTCTCTGGTGGACCTGTCAACAAGAAGATCATCGACGATCATCTGGCCGTCCAGGCTATCATCCGATCCTATCAGATAAGAGGCCATCATATAGCCAAGTTGGATCCTCTGGGCATCAAAAGCGCCGACCTGGACGACTGACATCCTCTTGAACTCCTCTACAGTCATTACTCGTTCAGCAAAATGAAAGGAAGCACAACATATTCTCAGTAACTGCAATATAAGGTGGCCAGCATGATGGAGCATGAAGCAGACATGGACAGAACGTTCAAGCTGCCCTCGACAACATTCATTGGCGGCAAGGAGAAAAGCCTGACACTGCGAGAAATTCTGAGACGCCTTGATAACACCTACTGCCGCCATATTGGAGTGTAGTTCATGTTCATCAACTCGCTGGAACAGTGCAACTGGATCTGTCATAAGCTGGAGACGCCTGGAATCATGGAGATGGACAAGAACGAAAAGAGACTGCTGCTGGCTTGTCTCACCCGTGCTACTGGGTTTGAGGCGTTCCTGGCTCATAAGTGGTCGAGCGAGAAGCATTTCGGCCTGGAGAGGTGTGAGATCCTGATTCTGGCGATGAAGCAGGTGATCGACAAGTCGACGGAGCTGGGCGTGGAGTTGGTGGTGATGGGCATGCCTCACCGAGGCCGGCTTAACGTGCTCGCCAATGTCTGTCGCAAGCCTCTCGAGCAGATATTCACTCAGTTCGCTGCTCTCGAAGCTGCCGATGATTGCTCCGGTGACGTAAAATACCACTTGGGAACCTACATTGAAAGACTGAACCGAGTGACAAACAAGAACATTCACCTGGCCGTTGTGGCCAATCCGTTCACTTGGAGGCCGTCGACCCCATCGTCCAGGGCAAGACTTGTGCCAAGACAGTTGAGAATGGCGAACAGTACCGTTGATATGGTGAAGGCAAAAAGGTGATGTCGATCCTGCTGCACGGAGACGCGGCGTTCTGCGGCCAGGGCGTTGTGTTCGAGACATTCCACTTGTTCGACCTGCCCGACTACACCACCCACGGCACCATCCACATTGTCGTCAACAACCAGATCGGATTCACCACCGATCCCCAACACTCGCGTTCCTCACCCTACTGCGCGGATGTTGCTAGAGTAGTGAACGTACCCATCTTCCACGTGAACTCAGTTGACCACGAGGCAGTGATGCACGTGTGCTAGTAGCCGCCGAATGGCGCAACACATTCCACAAGGACTGTGTTTTCGATCTGATGAGCTACGGACACAACGAAATAGACGAGCCGATGTTCATGCAGCCGCTAATGTACAGCATCATCAAGAAGACACCACCCGGGATGGAGAAGTACTCTGAACAGCTGATCAAGGAAGGCGTCGTCACCACTGACGAAGTGAAGGACATACGAGACAAATATGACAGAATCTGCGAGGAAGCTTACAGCAATGCGCGCAAGGAGGCCCACATCAAGTACAAGGATTGGCTGGACTCGCCATGGTCGGGCTTCTTCGAAGGCAAGGACCCCCTCAAGGTATCGCTCACCGGAGTCAAGGAGGACACCCTCGTCCACATCGGCAAGCGCTTCTCCTCCCCTCCACCCAACGCCGCTGAGTTTGTCATTCACAAAGGTATCGAGCGTATCTTGAAGGCGCGCATGCAGATGGTGGAGCAGCGGTCGGTGGACTGGGCGTTGGACGAGGCGATGGCGTTCGGCTCACTACTGAAGGAGGGCATCCACGTGCGCCTCAGCGGCCAGGATGTGGAGCGAGGCACGTTCAGCCATCGCCACCACGTGCTGCACCACCAGAAGGTCGACAAGGCCACCTACCGCATCCTTGCCAACCTCTGCCCCGACCAGGCGCCCTACACCATCTGCAACAGCACGCTCTCCGAGTTTGGTGTGCTCGGCTTCGAACGGGGCTTCTCGATGACAAACCCAAATGCACTGGTGTGCTGGAAGGCGCAGTTCGGCGACTTTAACAACACGGCGCAGTGCATCATCGACCAATTCATCTTGTCGGGCCAGGCCAAGTGGGTGCGCCAATCAGGGCTCGTCATGCTGCAGCTGCATGGCTTGGAAGGCATGGGCCCTGAAACACTCGTCCGCCCATCTCGAACGCTTCCTGCAGATGTCAGCTGACGACCCCGACTATTTCCCGCCCGAGAGCGAGGAGTTGCCGTGCGCCAACTGCATGACATCAACTGGATCGTCGCCAACTGCTCGACACCCGCCAACTACTTCCACATCTTGTGCCGGCAGATCGTGCTCCCCTTCCGCAAGCCGCTCATCCTCATGACGCCCAAGTCGCTGCTGCGTCACCCGAAGCCAAGTCCAGTTTCGACGAGATGATCGAGGCCACCGAATTCCAGAGGGTGATTCCAGATTCTGGGCCGGCCAGCCAGAGTCCATCGTCAGTGAAGCGACTGGTGTTCTGCTCTGCAAAGGTGTACTACTACGACCTCAAAAAAGCTAGGGAGGAAAGGAAGCTGGCTGACAGCGTTGCTTTCTCTCGTGTCGAACAGATTTCTCCGTTCCCATGCGATTTGGTGAAGGAGGAATGTGCAAAATACCGAACGCTGAGCTGGTCTGGTTGCAGGAGGAGCACAAGAACCAGGGAACTTGGAGCTATGTGCAGCCCAGGTTCCACACCGCTCTCAACGGATCACGCCATGTCACATACTGCGGCAGACCGACCGCGGCGTCTCCAGCCACCGGCAGCAAAATGCAGCATTTGCGAGAGTTGGCAGCCCTGCTCGACGACACACTTCGAGTCTAGACACTACCAACCTACCAAACCAAAACCTTAACAGGTTGATACAATTTAGCTGTTGAACTATTGCAATCAATCAGCTTATCTCACATTATCTAGAAATTTTAATCGACTTGATCAAAAGATCTGATTTGTTGACATGACCAATGATATTATTTTATTCAAGATCCATTATTTTTTTATTTATATCAATAAATATTGTAGCACAGTTTCAAGTGATTAGTGAGTGCTATTTTGTAATTGAATTTGGTCTGTAAACCATCTAAATTCTAACTTTCCTGTTTTCAAATGTTTGGACTTGAATTCAAGTGTATAGAACATAACCTACTTTTTGGACTATTTATAGTGTATAAATCAAAATTCCGGGAAGAAACAGTTTTTGGCTGTGCCTGTTAGTCCTTCCCCAATCATTTCAAAGAATTGTGTTCTGTTTATCGATAAATAAATTATGCTTTTATGTTTCTATGCTTTTGTACTCCGGAGCAAAGCTCGGTGCCCCGATATTCTTATAATATCGAGCAAGAAATTTCTGTTTCTATGTTTGTATGTCACCAGATCTCAATAACGGCTTTAACGATTCTCACAAAGTAGGTTTATGATATAAAAATTCGATTGCACTAGGTCTCAATAATGGAATTGAGTGAGCGAGTGCGTGTGAGTGAGACAAAATTATGCCTCAGCTGTTGAAATATTGCATTCAATCCGCTGATCTCACGTGAAATATTATATGGCAAGAAATTGATCTCTATTCAAATTGGAAGAGCCCTATATCGGGCGACCGAGCTAAATTAATATAAACAGTACATAGCACATAGTATATTTACAAATATTGTAGAAACAATGTACCTATATCATTCTAAATATAAACTATTAATATATTATAATTTCCTCTTTCGTTATAAGTTTTCTATGATTTTGTACTCTAGAGCAAAGCTCAGTCCCCCCAATATTAATCTATACAGGGTGATTCTTAGTTATGGAAAATAATTTAATACGTGATAGTAGAGGTAAAAATAAGAAAAAAAGTTCTTATAAACATATATCCATAAACGCTTCATTAGCGAGCTATACAGAGTGAAAGTTTTCGCCCGGAATTCAGTTCTTCTGGTGAAATACACCGATGCTGGATTGTTTGGAGACTAGTTTTTGAAAAACTTATGCTGAATTCATATGGAAAAATATCTGAAAAATTGAATAAAACTAGTCTGGAAGCTGTAGTGTGAGTAGTTTTTGAGAAAAAAGTTGAAATATGCAAAAAATCTAAGTAGAAAAACACAGACTTCCTTGTTTGATGCCCAATAACTTTCTTTAATGACCAGTAAACAAATAATTTTTCGCAATAAAAATTGTAGAGAATTTAATTCTGAAAAGAATTATGTAAGCTGTATAACTAAATTTAAATAAAAGTTGAATAAAATGTATTCTTATGTAGTACATTACACCACAAAAATTTGCTGTTTTATGAGGAGAGAACTAATAACTCATAAATTGTAGCTGATTGCAAATAAAATATTCGGTTTTTTTATGAAAAGTCTTATTTTTATATGAAAGTAACATATTATATAAATGACATCAAACTTATACCAAAAGACTAAAGATGATGTTCAAAGTGACCTCTGTTGTTCCAAATGCATATGTTCAGACGTTTTCTCATGGATTGTCGGACCCGTTCAAATATCCCAGGAGTCTGCTTTATCATTTCTATTCCGTTCGAAATCCTTAATCGGAGTTCTTTAACTGTATCAATCGGAGTATTGTATACTAAGGTTTTCAAATGTCCCAAAAGATAAAAATCCAGAGGATCTAAGTCTGGTGACCTAGCTGGCCATGGTACTGGTCCACCTCGGCCTATCCATTGATTTGGAAAGCTGTGATTCAGGTGTTCACGAACAGCAACACTGGAGTGTGCTGGAGCTCCATCATGCATAAACCAAATGTTCTGACGCAACTGAAGAGGTACATCTTCAAGTAAGATAAATAGCTCCTCTCTCAAAAAGTTTAAGTAGATTATGCCATTAAGCCTGGGAGGAAGCTCGAACAAAAGTAGATGATCTCCTATGATACCTGCCCAAATTTTTACTGGAAACTGATGTTGTGGACGATTAGGATTGATGGCATGAGGATTCTCATCTGCCCAAATATGTAGGTAGTGGATGTTAACGATAGCTGTTCTTGTTAAGTGTGCCTCGTCGGTAAATAAAACGGTTGTTAAAAGTTTGGGTTAACAAGTTTTACTAAAAACCATCGGCAGATACCAGCACGGGGAATACAGTCTCGTGGCAATAGAGTATGAACTTTCTGGAGGTGGTATGGAATTTTCTGGAGGTGGTGTAATTGAGCTCTTTTAGTATCTTCCAAATAATAGATTGATTGACATTATCTGCACTGACAATTCTCTTGTGCTCTTCTCTGGATGTTCATAAATTCCATTAAGAACTTGTTCTTCTGACTCAACAGTCATAGTAGATCGGGGTCTGCCTGCATAAATGTGCTCTTTGGATATCATAGAACCAGTTTCAGACAAACGTTGATGAATAGTGGCAAAAAGCCTTGAACTTGGACATACTCGGTTTGGAAAGTTCTCTTGATACAAACGTCTTGCTTCAGTACTATTACAGTAGTGTCCCAATCCATACATTATATGCATGTCAGCTAATTCGGAGTATGAATAATGTCTAAAATTACATGCCATTTTTTAAAAAGTTAACACTCAACACAAAAGCAAAGTGAAATGGTTACAAATAACTGGTTAATAGATTAAACAGAAAACACAGCGTGGTTACAGTAGGCCTAACTTACAGTTTGTTGTTTTGTTCAACAGTGAGCTAAAATATTTCTGAAAATAATTTCCAGCTCATAATAATTTCTTTTAAATATTTTCTTATTCAAAACAAAATAAATCGGCTGTTTTGGAACAGCTGTTATTAAAATCCATGTTTTATTGCAATCAGCTACAACCTATGAGTTATTACTTCTCTCCTCATAAAACAGCAAATTTTTGTTGTGTATGTACTACATAAGAATACATTTTATTCAACTTTTATTTAAATTTAGTTTACACAGCTAACATGATTCTTTCCAGAATTAAATTCTCTACAATTCTTATTGCGAAAAATTATTTGTTTACTGGTCATTAAAGAAAGTTATTGGGCATCAAACGTAGAAGTCTGTGTTTTTCTACTTAGATTTTTTGCATATTTCAACTTTTTTCTCAAAAACTACTCACACTACAGCTTCCAGACTAGTTTTATTCAGATTATTTAAGATATTTTTCCATATGAATCCAGCATAAGTTTTTCAAAAACCAGTCCCCAAACAATTTAGCATCGGTGAATTTCACCAGAGGAACTGAATTCTGGTCGAAATCTTTCTATAGCTCGCTAATGAAGCGTTTATGGATATATGTTTATAAGAAATTTTTTTCTTATTTTTACCTCTACTATCACGTATTTAATTATTTTACCATAATTATGAATCACTCTGTAGACAGGTAATGTAGAAACAGATTCAATAGCATTAGTAAGATGATCTGTTATTGGAAAGTGTGCAAGGTGAGTGAATGTGAGAGTGAATGGTTGCTAGTCTTTTCTTTCTCTCTTCTTTTTCTCTCCATTTATTCATGCATTTAAAATTAATTAAAGTGATATTCATTCCTGCTTGCAAACGTGGAGTATTGTATACTTCCAGCAAGTAGTATTTTTTATTCCAATTCACAAATTTATTTATAAATACCAGTATTTATTTTATTAATCTTCATTAATTATTTTTTATCACACTGAGCTGTGTGTTTTTGTCTTTCTTATTGATTCTGATTGTAATATTATGAGTTTGAATAAATGGAATTTGAATTTAATTGAATAGATTCACATAAAAATCACTTGGAAAGGTATTGCACTGTAATGGTGATGATATTGAAATGAATTTATTGATTGGGTTCATTTATAAAGAGTAGAATTAGGACTTTAACAATGATGAGACTTTAGTAATCTTGTAGTTGAATTATCTGTGTGAATTTTTGTCGTGAGAAATTCATTTTCCTGTTGAAAAATAATTTTATCACATTACGATTTAGCTAACTTGCGTCCGGGAAGACTCAAATTTTATGCAGGGTTGAAGTATTCTCATGAAACTGTATTTTCATTAGCGATGGAAAATACACGAATATTTGGGAATAATTCAAACTTACATTCTCCTTTCCCACGGAATTGTGCTCTGTCTCCACGTGGACCGTCGTCTCGTTGGACGAAGGGCAACATAATTTGTGTGGAAAAGTTCAGTCTCAATCAAGCCGCGAATCGAAACAGATTATTAAAATCTAGAGGTAGTCTCGGGCCTCGAAGGCCCTAATTGAACGTATTAAGGTGCGTACAGATCATAACGGTGAACAGAGCTTCTAGAATTATATTATTGAATAATAAATCAAGACTGTATTGAATTGAATTGAATTTATTTCAGCAAAATTTACACAATTTACAATAATATTTCAACAGAGCAAATACACAACTTGAGATATGTAATACAAATAATACTATTAATACCTTATCCTATTCCCTATCATATATATCTATATTATATTTATGATAATAATATTCCTAGTTTAATCCAGTTCAACAATGTTTTAGCATATATTACTGTGGTATAACTTATCTTATTGCACCTATCCCAAGTGGATTCACTCTATTTAATGAAATATAAGAGCCCACATAGACCTTTTTGGCCTGTTCGTGGGTCAATGAGTCCAGTACTGTGTGATTAAAGTATACATTTTTTTCCTGATTGAACTTAAGAGAAATAAGTTTTTTCAATTTCATAATCGCACACACACACACACACACACACACACACACACACACACACACACACAACACACACACACACACAACACACACACACACCACATACACACACACACACACACACAACACACACACCACATACACACACACACACAACACACACACACACACACCACAGACACCACAGTTGGTCATCACAAGGTGAACCGCTAGGCAAAAAGATATATTGATTGGGACAAAGAGAATATCCAAACATTAGAAGTAACCAATATCCTATTGATAAATAGATTGAAGTAGCCGTTCACATTGATCTTCATTCAGCGTTTTTATCCAATTTGTAATTATTGATTTATATTTTGAGAAACTACATGCGCCCGGCTGACTTATTTCTTGAGGAATGTTATTCATAATAGTGTGGCATAGGTATGATATATTCCTATCACAGGCTGAACGGGTGTTTCGTTGAAGACCCGAGTGATGAAAGCGGGAATGTCTTGTCATGTAATGATGATTGGACTCTGAATTGAAATATATTTTATTCTTGAACATGTACATCAATACTGATTTAATGAATGTCGCTGATATTTGGAGAACAAGTCAATATAGTGAATGAGTTTTGTCATGAATGTATGATAGGCGAAGGGAAATTATTTGTGATCCCATAAGCAACAAGCAAGTAGTATTATCATTGTTTGCGTTGTTTTTATGGGCCCTATTTCACCAAATTTTTTATCCTCTGGTAAACAAGGTAGATCAAAGGGAAGCCACCAAAACGGCATTGGCTATGACCGGTAATAAGCTAGTTTGATAAAAGCTTTTTAATTGTTGTAGAAAACATTATTTGTTTTAGTGGAAGATAATATCAATTTGAAGATACATTCGGTAATTAACGAGTCTACTAAGAAACTAAGATCTTGAAAATTGAAATACAAATAATTACTAAGGAGTCTTATATGTCATACCTGTAGAGTATCCATGGTTTTTTGAAACTTCTATCACTGTCACTTAAAGATTCACTCACTGACACTTATTGTAAATTCCATCCTGTCGACAAATATAGAGGCCCTGTTATATGGCAGTACCTAACCACCGATCAGATCGATCATATGTGCAAAATCAATACAATTCCAACACAAACCGATATGCCGACCAGTTCTACGAAACACGTCCACATGAGCGCCCTAGAATGACACTCCGTTTTGAGCATCGCGACGATAGCAACTCAAGGGAGAACAAATATAATGGAAATTTCCAAAATCGTTTGAACACTCAGCATTCGCCGCAGGCAGGTCGAAGGGCTGTGATGGCCATGATCGTTTGAACCAGAACAATAAATATCCAAGCAATAATTACAATAAACATCACAACCCACCACCACATCAAGTAAACACAAATTATACCGTTGAACATGCAACCCACTTAAATCAACAAAGAACACAGAAACATACTCAAAATAACCCGCCACCAAACACAGATCTTGCAAGGAAAAATAGAAGGCAGGAGAGCCCCAGGAAGGAGAAGAATTTCCTGGTTGGCCAACCTCAGAGCATGGTTCGGAAAGACCTCTATTCAATTGTTCCGGAGCGCAACCAACAAAGTAATAATAGCCAGAATGATCGCCAACGTTCGTAACGGACAGGCACCCTAAGAAGAAGAAACACAGATAATACCATATCTAAACAACCATGACTATATGTTGGATTCAGGGGGTGATGAGAGCACTGGACTAAGAATAAAAACTTATTAAGGGAATATTATAAAAATCTCCCTGAACCTCAACATTAACACTGATAGCTAAGAATATGAGGGAAGGAGACGCCAATAAAAACAACTGGTAGTTGAGACAGTATTTAATAAGTGCCCCTCAATCGTAGGCACTTGCCTTAAAAATTGATATTACAATTGAAAAAGGTAAGTATGCAAATGATAAAACATTTAAATAAAATTTGAGTTCTAATAAAGTTCAATGATCGATAAACAATAATCTGACTAACAAAACAGATCAAAAAACAATATGTAAATATGTTCAATATTGCAATATGTTCATATCAAATATGTTTAATAAAGGATGATGAGTCTTAAATGCTCAAGGGCTAATGAGACCCTAAATACAAGAGAACAAAAGTACAAACATTCAATGCTAAAAGTTATATACTCAAGAAAAGGGATAATGAGACCCTAAATACAAGAGAACAAAAGTACAAACATTCAATGCTAAAAGTTATATACTCAAGAAAAGGGCTAATGGGACCCTAAATACAAGAGAATAAAATTACAAGGATTTAATATTAAGAATTATTACAATGTAGCCAACTGGCAATAAAAATACAAGGTTTGAACAAGAGAAGTTCAAATGATTTCTAGAGCAAAAAATCATCAACAGCTAAGTTCAAGAGAAAAGCTAATGAGACTTTAAATACTTGAATGTAAGTGCATCAGATTAAAAGTTATAATAGAGAATTATTATTGAAGGGCAACAACAAATTGTCAGCAGTTAAGTTCAAGAGAAAAGCTAATGAGACTTAAAATACTTGAATGTACCTGCATCAAATTAATAAAAGTTGGTAAAATACTAAGATTGAATGACAAGAATAAAAACAAAAATAATTAATGGGATTTAAAATCCAAATACAATACGACTGAAAATCGATAGGATAATAAGGTACTGAATAACCTTAAATTAATTAAAATGAATAATACCTAAATGGCATGACGTATATGTGATGCATGCATAGACTATGAGTTACAACAATAATCAGTAGTGCAATGGCTAAGAATGAATCCAAAAAGTAGTAATTTAAACAATAATATGTTTAATACAAGTGATGCTTAATTAACATTGAAGATTGTGTGGATGCACATAGGCTCCTTGAATGACATGTCCAAGATTACAATAAATACTTGAAGCACAGCTCAAATATAAATGTGTTAATGCGGTCTTGAATGACACGCCCAAAAAAGCAAGTTACAAAAACATGCAATTAAGTCAATAAATAAGAAAAGATATGATTTTTGCGTTCGTGGTAGATACGCCAATAAATACAAAATGAAAGTAGTATTTGAAACGCAGCTTAAATAGACGTGGGGGTAGTTGCGTTCATGAATGACACGCCAATGAATGCAAAAATGACAATATCAATATTTGAAATGTTGTTCAAATAAAAGTAGGGTAGGTGCGGTCAGGGTTGACTGCTAAAAAATGCAAGTTACAAAAATGCAATTGAGTCATTACTCAAGATATGGTTGGTGCGTTTGTGGTAGATATGCCAAAAGTACAAAGTGAAAGTATTATTTGAAATGCAGCTCAAATAAACGTAGAGGTAGGTGCGTTCATGGTTGAAACGCCAATCATACAAGAGTGTAAGTAGTATTTGAAACACAGCTCAAACAAACGTAGGGGTACGTGCGTTCATGGTTGAAACGCCAATGAATACAAATGTATAAGAAGTATTTTACTTGACCTTGTAAAATTGAAGTGGTCATAGCGGTAAGACACTATGTGTGTCCATGATCTACTGGTGAAGTCCAACTCAACGTCCTTGGATAGAATTGCAGAATCCAAATCGATACTAAAGCTGTTGAAATTTCCGGAGAAGGATGATGAAGATGCTTGTCAATAATTTTGTAGATTGATAGTTTGCAATGCAAACAAACATTTTAACAGGAATTACTGATTGGGTAACCTACGCAGGTTGAAATAAAAAATGGAGTCATGTGAAGACAAGCCACTTGAGGAGGGCAACTTATAAAATTCAATAAAACATGAATTAGAGAATTTGAAGACCAATGAGACTTGTAAAGTACTCTGAAAAAAAACACTGACTTGTTGCTCTAAACATAGTTCACAATGAAAAAATAACAATTTTGAAGTGATAATTACAAAGTTTGTAGGACCTACAAATAATGATGTTGACTGCAGGAAGTCCGATGTGCAAGTAAGTCGGCTAATGCTTGTATGAAGTGGCAAGTCATTGTCTAGCTATAAGGAAGTGGACCACCACTGCCAGTCCACCGAACGACCAATCATAATGCAGAAAAGAAATAGTTGAGTACAGTCTGTCTAAAAATACAGGAAACAGATTTAAATTAAACGTAAGTAAAACGTAAGCAGGCAAAAAGAGGTTATGATGTGGAATAACAAATTCGACAGGTTGAACATCGATTGAGAAATATTGAATCAAAATAT